>NC_062280.1:119167107-119471461 GCF_902655055.1 Lutra lutra | reverse complement strand
TGGAGGTCAAGAAGAACAGGAAGAAGAGTGTGGGGCTGAAAAAGTATTTGTAGACGTATGATTGAAAATACCCCCAAATTTGACAAAATACATAAATCTACAGATTTAAGAAGTTGAGTGAACCCCAAATGATAAAAAAAAATCCAAGCCAACACCCATAATAATCAAACTTCTGAAAACGAAAGACAAAGGAAACAGTTCTTAAAAACAGCAAGAGAAATGACACCTTTACCTAGAGGGAAAAACAAGTCGAATGGCAGTGGATTTGGATTTCTTACCTGAAAATAAGAAGCAGGAAGGAAGTGACACATTTTTCAAGCACTGAAAGATAGAACCACCAATGCGGAATCCTACATACATCTGGTGAAAATACTGGTCAGGAATAAAATTCACTTTCTAAGTGAATTCATGGTGACAGATCATAGCTACGCTTGTGGTGAGCGCAGCATAACAAACAGATTAGATATTGAATCACTATGTTGTATACCTGAAACTAACGTAATATTGTGTGTCAACTATACTTCAATTTTATTTTTTATTTTCGGGGGATTTTATTTATTTGACAGAGAGAGACACAGTGAGAGAGGGAGCAAAAAGAGGGGACGTGGGGGAGGAAGAAGCAGGCTTCCCGCTGAGCAGGGAGCCCGACGTGGGGCTCCATCCAGGACACCTGGGAAAGCTTGGTGCTTAATGACTGAGCTACCCAGGCGCCCCATACTTCAATTTTTTTTTTTAAGAGACTTTTTTTTTTTAAGATTTTATTTATTTATTTGAAACAGAGAGAGATCACAAGGATGCAGAGAGGCAGGCATAGAGAGAGAGGAGAAAGCAGGCTCCCCGCTGAGCAGAGAGCCCGATGCGGGCCTCCATCCCAGGACCCTGAGATCATGACCTGAGCTGAAGGCAGAGGCTTAACCCACTGAGCCACCCAGGTGCCCCCATACTTCAATTTTTAAAAAGTAAGTGAATTCATTGCCAGCAGACCTACCCCAAAAGAATGCCTAAGCAGAAAAGAAATGATAAAATAAGAATTCTTGCAACATCAGAAAGAAAGATGGAAGGAGCAACAACTTAGAGTTGGCTCCATCTTACATGTGATGGAAAAACTGGCTGCAGTGGCCTTAACTACTAATCTTTGGAGGTTCGTACCCAATAGGAATATGAAGGATCTTTATCCCAGTACTCCAAGAGAAAGCATCATTGCACCCCATGTATCTCAGTGGATCACATAACATTCCCTGAACCAGCCACAACTACAGGTGTACAATGTGCTCACTGGACCCATTCTTGAGATGGAGGAAGACCCCACCTGCAGCAAAAGACTGAGAAAAGGGATAATTCCCTAGTGGAAAATCAGAGACTTGTTAGCAGGGAAAAAAAAAAAAAAAGGTGTTCTGGGAGGAATTAATAGACGTTTCACTGTAATGAATAAACAAAGATGAAGAGCAAATGGAAAAAAAAAGCCCAAAAAACAAAAAACCCTTCACCACAAAGAAAACACCAAACTCAGATTGTTTCATTGGTGAACTCTATCAAACAGCTAAAGAAGTAATAATACCAACGTTACATAAATCTTTAAGAAGATAAAGGAGGAAGCTCCCAGCTTATTTTAAATATGGTGTAACCCTAATACCAAAACTAACAAAGTCATTACAAAAAATTAAGTTCCTACATAAACATAGGCAAAACAATCCTTAACCAAACAAAGCAAATAAAATCCAGCAATATATAAAAAGAATAATATATACCATAACCAAGTGAGTTTTATCTCAGAAGCCCTAGATTGGTTAGACATCTCAAAATCAATCAATATAATCTAGCATATTACCTGAATAATAGAGAAAAAACAAATAAATCAGTAGATTAAGGAAAAGCATTTTATAAAATTCAGCATCATTAATGATAGAAAATGCTCAGGAAAGCAGGAATACAAGGAAACAAGGCAAAATGTCCACTCTCATCACTTCTATTCACTGTAACACTGGAGGTTCTGTCCCATCTGGTAAGGCAAAAAGAATAAATGAAAGGCATAAGCAACATAAAATAAGCAAAACTGTCCCTATTTGGGGATAACAATTCCTTAAAAAAATTCCAAGAAATTGGTAACAATGAAAAAAAAAAAACAACCTGCTATAACAAATAAGATTAGCAAGGGCTCAGGATACAAGGTCAATATCAAAAATCAATTGTATTCCTATATATATATGAGTATCAAAGGCATATAATAGTTGTAATAATAAATTAAGGGAAATGAAAGTTTTCTACACTGAAAACTGCAAAACATTGCTGAGACAAAGAAGATTAAATAAATAGAGAGAGAACACATTTGTGGAGGGGAAGACTCAATATTTTCAAGATGTTTAAAAAAATACATTTTCAAGATGTTAGTTCTCCTCCAGATCTATTTGTAGATTCAATACAATCCTAACTCATGATCACAACAGGCATTTTTTATGTTTAAGAAACTGAGAAGCTGGGGCGCCTGGGTGGCTCAGTGGGTTAAAGCCTCTGCCTTCGGCTCAAGCCATGATCCCAGAGTCTTGGGATCAAGCCCCGCATCGGGCTTCTCTGCTCGGCAGGGAGCCTGCTTCCCCCTCTCTCTCTGCCTACCTCTCTGCCTATTTGTGATCTCTGTCAAATAAATAAATAAAATCTTTAAAAAATAATAAATAAATAAATAAATAAATAAAATTAAGAAGAAAGAAAGAAAGAAACTGAGAAGCTGATTCTAAAATGTATATAGAAACACAAAGGACTTAAAAGAACCAAGACAACTTTGAAAAAGAAGAACAATATTGTAGTAGTTACACTTCAAAGTTTACCCTGAAGTAAAAATAATTGAACCAGTGTGATATGGGCGTAATTACAAAACAAATGGATAGAACAGAATGAGTCCAGAAATATATGCACATTCATATAGTTGATGTATTTTCAGTAAAATTGCAATGCAAATGTAATGGGGAAGTATTTGAACAAACGGTACTGAACCAACAGTGTCCAAATGTAAAACAAAAGTGAACTTTGATTCCTATCTGATATCATACACAAAAGAATAGGAGAGAGAGAGCATCAAGTTAAACATACAAGGTAAAACTAAAACTCTTCCAGAGAGAAAAATAGAAGAAAATCTTCATTATTTGGTCACAGATAAAGATTTAGAATCTAAGGGGTGCCTGGCTGGCTCAGTCAGTAGAGCATGTGACTCTTGATCTGAGTCATGAGTTCAAGCCCCACATTGGGTATAGAGCTTACGAAGAAGAAGAAAGAAGAAGAAGAAGAAAGAAGAAAGAAAGAAGAAAGAAAGAAAGAAAGAAAGAAAGAAAGAAAGAAAGAAAGAAAGAAAGCAAGAAAGAAAGAAGAACCCAAAGCAATAACCAAAAAATTGATGTTAGACTTTGAGAAAATTGCCAAATTCTAACTGAAAAATTGTTAAGAAAATAAGTTAGACAAGTCTCAGATCATGAAGTTGATGACATTTGTGAAATGCTCACAAAACATTTCTGACAAAGGACTTGTATCCAGAATATATATTAAGAAAACAACTACAAGGGGTGCCTGGGTGGTTCAGTTGGTTAAGCCTCTGCCTTAGGCTCAGGTCATGATTCCAGGGTCCTGGGATTGAGCCCCACATCGGGCTCCCTGCTAAGCAGAGAGTCTGCTTCTCCCTCTCCCTCTGCCTGCTGCTCTGCTTATTTGTGCTATCTCTCTGCCAAATAAATAAATTAAAATCTTAAAAAAAACAACAACTACAATTCATTAAGAAGAATCTAAACATGTGCAAAAGACTTGAATAGGGTCTTCAGAAAAGAAGCTACACAGATAGCCAAGATGTATGTTAAAATGTGCCAGTCATTATTAGTCATCAGACAAGTACAAATTAAAACCACTCTGATACATTGCTGGTAGGACTGTAAACTGCTTTAAAACCACTTTGGAAAATACTTGACAATTTTAAAAACAGCTTTATTAAAGAATGGTTAACATAGAATAAAATGTACATATATAAAATGTGCGTTTTGCTAAGATTTTACATATATAGGGCGCCTGGGTGGCTCAGTGGGTTAAGCCGCTGCCTTCAGCTTGGGTCATGATCTCGGGGTCCTGGGATCGAGTCCCGCGTCGGGTTCTCTGCTCGGCAGAGATCCTGCTTCCCTCTCTCTCTCTCTCTGCCTCCCTCTCCATCTACTTGTGATCTCTCTCTGTCAAATAAATAAATAAAATCTTTAAAAAAAAAAGATTTTACATATATACAGCCATAAAATCATCACCACAATTAAGATAAAAATATCCATCAAGCACAAAAGTTCCTTTAGCCAGGTTGTAATCCCTTCCTTTCCCTGCCTTTCTCTGCCTACCCACTTTAAACCCAGGCAAGCACTGATCTGTCTCTATAGCCTAGCTTGCATTTTCTAGAATTTTATATAAACGGAATGTACTTTATGGGGTCATCTAGCTTTTTTCATTCAGCCTAATTATTTTGAGATTCACTCATATTATTGTGTTTACCAGATCATTCATTTGTATTCATTTGTACAAGGATATACCACAAATTGTTTGCCCATTCATCAATCGAAAGTTAATTGTTTCTAGTTTTTTTTTTATTAAAACAATAGAGCTGATATGAACATTTAGGTACAGGCCTTTCTATGGACACATGCTTTCATTTGTCTTAGGTAAATACCCAGGAGTAGAGTGGCTGAGTTATGAATAATGAATGTTTAACTTTTTAAGGAACTTCCAAACTTGGCTGCAACATTTTACATTCTTACCAGTATGTAAGTATTCCAGGAGCGCCATACCCTTCATGACACTTGGTATTGTCAGTGTTTTAAATCTTACACTAATAAATATGTATTCTAATGGATATGTAGTGGTAATTATGGTGGTTTTAATTTGCATTTCCCTAATGACTAGGGATATTGAGCATTTACCCATGGGTTTGGGGTTTGTTTGTTTGTTTTTGGCAATCCATTTATTTTCTTTGATAAAGTGTCCAAATATCTCGCCTATTCAAAAAAATTAGGTTGTTTTCTTGTTACTGAGGTTTGTGGTTTTTTTTTTTTAGATTTTATTTATTTATTTGACAGACAGAGATCACAAGTAGGCAGAGAGGCAAGCGGGGAGGGGTGGGGGGGAGAGAAGCAGGCACCCTGCTGAGCAAAGAGCCGGATGTGGGACTTGATCCCAAGACCCTGAGATCATGACCTGAGCTGAGGGCAGAGGCTTAACCCACTGAGCCACCCAGGTGCCCCTTGTTATTGAGTTTTAAGAATGATTTACATATTCTGGATATGAGTCCTTCATCAAGTATTTTTTTTCCAGTCTTTGGCTTTTCTTTTCATTCTCTTAACAGAGTGTCTTTCAAAGAACAGAAGTTCTTAATTTTGATGAATTCTAATTTATCAAATTTGGATTTTATAAATCGTGATCTTCATATACATTTAAGAAATCTTTGCTTAACCCAAGGTCACAAAAAGTTTTCCCCTATGTTTTCTGTGGGAAGTTTTTTGTTTTTGTTTTTTTAAGATTTTATTTATTTATTTGACAGAGAGAGACACAGTGAGAGAGGCAACACAAGAAAGGGGAGTGGGGGAGGGAGAAGCTGGCCTCCCGGAGAGCAGGGAGCCCAATGCAGGGCTCTATCCCAGGACCTTGGGATCATGACCTGAGCCAAAGGCAGATGCTTAACAACTGAGCCACCTAGGCGCCCCATGTGGGAAGTTTTATACCAATTTTAGGTTTTATATTTAGTCCATGATCCATTTTTAAGTAATTTTTGGATATGGCATGAGAGCAATTTTTTTGCACATGAATATTCATTTGTTCTAGTACCATGTTTTGGAAAAGATTATCCTTTCTTCACTGAGTTTCCTGTGTGTATCTGTTAAAAATTAATAGACTATACACATGACCTTCCATTTTATTTATCTATTTATCTTTTTTTTTTTTTTTTTTAAAGTAGGCTCTACACCCAGCATGGAACCCAGTGCATGGCTTGAACTCACAGCCCTGAGATCAAGACCTGAGAGGAGATAAAGAGTCAGATGCTTCACCAACTGAGCCACCCAGGTGCCCCTATATATCTTTATGTCAACATTATACCCTCTTAATTACTGAAGCTCTATAGTAAGACTTGAAATAATGTAGTACTAAGTTCTGCAACTTTGTTTTTCTATTTCAAAGTTGTTTTGGCTATTCTCAGTCCTTTGAATTTCCATATGAATTTTAGAATTACCTAGTCAATTTCTTTTTTTTTTTTTAAGATTTTATTTATTTATTTGACAGAGAGAAATCACAAGTAAGCAGAGAGGCAGGCAGAGAGAGGAGGAAGCAGGCTCCCTGCTGAGCAGAAAGCCCGATGTGGGGCTCGAACCCAGGACCTGGGATCATGACCTGAGCCGAAGGCAGCAGCTTAACCCACTGAGCCACCCAGGCGCCCCATTACCTAGTCAATTTCTAAAAATAAGAAAAAAATCCTACTGGGACTTGAAATGGGATTGTATTGATACTATAGTTTTGGCAAAATTAGCAGTTACCTTATTGGCTCTTCTGACCAATGTGCATAGAATATCTCTTCATTTCTTTAGGATTTATTTGATTTCCCTCAAACACTTTATAATTTTCACTGTGTGGTGGTGTACATTTTTTTCAGACTTATTCTAAGTATTTCATATATATATATATATTTTTAAAGATTTTATTTATTTATTTGACAGACGGAGATCACAAGTAGGCAGAGAGGCAGGCAGAGAGAGAGGAGGAAGCAGGCTCCCTGCTGAGCAGAGAGCCCGATGTGGGGCTCGATTCCAGGACCCTGGGATCATGACCTGAGCTGAAGGCAGAGGCTTTAACCCACTGAGCCACCCAGGCGCCCCAGTATTTCATATATTTTATAAAGATTTTATTTTTTTATTTATTTATTTGAGAGAGAGCAAATAAAGGGGGAGAGGGAGAAGCAGGCTGCTTGCTGAGCAGGTAGCTCAATGTCAGACGCTTAACCAATTGAGCCACCTAGGCGCCCTAGTATTTCATATATTTTATTTTATTTTATTTTTTAAAGATTTTATTTATTTATTTGTCAGAGAGAGAGAGAGGGAGAGAGAGCAAGCACAGGCAGACAGAATGGCAGGCAGAGGCAGAGGGAGAAGCAGGCTCCCTGATGAGCAAGGAGCCCGATGTGGGACTCGATCCCAGGACGCTGGGATCATGACCTGAGCCGAAGGCAGCTGCTTAACCAACTGAGCCACCCAGGCGTCCCAGTATTTCATATATTTTAAAGAAGTCTCTACACCCATCATGGGGCTTGAATTGTCAACCCTGAGATCAAGAGTCAAGCGACTGAGTTGGCCAGACACCCTGTATTTCATATTTTTTAGTAATACTGGAAATGGGATTTTAAAGATATATTTATTTATTTTATTTATTTATTTTTAAAGATTTTATTTATTTATTTGACAGAGAGACAGAGATCACAAGTAGGCAGAGAGGCAGGCAGAGGGAGAGGAAGGGAAGCAGGCTCTCTGCTTATCAGAGAGCCCGATGTGGGGCTCAATCCCAGGACTGTGGGATCATGACCGAGCCGAAGGCAGGGGCTTTAACCCCCTGAGCCACCTAGGCGCCCCATATTTATTTATTTTAGAGAGAGAGAGGGAGCAAGCATGAGTGGGAGGGAGAGAGGGAGAGGGAGAGAGAATCCCAAGCAGAGTCTGCACTGAACATGGAACCCAACATGGGGCTCTATCTCACAACCCTGAGATCACAACCTGAGCCGAAACCAAGCATCAGGCACTTAACCCACTGTGCAACACAGGCACCCCTGGAAATAGCATCTAAAAATTTAATTTGCTTATTGAGAGCATATAAAAATACAGTTGATTTTTGAGTAGTGTACTCTTTCCTGCAACCTTAAAAAATTCACTTGGTTCTGGTAGCATTTTTGTCATTTTCTAGGTAGACACACTTCTCATTTGTTAAGAACTGTTTTACTTCTTACTTTCAATCTGGATGGATTTTATTTCTTCTTACTGCTTTATTACACTTTATTACACTGACTATATCATCCAGTACAATACTAAATAGAGCTTGTGAGACAAGTCGTCTTAACATAGTTCCTGATCTTAGGGGGAAATAATCAGTTCATTCACAAGTAATTGTGCTGTTAGCACATTAGAAATCCTTTGTTAGGTTAAGGAAGTTTCCTTCTAATCATAATTTTCTGAGTTTTTTTTTTTAAATCAGGATTGGATGTTGATTTTGTCAAATGCTTTTGTCTATATCTAAAGATATGATGATTTGTGTGTGTTAATATGGTAACTATAGTGATTTGCACATCCTAAACGAACCTTGCATTCAAGGGCTAACTTCACTTGGTCATGATGTATTAATGTTTTCACACCCTATAGGGTTTATTAAAATTTTGTCCTGAGGTTTTTCTTTAATCTATGTAAATAGGGGATATTTCTATCAATTTCTTTTTTTTTTTTAAGATTTTATTTATTTATTTGACAGAGAGAGATCACAAGCAGGCAGAGAGGCAGGTAGAGAGAGGGGAGGAAGCAGGCTCCCCGCTGAGCAGAGAGCCTGATGCGGGGCTCGATCCCAGGACCCTGAGATCATGACCCGAGCCGAAGGTAGCGGCTTAACCCACTGAGCCACCCAGGTGCCCCTCTATCAATTTCTTAACATATAAAGTCTTTATGGTTTTGATATCAGGGTAATACTGGCTTCATACAATGAGTCAGGAAGTATTCCCTCCTCTTCAATTTCTTTACAAGGTTGTGTAAAATTGTTATTTCTTCCAGCGATGTTTGGTAAAATTTACCAGTGAAATATCTGGGTCTGGATTTTTCTTCGTGGGAAGGTTTTTACCTACAAATTCAATTATCTAATAGATATAAGGCCATTAAGGTTCTCTCCTTCTTCATAAGTGAGCTTAATAGTTTGCATCTTTTAAAGATTTGTACATTTCATCTTCTAGCCCAGTTTGTTGGCTAGTATTTCTGCCAGGTGTCCATTAGTAATACTCTCCATAAAGTCAAACACATCATTTCTTGTACTTTCCTGGAAACTACCCTTCCTGAGTCTTCCAACCTCCTGATCCAATCTGGACCTATTGACTTTTAGACAACTCCCAAACAGTTATGTTTGTACTTTCCTTCCCTGCTCTCCTGTGTCAATTCCGTGCCTTTTTCATTCTTGTTTTACTCTCTGGTTTTCCTGGAGTTCATCATCCAGCTGCTTTCCATGTGAGCTTCTTGGGAGGCCCTTTGCCTCTCTCCTCAGATGTTTAGATTTCAACTTTCTTCCCTTTGTTATGTTAACATCCCAGACATCCTTATTTCTTCCAAAACATTCATTGAAATAGCTCCTATTGGTTTCTCTCCCTTTCTTCTCATGGGTTAATAATTTTTAAAATGTTTTTACTGTCACCTCACCAAGGTATTGGGAGAGAAACCCATGTGTTTGATTAATCATCATAAAATTGGAACCCTGGCATTGTGGTTGGAACAAGGGATATATCTTTGATTTTAACAAAGGAGAGAAAATTTGGTGCTATGAAGATGAAAGGATTCACATCCATAGGCTTTAGTTTTATCAGTAAAATATGAGTCCCCAACTGAGAGTGATGATGGAGAAGGTGTGTAGGTATAAGGCTTTTGGAGAGAAAAAAGTCATCTCACTGAATAGGAATTACAGCAATCAGAGAAACATGTTATGGGCTTATTTGTGACCCCCAAATACATATGTTGAAGTCCTAACACCCAGTACCTCAGAATGTTATCATATTTGGAGGTAAGGTCTTTAAAGAGGTGATTAAAATGAGGCTATGAAGGTGGGCCCTAATCTAATATGGCTGGTGTCCTTATATGAGGAGGAAATTTAGACACACAGACTGATATCAGACACATGTAAGCACAGCATGACAAATGTGAAGACACAGCAAGGTAGTCATTTGTAAGCAAAGGAGAGAGGGCTGGAACAGATCCTTCCTATGGCCCTCAGAGAAAACCAACTTGCCAACACCTTGACCTCAGACATCCAGCTTCCAAGTATTATGAAAAAATAAATGTTCAAGCCACTATGAATTTTCTTCTGGCAACTCTAGCAAACTAATTCACATGGTCAAGTTCCTGGGCAGTGTTCAGTTCCAATCTGAGGTTTGTGGTCATTTAAGAGAGTTTTAAACAGAAACTAATAATCCTAATTAAGTGATTTTCTCCAGCAATATCTGGCAGTTCAGTGGGTTCCCAACAAAAGGCAAATGATCCAGTTCACAGGGGACTTTTCAGGGAATATGCTGGAGAAGCAAAGACACTGAAGGTGTATGGATTATCCAAATTAAATCATAAATTACCCTCCACTTAGGGACCCAAGGCAGAAAATTAGCAGTTATACAAATGGTCACAAACTTCTGTTAAAATTCTCTTAACCTCTTTCCACCTCCACCACCCAAATATCAATATGTAATTGATTATTTTAATAGCTACCAGGTCTTTCTATTTCTAGTCATTTCTTCTTTCAAGCCACTTTTCACAATGCTTCCCCATTATTTAACTAAACACTTTTGATGGCTCCTCATTACTTACAGGATAAAAGCCAAACTACTTAAAGTGTCATACAAGAACCTTCACCTTCCTGTGCCTGCTTACATCTTCAGCCTCATTGTCTATCACTTCTATTCCCCATTCAGATACCCTATATTGCAACTAAACTACTGGCAATTCCATGACTAATCATTAGACTGTTACTTCTACCTTTACTTCCTGCCAGGCAAAGGAAGAATTTGTTCAAAGATCACTTCTTCTGAAGTTTTTCCTAACTCTTCAGGTAAGATTGACAAATGGCCCTTTCCCTGGACTCTCATTATACCTCATACTTATATCCATGAAGCCAATCATCATGTTTATTATTCACATTGTGCATTTTATCCAGTGAGATAGTAGAGTCCTTGAGCTTAATGATCAATAGCACCAGAATGAGTCATGATAGATCTTCCATAAATATTTGCAAAGTGAACAATTGGATGAAAACACAGAGCCTTAGGAGCTGTATTACAGATAGAAAGGAGTGACTGTTCCTAATGTACAGGTTGGCATGGATATATTTTATTACAATGTAATTATAATCAGCTGTGTGGCAATGAACTCTGTTGATAAAAAAAAAAGATTAACTTTATGATGACTGTGGAGGTAATAACTGTAGACTTCAAGGAGAAAATTCAATTGTTTCAATAGTATTGCTTTGACCAAGAACTGATTAAAACAAAACTATAATATATTTTTTTAGATTATTTATTTATTTGACAGAGATCACAAGCAGGCAGAGAAAGAGAGAGGGAAGCTCCCCGCTGAGCAGAAAGCCTGATTCGGGGCTCGATCCCAGGACCCTGAGATCATGACCTGAGCCGAAGGCACAGGCTTTAACCCACCGAGCCACCCAAGCGCCCCTAAAGCTACAATCTTTTTATTTCTAGTAGCTAGTGTACTATATTAAAATGAATATGGTCTTTTGAAAAACCTTATCCTGAATTCTACCTTTATCGTTTATTAGCTGTGTGAACATGGGAATGTTGCTGACATTTCTGAGCTTCAGTTTCTAACCTGCATAATGGGGATGTAATACCTCTCTTCTCATGAACTGCCTTCTATTTCTTCAGACTCAAGATTTTAGCATCTTCTTCCTTCTCCAAGATTCAAGTTAACCATTACTTTTTCAAACTCCAAACTCCAAAGTCAAAGAAAGTTTCTGCCAAGTAGGCAGAGAGGCAGGCAGAAAGAGAGGGGGAAGCAGGCTCCCCGCCAAGCAAAGAGCCCATTGTGGGGCTCGATCCCAGGACCCCGAGACCATGAGCCAAGCCGAAGGCAGAGGCTAGTCTAACCCACTGAGCCACCCAGGTGCCCCACATCACGATCTTTAAATGTTAAGAGTTTTTAGCTCTAAATTCTGTTTATGCATGTAAATTCAATATTTCATCTCTGGGTAATGGGGCTGAGTTATTTTTCTTCTGTGTTCTGAAAGTGTTCTATTAAATATGTACATAGCAGTTATTATTTCTAGACTACACAGAAACTGAAATTCAAGTCACACTCCTTATTGGGTATGATTTTGGACAAGTTTCTTAAATATGTCCTCACATGTAAAATAGCCCCAGGTGATAGGATTGCTGTATTTGGTTAACACCTATGAGGTGCTTGACTATTAATATTCTTTAAAAGGTAATTTGAAACAACAAACATCTTCAACTGGTGGACTGTAAGGTTTATTAATTACATCCCAGAAAGGTCTTCTTAAATTTTTTTAAAAATTTTATTTTATTTATTTATTTTTTTTAAGATTTTATTTATTTATTCGACAGAGAGAGATCACAAGCAGGCAGAGAGGCAGGCAGAGAGAGAGAGAGAGGGAAGCAGGCTCCCCGCTGAGCAGAGAGCCCGATGCGGGACTCGATCCCAGGACCCTGAGACCATGACCTGAGCCGAAGGCAGCGGCTTAACCCACTGAGCCACCCAGGCGTCCCAAATTTTTTTAAAAATTTTAAATATTTATTTGAGGTAGGGGGAGGGGCAGAGAGAGAGAATCTTAAGAAGCGCCTGCCCCCACCCCCTTCCGCCCAGCATGAAGCCCTATGCAGGGCTGGATCTCGCCACCTCAGGGGAAACCACAAGTTAGAGGGGCTTAACGGACTGTGCCACCCAGGTACCTCAGAAGAAGTTTTTATATTTTATTTTTTTAAAGGTTTTATTTGACAGAGAAAAGGAGAGAGCACAAGCAGGGCGCCTGACCCAGGGCTCAAATCCCAGGATGCTGGGATCATGACCTGAGCTGAAGGTAAACGCTTAAGGACTGGGCCACCCAGGCACCTCAAAATGTTTTTAAAATACAACTTCATGTAGCAGTTCCGATGAGTACCTTTTACTTCATTTAAGTATCTTTTGGTAGCGATCCCAGAAGAAAATGCTATTTTTAGGAGTATGTTTAACCAAAAAAACTTTTTTTCCACTTATGTTTAGGCAATTATTCTTCGTAAGAAAGGTAAGGCCCCATCAAGTATTTCATAATTAAACAGAGATTCCAAACCATAGTTCGTAGCTTTTTTTGAAGCTTTCATCCGGAATACATTCTGTATCCTCTGTGACTTAGGAAATCTCTTGTATCTTCCCATCAGGGTGACAGAAAAGGAAACACTGTCACAGAGACTGAACTATTAAGTTTTATTAGAGAGTTTGGAGTCCCAGATATTCTATATGCAGACCACTATACTCATGCTTGCTGTTCAATAAGAGTGGTCCAAAGGATCATTTTTCCCCCTCCTTCGGTTCCAGAATCAGTCCAGAGGTGGCAGCCCTGTGACTGCCTCCGGGTCAGGACCACTTTTTGCTGACATTGAGATGGTCGAGCTGGTCTACCACAAATCTGTGTGGGGGGAACTTGGACACGCTGGTCGCCTTAATGGCCTCGAAGGCCGCCGCCCTGCGCTCCGCGGCGTGGCCGTACTCCTGCTCCGCGGTGAGGTAGGGCATGCTCAGCCAGTAGTGGTTCTCCGCCTCTATCTCCAGGCGACGGATCATGTTCTGCTTCGCCTGGGAAGACACGGTCCGCGGCCGCCGGTGCTTCCCAATCCACTGTCTGCCAGGAATGCGATTGCGGCGGAGGAGGGCGGTCAGGAACATGGTACCTGCTGAGATGGCAGAAGTCGCACAAACACTGACGACGCGTTTGGCCGCGGAAGAAGCAAGGCGAGCGAGCGCAAAACCGGATATCTTACCACTCGGCCAACCCCGACAACGCACACCGCACCCCATACAAAGCGGGGATCCCAGCTAGGCGCGACAGGGAGAAGAAAGAGACTCGTGAAAGAACCAAATATGCCAACCAACTCACCGGCTGCGGCCCTCAGACCACGGGTGACGTCCTGTCCTCTGCAGGATAGCGGACGCGACCCCGGAAGTACGCCCGTCCCTCGGAACGGCCTTGCCTCTTCTCGCGAGACCTCAGCTCTCGCGAGAGAGGACTTGAGCGACTCCGCGGACACAGGGACGTTTCCGGCGCAAAGAGATTCAAACTAGTGGCGGGCGCAAGCGGACCGGTGGGATCTCCCAGCGACTAGTGTACCGCGGAGGAGTCCTTACCCATGGATCTGATTCAAAGCTTCCACGCGAAGCTACGGTCCCTGGCCATCACCCTAGACAGCGAGACGGCTCGGCTGCAGCGAGCACTGGACGGAGAGGAGAGCGGTGAGTGAAGGGGGCGGGCATCGGGGAGATCGCGGATACTACGACCCACTCGGCCGCCCCACCCAGCCAGGAGTGCGGCATTTGAAAAGGACCTTAACAAGTGAAAACGCACACACTTGCAGAAAGGTTATTGTCTATAATGGTGAGGAGTGCTTCGAAAGAGATACGGAATGGGGGGTGGTACACCTATCAAAATGCTCCATATTAGCAGAGTTCCGAGGTGACAAGTGTCACCTTTTCATTTATTCTTATGCGCCCCTCAAGTATGTTGTGGCTGTTTCCACTTTTATGTACGACTACATTTGCTCTCCTCAAATAATGAAATAGCGCTATTACTGTGTTGCGAAGAGAAACAGCATAGACTAAGAATGTAAATTGACAGATTGAGCTCATAATGCATACATGATATGCTTTCAAGTCACATATAATGGGTATTTATCAATAAAAATACAATATAATAAAATGCATTTATTTAGCAGGGTTCTTTAGATGCACAGTGATTTTGTCTCACCCAAATTGTCCACAGTTGCAGGAAATGTCCGTGTTTTTTCATCAAACAGTATTGCCAACACAAACACTAGGACTCAGTAATGCTTTTTTCCTTCCTCCCTCCCTTCCTTCCTCTACACCCAATGTGGGGCTCGAATTCAAGACCCAGAGATTGAGAGTCACATGCTCATGAGACTGAGCCAGCCAGGCACCCCTGAATACGGCTCTTTAAAAAAATAAATATAGCAGAATTCTTCACCACTAATCTTTATGCTAGAATTTCTTAAATTGTTTCATTCAGATTTTGAGATTATTTTATAAATGTCATAATTGTTATTTGCCTTAAAACATTGCACCCTGTAGACACAGACTCCTTTTACTTTAGTTATATTATGAAGTGTTCCAGCTATTTAAAAATATTTATTCTATTGACTGTAAAACAATACATGTACATGGCAAAATTTTGAGATATATATGCAAAAGTAGAAAGAGGAAAATAAATATTTCCTATAACTCAACCACTTAAAGAAACCACTATTAGTATTTTATTATTTTTTGTTTTCTTTCTCTCTCTCTCTCTTTTTTTTTTTTTTTTTTTGTTGAGCTCTGTGCCTGATGTGGGGCTTGAACTCATGATCCTGAGAGCAACAGTCACATAGTCAAGGGTCTGAGCCAGCTAGGTGCCTTTTTGGATTCTTGAGATATAGCTGAATTGCTTTCCACAAAGCTTGTGCCAGTTTACCCTCTTACCAGCATATTAACTGTGTACAGACATTTTGCATTTTCGTCTGGTTTTATAAGAAAAAGTTAGAATGATTTTTCTATTTGCAGCCAGCATGTATTACAGAAAATATGGAATTGTGATAGAGAAAATGATCACCAAAAAAATCTCATCTATTATGATCACAGTGATGAGTCAGCATGGAGTCTGCTAGGGATTCTCTTTCCCTCTGCTCCTTCCCTCTGCGCATGCTCTCTCTTTCTCTAAAATAAATTTTTAAAGAAATAAAGGATACAATTCAATGTTTTTTTCTATACTCACAGAGTTGTGCAACCATTATAGTAAGTTTAGATTTTCATCACCCTCAAAAGAAACTCTCTTGCTTGTTAATATCCACTCCCCATAGCCCCACCTCCACCTACCACACTAGCTTTATGCAAACACTAATCTATTTTCTGTATGTATAAATTTGCCTATTCTGGATATTTCAGATAAAACAAATCATACAATTTGTGGGCTTTTGTGATTGACTTATTTTAGCATAATGTTGTAAGGTTTATTCATGTCATAAGCATGTATCAGTACCTCGTTTCATTTTATTGCTGAATAATATTCCATTGTATAGCTATACCAGCCCACTGTGTTTATTTATCAGTTCATGAACATTTGGGTTGTTTCCACTTTGTAGCTATTATGAATGTATGTAAACATCTATGAGTGAGTTTTTGGGTGAACATAATGTTTTCAGTTCTCTTTGCTATGTGATTCGAAGTAGAACTGCTGGGTCATATGATAACCCTATGTTTATCTTTTTGAAGAGCTGCCAAATTGTTTTCCAAAGTGGATACATGATTGTACATTTCCACCAGCAATGAATGAAGGTTGCAGTTTCTCTACATCCTCATTTATTATTGTCTTTTTGAATATAGTCATTCTAGTGGGTATGAAGTATCACCATTGTGTTGACTTGCACTTCTGAAATGAAAATTGGTCAGCTTTTAGCAGTGAAGGGATATCTTCAAAGGAGGTGTGTTTTAGAAAGAAAAATATAATTATTTAAAAAACTGCTTTTACATGATGTATATTATACATACTGCAACTGATTAATAAGGTGACAGTACAGTGGGTGAAGGATGTCTTTTCAATAAATGGTGTCAGGCTAGTTGGACACTTATATGGAAAATAAGAATGGATCTTGATCCTTACCTCTTGCTATATTAAAAAAATCAATTAGATTGTATTGAAGTTTGTAGCTACAGGTAGATTGTAGCTCTAAATGCAAAAGACAAACAATAAAGCACTTAGAAGAAAATGTAAGTGTTGTCATTGGCATAGATTTTAAAACTAGGAACCAGAAGTTTCTCACCATAAAAAAATTGCTAAGTCAGATTACATTTTCTCTTTCTCCCTCCCTTCTTCCCTTCTTTCCTTCTTGATCTGAGTACTGATTATGTAGGGTATGTTCGCTTTCAAAATTTATGAAGCTATATACTTATGATTTTTGTACATTATAATTTCATAAATTTTAAAAGAAAGGCCTTAACTTTTTTTTTTTTTTTTTTTTGGTAATTGACAGATAAATTATGAGTAAATATTGACAAGGATTTTATGATTCTGGGAAACAACACTAAATTATATTTTCTATTTTGCACTTTTTTGTTTCTCTATTCATATTGAAGACTGTGAAGATTATCCAATGAGAATTTTATATGACCTTCATTCAGAAGTCCAGACTCTAAAGGTATAGCTTCTGCAATATTAATGTATCATCTTTGTGTCATAATTTTTAAAATCTAAATAGACTTAGTCAAAAGACAGAAATTATAATGTACTTTTTTCCTTATAAAAGGATGATGTCAGTATTCTTCTTGATCAAGCAAGTTTGGAAAGTCAAGAAAGCATTGGTTTCATAAAGGCAACAAAAGTACTGATGAAAAAAAATTCAGTGGATATCATGAAAATAAGAGAGTTTTTCCAGAAGTATGGATATAATCCACGTGCCAAGAAAGATTCAGGTGTGGACAACTTGTATTTTAAAGTATTTGTTTAGTATTAAAGAAGGAAGCCTGCATGGTTAAATATGACTACTCTGGGCTTGGCCATGCTTTCTGGTTCTAGCTCTGCCATTATGACCGTCATGCATGATCATTATTTATTCATCACCGTGGTGGATGCAGTGCTGATTGGTGGTGTAAAACAAAGACAGTCCTTGCTCTCCTTTCCAAAGTACTAGGTAAAAGAAGAGTACAAGATATAAATCTACATGATTTTAGGATAGTTGGTTTCTAGACAGCTTTGCCAGTAAATAGCTGAGGGACTAATCTTAAAGCATGCTATTTCCTTTTTCTTCTCAATTTTCTCTTCTGTAGAATGAGAAATTTGGGGATTATAAATTGAAAAGACCTTTTTAAGTTCTACAGTTTTAATGGTTAGTATAGCATGGTGGTTTAGAATTTCACCCACAATCTGAATGCAAATCTCTATTTCCGTCATTTATTAGCTGTATTATCTTTGACCAGTTACTGAGCGTTGTACCTCAGTGTCTCATCTGTAAAGTGGAGATGTTTAATAGTATCTACCTCTGAGGTTGTATAAGGATTGAATGAGATAAAATTTGTTTAGAATAGTACCTGGCATGTTAATCACCCTGTGTTAAGTACTGTTAGGCCCATACCTATGAATGACTAATTTCAGTATGCTTCATTGTCTTTGTTTCTGTGAAGAGAATGATCTTTGTACATAAATAAACCATTAATTAAATTCAGCGAATGTATATTGAGGATATGTATGGAGGGTAAATTGAACAGTCTCCATGGTACAGTGGAAAGAATTCAGTTGACTTAATTGTGAACAAGCTATGGATTAAAGTACTGGCTCCACCAGTTACTACATGTGTGTGACCCTGGATAATTTCTTTGAATTGCTTTTTCCTCACTTGCAAAGTAGGAATGATAATATCTCCCAAGAGGCACTGATATGGTGATGATTTTATTAATCTCATCAGTGATAACCTTGTGATAAATACAAGAATAGGTTTTTGGTAGCTTTTATAACATTTCTCCAAATTAACAGAAAGCACAATGCCTAAACAGAAAGTAATCAACAGCTCTTCCAGGGGCCAAAAGTCAAGAAACCAAAGTCTGTAACTTTTTTTTTTTTTTTTTTTTTTTTTTGGTATGGTACTGAAAGGGTCCGTAGACAAAAGGATGAGACTGATACAAGGCGAAGGTTAAGCAAAGCTTTATTTCGCGCCAAGCATCGAGAATCAAACTGACCGGCTGGCCGTCTCTTGCAAAGAGGCGACCCCTCCCAGTCTCACAGACTAACTTTTATAGAGTAAAGGCCATGTGGTTGAGCCTGGCCACACACAGGTGGCCAATTGAATTACATTCTACCCCATAGTAGTTATTTGAACTAGCCTATCACCCTGGTCAGAATTGGCGCCCAAAAGGCAGGGCCCACATTCTGGGGTGGTTAGGGAGGTGCTTTCCTGATTGGATGTCTCCACCTGGCCGAACCTGTCCTTGGAGGGTAGGGAGGTAATACTTGCGCTTTCACTGATTGGACGTTTCCACCTGGCTGGACACGTCCTTGTATCTGGGCTCCGTTATTTTTGCCCAGCCTGACATGTCCTGGTATCTGTGCTCTGTTATTGGGGTTATTGGAGTTATTTGGCCGTATTTCACCAATTCTGTTTCTAAGCGCTTTCCTCTTGAGGGGAAGGGGCAGGTTCAATCTAAGTTTATTGCATAAACAACAAAATGGCTCGCTCTGGCTAAGTAGGCCCTTACAGTACATACTCCATATTTAATACATCCTTGTTTATCATGCATATAAAAATAGTACCCTATCCTAGTTCATTTCCTATTACCAGTCAAAACAAAGAAAATCCTATCTTTAAAGAAAAAAAATGTGCTCCTCTTCACTTCCTCCAGTCTGTTGGATCTCTTAGCTGGACCAGGAAATGTATAGCCTAAACTTATCCTTTTTCTATTCCTTTGGATCTAAAGGATTCTGGGATGGTTCTGTACTAATGTCCGAAAGACCCCATTTTATTTTTATTTTTTATTTTTTTAAAGATTTTATTTATTTATTTGACAGGCAGAGATCACAAGTAGGCAGAGAGGGAGGGAGGAAGCAAGCTCCCTGCTGAGCAGAGAGCCTGATGCAGGGCTTGATCCCAGGACCCTGAGATCATGACCTGAGCCAAATGCAGAGGCTTTAACCCACTGAGCCACCCAGGTGCCCCTGAAAGACCCCATTTTAACTACAGACATTCCTTTAAAAGATGAAGTGAAGAAAAACAAAAAAGGTCACTATCAGATTTGCAAAAATATGTTCCAATTCATAAGAAAAGTACAAATACTTTATTCTTTTTTTTTTAAATATTTATTTATTTATTTATTTGACAGACAGAGATCACAAGTAGGCAGAGAGGCAGGCGGAGAGAGAGAGAAGCAGGCTCCCTGCTGAGCAGAGAGCCCGATGCTGGGTTTGATCCCAGGACCCTGAGACTTTGACCTGAGCCGAAGGCAGAGGCTTTAACCCACTGAGCCATCCAGGCGCCCCCAAATACTTTATTCTTAAAAAGAATGCAACAGGGGCACCTGGGTAGCTCAGTTGGTTGAGCGGCTGCCTTTGGTTCAGGTCATGATCCCAGGGTCCTGGGAATGAGACCTGTATTGGTCTCCCTGCTCCAAGGGAAGCCTGCTTCTCCCTCTCCCTGCTGCTCTGCCTACTTGTGCTGTCTATCTTTCTGTCAAATAAATAAATAAAATCTTAAAAAAAATGCAAGAAATTATGGAGAAACTTTTTCCCTTGTCTTTCAATTTGTGCAGTTGTTACAATTCATATTTCCAATTTGGCAACCAAATGTTATCTATTCAAGGTCATCTAAAACAGATCTTTGTATGAACTCCCTCCCTCCTTATTCTTAAACAAATGGTAGTGTTTGGAATCAAAAGATGTGGGTTCAAGTCTTGCTCTTTAAATTTTAATCAGCTGAGTGTTTTCCAGAACGTTGTTTGATACCTTTACCTATAAAAGCAAGGAAAAAGATCCTAAGATGTTTCATGCTTGAAACAATTAATACAAAAATTAAATGGAGGGGTGCCTGGGTGGCTCAGTGGGTTAAAGCCTCTGCCTTTGGCTCAGGTCATGATCCCAGGGTCCTGGGATCGAGCCCCACATCGGACTCTCTGCTCAGCAGGGAGCCTGCTTCCCCTCCTCTCTCTCTGCCTGCCTCTCTGCCTACTTGTGATCTCTGTCTGTCAAATAAATAAATAAAATCTTAAAAAAAAAAAATTAAATGGAGTGAAACATTCAAACGCGTGTCCCGGCAGGGGGGGTGGGTGTCTAAACACATTTTTATTTGTCTTCCTTCATCTCAACTCCTCCATTTTTTCTTCCTTTCTGGTACCCTTTCTAATTACTGGTTCATTTTCTTCTCCACTGCATGCTACACATTTTACATCTGACCTGCATTTTCTTACACTTGTTCGGTTCTCCACACCTTGTTATCTCACTGAAGCCCTGTCCTTTCTTAAGTTAATCTCTGCCCAGATCCTGGCCAAATCCAGTTACCTTCTTTCTGGTTATCCTCTTTGACTTTCTGTTGTCTTGCATTAAAACCTGTTATTTCTCTTTCTTAATCTTTCTTGGCATCATAGTGCTATCCCAGACCTTTTAACTGCCACTTGGGTCCCACACCAAATTCATTAACCATTAATGTATGCGGGGCACCTGGGTGGCTCAGTGGGTTAAAGCCTCTGCCTTCGGTTCAGGTCATGATCTCGGGGTCCTGGGATTGAGCCCCGCATCGGGCTCCCTACTCAGAGGGGAGCCTGCTTCCTTCCTCTCTCTGCCTGTCTCTCTGCCTACTTGTGATCTCTGTCTGTCAAGTAAATAAATAAAATCTTAAAAAAAAAAACTATTAATGTGTGCAAGGAATGGCAAAGGACTGTGGGGAAAAGCGTAGTTGTTATTCGGTTATTTAGTCTGAAATGCTCAGTGTGGTTGTTAGGCATATGGGGTCTGGAGCCAGATATAACCTACTCAGGGTTGAGAAACTATATGTCTTTCTAATGCTCTCCTGTCATTTTCTTCAACCAGACTTTTGTTACATGTGTTCCAGACTGAGGATAAAAATTTATCTTGGTGTAATAGTCTTTCCTTTTTAAGTTAGGCATCTATAAATGAAAAATCTAAAATAATACTATACTTCATGTTAAATCTAGATCATGATTAATTCCACCCTGTGCTTAATGTCATGAAATGGTAAAATGATTCTACAATCTATTAAGAGAGATGGGTAAATCAAAGTAACTGAGAAAGTAAGGATATTGGACTTTTATTTGCATTGATTTTTTCATCTTTTAACATTTTAGTTTACTTCTTAAATGTCCTCAAAATGGGATATGGCTCCACAAGAGGTACATGTCAGAAATTTCCTAAAGGGACAATTGAAATAAAACTCTAGAGACTAAGGAGGGAATCAGGACCTTTGCTGATTTGGGACATTTCAAATGGAGCTGTTGTATATGGTTTTAGTACATGGAATTTTGTGGTTTGATGTTTGACCAAAATATGACCTCCTTGGTTCTTCCTCACAGTGGATGAACAAGAAATCATTGACTCTGAATCAGAGTCCACTAAGCATGAAAATTTTCAAATGCCTGATGTGAAGGACAGTCTATCTGATCCTGCTATTCTGAGGACTTCTGGTTCTGAGAAGTCTCCACGGAGTCCACAACTTTCCGATTTTGGACTTGAACGGTACATGATATCCCAAGTTCCACCAAACCCTCCACGGGCAGTAAATGACCATGAGGAAGAGCCAAAAAATTTAACTCCATCTTCTAAACAGTCACTAGTTAAAGTACTAAAAACTCCAAAATGTGCTCTGAAGATGGATGATTTTGAGTGTGTAACTCCTAAATTAGAACACTTCGGTATCTCTGACTATACTGCCTGTTTAAATGAAGATTACACAATGGGACTTAAAAATATGAAGGAGAATAAAAGGTAAGCCACTTTCATAAAAGGCACATTTTATCTAACTTTCTAAATCTTTTGTATGATTGATTTTTCCTAGAAGAGATAAGACATTTCAGACAGTAACTTTCCTTCAAATGCTTCTCAGAAACTTTACATTTCAAACTTCCCTGAATCACCAATTCCATGAGTAAAGTGTGAGCTCTTGGATTTCCAGTTAGATGCTGTAGGAGTAATTGATAGGGTTTAGCATTTGGAAGGATAGAGAAGAGGTAGAGTCAGTAAGAACCTGTGAATGATTTTGCATGGAGATGTGGGGAAAGACTTGGGGATCCAGGATAAATCACAGACTTCGGTTTTGTTACCTGTGATGATGCTTGGGAAAACAATGAAGACAGGAAAACCTGCAGCCTCGGTTAAAGGTGGATGTGTTTCCATGTTGTTTTAGAGGTCCCGGTAGAGGTGTTCTTGAGTGTAGGTATTTTAATATGAATTGGAAGCTCAGTGACCCATTTTTGTGGAGTGAATAGTGTGGAAGTGGTACTTAAAGAGTTACAATGAAAATGAAAATGCCCCATATTAAAGCAGCCAAGCAAGAGCTAAAGATAAATCCGTATCGTTAAGAACTGTAATTATTAAAGAAGTCAAATAAACATTCAACCTAAGGAGTCAAGTAAAAACCTCAAAAACCTTTGTTGTGGGACAAAGAGAAGGGAGTAAACACCAAAGATAAAATGTGATTATAAAAGATTTTTAGAAGAGTAGTGTTGATAAATCGAAGAACTGGTTCATACTTAAACGTAAATGCAAATAAGCAGAATTAGGAAGGAAGGGCTATATTTATTATTTTTTAATCTATTAAAACTACTATAGGGGTTAGTATTGGGAAGTATGGAAAATTCAGATAATTGAAAATTTTTTGACATAATACGCAGTTATCAAAATCAGCTTGAAATAGAAAACCTGTACAGACCAAAAGAGAAAAAAACCAAAAAAGCTATCAAAGAACTAACTCCAAAAAGCTCTGAGCACAGATGGTTTTCTGGATGAATCCTTTCATAATTTCATAGAATATATACATTTCATCTTACATAAAAAGTTATTTTCCTGAGGAGGGGATATACATTGTATTGTGGGTCTCAGCATCTCACCTGGACTCTTCAGATTCATAAAACCTCCGTTTTCCATTTCCTCACTAGTAAAATGTATATAACCATACCCATTGCTGCTTACCACATTGAGTCAGTGGAATAGAGTGGATAACAAAGTTATAAATTGCCTTAAGAATGAGATGCTATAAAAATAATTACCTTTAAGAGGAATGCATTATCAGGGGTCTACAAACTACTGCTGCAGGCCAAATCCAGCCTGCTGCCCATTTTTTGGTAAATAAAGTTTTATTGGGGACGCCTGGGTGGCTCAGTTGGTTAAGCAGCTGCCTTCGGCTCGGGTCATGATCCCAGTGTCCTGGGATCGAGTCCCACATCGGGCTCCTTGCTTGGCGGGGAGCCTGCTTCTCCCTCTGCCTCTGCCTGCCATTCTGTCCGCCTGTGCTCGCTCTCTCTCCCTCTCTCTCTGACAAATTAAAAAAAAAAAAATCTTTAAAGTTTTATTGGAGCATAGACTAAAAAAAATTCTTTTTCTAAAAGTAGAATAAGACAGAAAAATGCTGCAGTTTAGTTTATGAGGTTGACATACCCTTGACACTAACCCTGACAAAGCACACAAAAGGAAAGTATAGCCAATCTAATTTAGAATATGGATGTAAAATCCCAATTAAAATACTCACAAATTGATTTTAGCAGAATATTAAAAGTGTAGTGAACAACTTTCAAGTTAAGCTTATCCTAGGAATGCAAAGATAGTTTAATACTTGGAAACTCATAAAATGCATTATTTTAATGACTTTATAAGAGAAAGGATAATCCCAATAGATACCAATAAGGAATTTGAGAAAATCTGACATTCATTCCTCATTTAAAATGCTTGGTCAAACTCAAAATAGAATACTTCATTAACATGATAAACTATGGGTATCTCAATAATGAAGCTATCTGTCACCATCATTTAATGTCATTCTTGATATCTGGCCAGTAAGAAGTATGTTTAGACCATGTTTTGTAATTGGGCTACCCAAGAAACTCATCTAAAATTTCAAGAAAGAGACTGATATATTTTATACAGTTATAACTATGTAAAATAATGTGCTTTCCTTTATTTTATTAGAACATAATTTTGGGGGCACCTGGGTGACTCAGTCTGTTAAGCGTCTGCCTTCAGCTCAGGTCATGATTCCAGAGTCCCTGGATTGAGCCCCACATCAGGATCCCTGCTCAGTGGGGAGTGTGTTTCTCCCTCTCCCTCTGCTTCTCCCCTGGGTCTTGCTCTCTCTCTCAAATAAATAAATAAAATCTTAAAAAAAAAAAAACAAATAATTTCTAAACAAAGTGGAAAAAAACAAAATAAAATACCAACATCAGTGATAGGTAAAAAGGTCTATGTGATTAAAAACTGTAAGACATTTCTGAATTATGTAAAGGGGGAATTAGGGAATGTAGTGTTTTTCTTCATCTGAAGATGGACTGAATATTGCTAAGATGTTTAATCACAACAAATTAACTTACTGATGTCATACATTTACAACAAAGCCTCATTAGGATTTTTTAAGGAGAAAGGGATATTTGATAAAATGATTCTAAAATTTATTTGGAAGAATAGGGGCACCTGCGTGGCTCAGTTGTTAAGCAACTGCCTTTAGCTCAGGTCATGATCCCAGGGTCCTGGGATCGAGCCCTGCATTGGGCTCCCTACCTGGCGGGAGGCCTGCTTCTCCCTCTCCCACTCCTCCTGCTTGTGTTCCCTCTCTCACTCTCTCTAGCTGTCAAATAAATAAAATCTTTAAAAAAAAAAATATTTGGAAGAATAGAAAGTAGGAGTAGCTTAAAAAAATAATGAAAAATAAGAATAATGAGGGAATTTGACCTAATATGAAAATATATAAAGCTATAATAAGTAAAACAGTATAAAACTGTTTTAGAATAGATATGTAACTAGAATAGAATAGCCCAGAAACCAACTCTAAATTTATATAATTTATAGAAGAAGGTGTTTTTTAATAAGAATGTTCAGTAAATTTGCTAGGACAGGGATGCCTGGGTGGCTCAGTTAATTGTCTACCTTTGGCTGGTGGGGGGGTGTCGAGCCCTGCATTGGGCTCCTTGCTCAGTGGGGAGCCTTACTTTTCCCTCTGACTGCCGCTTCCCAGCTTATTCTCTCTTCCTCTCTCTCTCTCTCTCTCTCTCTCTCTTTCTCTCTGTGACAAATAAAATCTTTTTAAAAAAAATTATGCTAGGACAATTGGTTAATTGAACCAGCTTGTAATACTTGATGACACTCCTCTTTATAACTATATTTCAGACATCTGGGTAATTGACTGGAATACCCTTAGTAACTAGATGACAGGATCAGTCTTTTTAGTCCAAAAAAATGAAAAGTTCTTAATCTATGTCTGGTTATGATTGCAAAATTCCACTTCATGGTTTTGAAACCATGAGCTATATAATTCCTATATTTGAACTAATGAGTTAAACTTATGGCTTGCCCTTAAGTCAGAGTTTCTTTTCTTTCTTTCTTTTTTTTTTTTTTTTTTTTTAGATTTTGTTTATTTATTTGACAGAGAGCCCAAGTAGGCAGAGGAGAAAGAGCACCAGGCACCTCACCAAGCAGGGAGTCTGATGCGGGACTCAATCATGACCTGGGATTATGACTTGAGCCCCTTAACCGACTGAGCCACCCAGGCATCCCAGGTCAGAGTTTCTTAACCTGCTTCTAAGTCATACCTGTCAATACAAAATGGTGTATAACCTTTTTTGACCCGTGGGTATACATTAATTAAAAAAAAAAAAAAAAAGATTAGGTCCATGGGACTTCTGTTCTGTAAAACAGAACTGAATGTTTGTCCAGACTTGATGATATATAGTAAGATTGATTTTTTTTTATAAAGATTTTTATTTATTTATTTGACAGATCACAAGTAAACAGAGACGCAGGCAGAGAGAGGAAGGGAAGCAGGCTCCCTGCTGAGCAGAGAGCCGGATGTGGGACTTGATCCCAGGCCCCTGGGATCATGACCTGAGCCGAAGGCAGAGGCTCCCAGGCGCCCCAGTAAGATTGATTTTTTTCCCCAGAGGTTCAATATTAACTTTTTTTAAACTTATAATTTCCCTATGATTCACACCAGGGAAGAGGCCACAGAACCAGAACCAATGACCAGTGATAATTTCTTTGTCACTCCTGGCCTCCAGCAGTTGAAAAAAAATGGTAAGTATAACAATCACATTACTTCTCAGCTATCCTCTTTCTAGATTATCTTTGTACAGAAATGGTTCTGTATCTGCATCTTTTCAGTTCATAACATTGAATTATATAAAGTATCATCCCATCAGGTGCAACATGATTTCATACTGTAGAAAGATATAATTCTCTGGTATGTTTTTCATATTTTTCCTGATTATAGTCAGTATCTCGGCTTGTTGTTTTTAACAAGTTTACTAAAAACATATATATATATATATATTCAGTTACCAAACTTTTGATACAGAGCCAATAGTACCTTTTTAAAAAAGATTTGTTTTTTTATTTTAGAGGGGAGGGGCAATGGGAGAGGGAGAGAAATTTAAGTAACCACACAGAGTTCAGAGCTGGTTTCGGGGCTTGATCTCACAACCCTGAGATCACAACCCAGTTATTACGACCTGAGCCAAAACCAAGAGTCGGATGCTTAAGCGACTGCACCATCCCACTGCCCTCAGTAGTACCTTTTTAAAACTTAGCGTCAACCTAATGATTAGAATTCTACATTATTTTTCTTATATAAACCACACTCAGAATACATTAGCTACCATTTCAAATTGTTTTTTTAAAATACTACAAGATCTGAAAGAAAATTTTCATGTAGTGTTTTCATATTTGTCCCACGAAACATGAAAACATTAGTTTTCACAAAAATGTAAAAAATTCTAGAGTTTGTGATTTTTTAAATTTACAATTGTCTATATAAATTTATTGGCATATTTTTTTGAAATAACTTGTCTTCATCGGGTCTTTCCAAATTTATAAACATATTTTTAGAAAAATTCTTTTCGTACTAATTTCATTGACATGTTATTAAATTAAATGTTATTAAATTATTAAATATGAAATGTGTTGTTACATATGTTATTAAATTATCAGGTACTTCTGGCATACACAGAAGTGAAAAAATACAAATGACTTCTAGTAAACTTAGACCTCAGCTTGTTGGAAAGAGCCTGCCTGTACCAAAGAGAGGGAGAGAGTGGACCACCACCTCCTACAGACCCAGAATTAATTCCCAGTGGAAGCAAACTTTTAAAAAATGATGAAGGAGGGGAATATCTGTGTAACTTCTGAAGTGGGATGGATTTTTAAAGAATAGCTTCCTGACTGAAAGTCTTCCGTAACCACAGGCAGTGTATTTTGTGAAAGGAATGGCAAGCTCAGGTTTATCCACTAGTACTTTGGTTAAGTGGAGGCTTGTTAAGAGAGTTTCTGTTGTTTTTTAGCTTGACCCTGTTCTTAGGCCACAAAAGTACCATTATTGCAGTCCATACCTGGGAAGGTTTAGTAACTTGTTTACCATTTTCTTTACTTACTCTTGCTTCTTATATCCCACTCATTCCTTCTGGGTTTAGTTTTCTTCCTGTTAAAGCACATCCATCAGCACTTCTTTCAGAGATGTTATTTCGAGTCTGCGAGAAGTCATCTCTGGTTTTGTGTCTGAAGACTTTATTTTTCTTTCTCATTCATTTTTTAACAATAATTTAACTGGTTATAGACAATAGGTTGACAGCTGACTTTCTTCAATATTTTATAAAGAAATTATTTCATTGTCATCTGGTGTCCATTGCTGATAAGCAGAATGCTGTGGGTCTGATTCGCTTTTGTTTGTAGATTGTTGGTCTTTTCTTCCTGGTAGTAAGATTTTTGTCAATATCTTTGACATTCTACATTTCTCTATAATTTTAAAATACCTTTTTTTAAAAAATCTTTTATGCTTAGAATTTGGTATGATTTTCGAACTAAGGACCTACGTCATTAATTTTTGAAAATACTCTGAAATTATCTCTTTAACAAAATTACCTCTCTCCTAATTCAATTTTTTTTCTCCTGGGTTTCCTGTACACTGTATTTTAGAATGTTTTTCTTCAGTCTCCTTGGTTAACTTCCCTTTGATATTTTCCTTCCTTTTGTCTCTGCTACCTTGTGCTTTAGTTAAAACTTTCTTCCATTTTGCTATTTTTCTCTTACCCTGAGTCTAAATTACTATTTTAATCTATTAAATTTTTACTCCGGTGATGTTTTCTGTTTTATACATTTTTCTTTCAAATGTGACTGTTCTTTTTCCGCTCCATACTACTGTTCTCTTGCCTCATAATTTCTGTGCCTTCCTTTATCTCTTTGAATATTTTAAATATATGTATCTGGAAGACTGTTTATTTAAAGTGTTGATACTTCTCTTTATTTTGCTCTGTTCTTTCCTGGAGGTGCCTTTCCTCACAAGCCTTTAATTTTTAACTGTGAACTCCTCTTCTGGTGACACTGTTTTCAGTGAAGTTCTGGGAGTCACAGGTTGTCCTGTGGAGCTGTTTCATGCTCACCCCACCCCATGGTTTACGAGTTGCACACAGGTTTTTAGGTGAACTGCTGGACTCAGGATGCCTGCACTGGACTCCTAGGGTGAACCTAGAACCTCACAATGCTGCACTGGGTAGAGTTGATATTCTGATTTTCAGTCTTTTCTGAAGACTTAACCCTTAGCCTGGCTGACTTCATCCTGTCCGCTGGAGCTGGTGCCGGTGGACAGGTATTTTCCAGTCTCTGTTTCACATACCTCACTGCTCTTCCCGGCTCTTGGCTTGATACACCATGCTCTGTTTCAGTGCCTCCTACGTTGGAGCCTGTGCCCTTAACTTCTGTCTGTGCTGGTCTTAGAATCCCAGGTGTTTGGGTGTGTACTTGGAAATTTCGGATTAGGTAGATGTTAGCATCTTACTGAATTTGCTCCAGATCTTCATCTTCATGTTATACCTAAAGCTAAATCCTCACTCTGTTATTCTCCTTCCCTTCCTACCCTAAATTGATGATTATTCTAGAGTTGTGTTTGAAAATTTAAGTTGCAACATCCAATTTGTGTTCTTCTGCCACTTGATTTTTTTCACTCAATTCGTGTAAATCCAGTTCATCCATT
Source organism: Lutra lutra (assembly GCF_902655055.1). Classification (NCBI taxonomy): domain Eukaryota; kingdom Metazoa; phylum Chordata; class Mammalia; order Carnivora; family Mustelidae; genus Lutra; species Lutra lutra. Next base: position 119,441,757 of record NC_062280.1, on the reverse strand, counting down.
TTAATTGTTGAGTGTTGTATGAATAAGCCATATTTTATTTATTTACTTGCTTATTAAGGAGTAGTTGTTTTTTACTATTACAGGTAGTGCTCTGACAAAATTGTGCTCTGATGAAATTGTTCTTTGTACCCGTGTGTTACTCATGTTAGGAGTGGAGCCTCTAAATCACATGGGATGCACATCATCCCCTATTCTAGAAAATGCTTACTTGCCACTCGAGAGTGGCTGTCCTGATTCTCACCAGCAGTGTTTACATTTCTGTTTCTCCATCTTTTCCACCACTTGATGATTTTTAGACTTCATAAATTTTTGCCAGTCTTGTTATTTTTCTAACATATACTTTTTCTTTTTGATTTTTTTTTAAAGGTTTATTCATTTATTTGAGAGAGAGAGACTGCGTGTGTGTGCAGGGGGAGGGGCAAAGGGAGAGAATATTCAAGTAGACTCCCCACTGAGTGCAGAGTCCTATATGGGCTTGATCTCACAACCCATGGATCATGACTTGAGCCAAACCAAGGGTTAACCAACTGAGCCACTCAGGTGCCCCTCATTGGTTTTTTTCTTCTTTTTAAGATTTCTTTCATGATACTATGTATGGCAGAGGTATTAAATGTCTCTATACCCATGATTCTGTTCCTGGGATCTCTTTCTAAAAGTTCTGATAGTCCATTACTGCTTCAGTTACTGCTTTAGAAAAACCCCATTGAAGTCTTAGAAGGCAGATCTCCTTGCCCTCTTTCTCCTCCTCTTTCTTCTTCAGAAATTTTATTTTCTCCATAAAGATCATAGATTTTAATAGAGTCACATGTAGGTGTCATGTCTTCTTTGTTGTTAAAAAAAAATCTTTTTTAAGATTTTATTTATTTATTTGAGAGAAAGAGGGAGAGTGAGAGCAAGCCCACAAGCAGTGGGAGAGAGAGAAGCAAGCTCTCCACTGAGCAGGGACCCCAATGCAGAGTTTGATGCCAGGACCCTGGGATCATGACCTGACCTGAAGGCAGACATTTAACTGACTGAGCCACCCAGATGGTGGCTTTTCTCAAATTATATTTTTAATTGTTTGTTGCTCTTTTGCTAGAACTATTCATTTTTATGTATTGCTCTTATATCTTGCAGCCTTGCTGAGGTTTTATTAGTGCCGATGATAACTAGATAAGCAAATATGAAGTTTTATTTCTTCCTGTCTGATCAAGCTCACACTATAGCTATTTCTTAAGTTATTAAGAATAAAGTACACAAATTATCTTGACTACATTTATAACCTTTATTTTCAAATATATCTTTTCATGCCATTGTTTGTGTCTTTTAGATGCTGACTGTGCAGATTCTCCCTTAGCACCTACATTCTGCACTCCTGGTTTGAAAATTCCTCCTACAAAGAACAATACAGCTTTGGTACAGTTCCGTAACATTGAAAGCTCTAATCTATTTCCTGATAACTCCTATACACTACTGTTTCTAGACTGCAACAGTCTGTTTTAAAAACTTAGATTATTATATGTCAACTATACTTCACTTAAAAAAAAAAACACAGATTAATGCAGGCTTTACGAGTATTTTATTTCTGGAAGGGAGTTTATTTATTTATTTATTTATTTTTTTAAAGATTTTTATTTATTTATTTGACAGAGAGAGATCACAAGCAGGCAGAGAGGCAGGTAGAGAGAGAGGAGGAAGCAGGCTCCCTGCTGAGCAGAGAGCCCAATGCGGGGCTCGATCCCAGGACCCTGAGATCATGACCTGAGCCAAAGGCAGCGGCTTAACCCACTGAGCCACCCAGGCGCCCCTTTATTTATTTATTTAAAAGATTTTATTTATTTGACATAGGGAGACACAGTGAGAGAGGGAACACAAGCAGGGTGAGTGGGTGAGGGAGAAGCAGGCTTCCTGCTGAGCAGGGAGCCTGATGCAGGGCTCGATCCCAGGACCCTGGGATCATGACCTGAGCCAAAGGCAAACACTTAATGACTGAGCCACCCAAGCACCCTATCTGGAGGGGAATTTAGCAGTGTATAGCAAAAGCTTTAAAATTTTTTCATACACTCTAACCGTATCTCAGAATTTATTCTAAGGCACATTGGCACAAAGAATTATAATAATAAAGTTATAGAAGAAAGAACAGCATTATTTATAAGAGCAAAGAATGGGAAAAATCTGGATGTCAAGTGGTAATGGAGAAGCGAAATACACTATATGTTTTAAAGAACAGATGAGAACATATAAAGAATGTTTTCAAGAAATATTTAATGATGGAAAATGACATGCATACATATGGATATACAAACACACACAATATACTTTATTTCAAGGAAAAAGAATAAAAGAATGAAAACTATCAAAATGTGATTATTTACAGGTTATAGATTTACAGGTGATTTTTTTAGGCTTTTTCCAAATATTTCTCAATGAACAAACTTACTTTAAGCATATCTCAACCCTTTTTTAAAGTCGCTGTGAATACTTAAAAAACAACCAGTGCAGAAGACTGCATGTCCAGAAAACTGCAGTGCAGTCCATAAAATGTGACCATATATCCTTGGAGCTAAGTTTTTATTTTTAAAAATTTGATGAATTTAAAATTAAATAGCCCCATGTGGCTTGTTGCTACTGTATTGGACAGTGTTGCTCTAGACCAACCAAATGCGATTCATATCAGTCTAAGTACCTCTCGGGTTATTGCCTGCTAGTACTTGCCTTTTACAAGTGTTCCAGTGTGGAAGGCACTGTACTGATGTGACACTCCCTCTTTATTAATTCTGACCCTAGGGAGATGAGGGGGATCTACTGGATTGGTGAGTTTAGTGTGAACTTCATGCTAAGCTACGTCAGATGGGCTTTCTTAGTCTTGAGTGAGGGTTTGTGGAACACTTGTGCTCATCCGTGCTGTTACTCTCACCTGGCCCAGCTTAGTGTTGCCCGAAACTGGTGGGTGAATCGATCTAAATCTAGTTCAGTCAAGCCCGTTTAGTTTTCATATTAAGCTGTAACTCAGCCGTCATTAGTAACAAAGGATGGTATTTTGTCCTCCCTATGCCATTTCTTTGTTTTCTCAATTTTCTTCAGTCGAGGAAGAACAGGTCATTTTTGTGCTTACTTCTATGTCACTTTCATGCAACAGAACTAAAATTGACTCAATTTTTGTTCACTGTATTTTATACCATCATAATTTAATGATTTATTTTTGTTCAATAGGGGTGCACAGATTATCCATTACCAAAAACAAATAGTTCATCAAATGATTTGGAAATGAAAGACTGTACATCATTAGTTTTAAATTCAGACAAGTGTTTTGAGAGTTTTGCGGATCCCTCTTCTCCTGTAATTTCTTCTTATGAGAATCTCCTGAGAACACCTACACCTCCAGAAGTAACTACCATTCCAGAAGATATTCTCCAGGTTGTTTTTCCATGCTATTTCTTTCTCTGACACATTCTTTTCAAAATTAGATATTTAAAGACCTGAAACTGTATATAAACTGTCTTATTTCTCAGTGGGCTAATGTGCTGTTTTGTATACTGAGAAAATCCAAATTCTGTGCCCTTCTGAGAGCACCTGGCTGAAGCTCTTCTGAGCTGTACAAGCTCATGACTTCATCATACTTTTATGTCCTCACACTGTATTTTCTGTCTAACTTCATGTTCTGAAATGTATTCTTACAATATTTTGTAATAATTGTTCAACCGCAGTTGCCATGCTGGCCATTGTTTCCATTGGAGGTATGGCTGGCAAAAATCAGAAATGTCGTTTACCCTCCCGTTCTCCAGGGTAGGGTATCCTGAACCACTTAGATCAGCATTTCTTGAACCCAAGACATCTTGGACCTCAGTTTGAGAAACACTGATTTAAATGTTAGGATATCTGATTCTTTAGTATATCATCATTTACCTCTAGTCTACTCCTGGTCTGTATACCAACTGCCAGCTCTGCTAAATAACCACCAGTCATTCCCCCCCCCCTTAATGGAAGTACAGTGCTTGGTGGAATGGCTTAGGCAAGTGGAATTGTTAAGAACCATTCTAGCAACTGACCTAGTTTGGGAGAGGTGTGAGAAGGATGAAAAAGTACTTGGAAGAATACCTAAATGCCATTAGAGCAGACTCATCCTATGACAATCAACAAAGTATTTGTTACCCTTTTTTCTTTGTCTTCTGTTTTCCTGGGCATTATAAAAAGTAGGGTGGGCATCTTCTGTCTTTAAGGAGTTTTCTTGAGTTTCCACTTTACTGTGGTTGATCCTTCTCTTTTTATTTCTACATGGAAGAGGGGGAACCTTGTATTTAATGAAAAATATCATAGGTGATATTTCAGACTCTTTATAATCTTTAAGAGCTGATGATCTTTTGAGCATGTCTCTTGCCTTTTTCCTATATACATTTTCCCTAACAACTTTGTAGAGGCTTAATTTGCTCTGAGAGATGATTTGCTGCTTACTCCTATTAATCTTAGAGTACATTATAAAAGGCTTTAGAAATCAAGCCTCCAAATTCAGTTTCTCATAACTCCATCTTTTCTTTGCTGTTTAACATCTGTCTGTGCTGCTAAAAATTATTAGTTTCAAAAACCCGTATCTTTCAATTTTCCTTGGCTTTCCTTGAATGTTTTAAAAGAGCTTCCAAATTTGTTGTGTTGTTTTAATGACTTGCTAAAAAGGAGCTTGTTTTGTTTCAGATTTTATCAAAATACAACTCAAACCTAGCAACTCCAGTAGCAGTGAAAGCCGTGCCACCCAGCAAAGGGCTCCCCACTAAACACGAAGGACCAAACATTCGAGGTGTTGGCAACAAAGAAAACTGGTGAAGGTATGTTACCATTCTAAAGAAATTACCCGTGTTATTTGAGAACATTTAAAAATTAACATTCATATGGGGGGGTACTAAAAAAGTTTTATTTGCCATTTCACAGCTTAGGTTAACAGCCTTCTCTCTTTTGATACAGAGCTTGTTAACCCTGGAATTCAGACTTCACGAGCAGTTGGATGACATCATTGGGAATGTATACCCAGTTATTTTTATTATTGTTAAATATATAGCCACAATATTCTATCATTTGTTTTATTGGTGTCTATTAATTATGCTTGATTTTTTTAAAAAAATTGCATCTTTTTGCAGAAGTTCTAATGGATCCCACCCACTATAGAAACTGAACAGAAAGTTGAAAGCAGATCGGGACTTTGTTATTCACATTGCCCTACATTTCCCCCCTTCTTAAAAACCAACCCATATTGAAGATGATCATGGACACTGGTGTGATAACATGGTTTGTTTTGTTTTTGTTTTTTAAGTAGGCTCCATGCCCGGTGTGGGGCTTGAACTCACAACCCCGAGAACTCACAACCCTGAGAACAAGAGCAGCATACTCTACTGCCTGAGCCAGTCAGGCGCCCCTGTCATAATGTTTTTTATTGAGATCTGCTTTAGTTTAACCTTGGTCTTAATCAGTTACTCACTTTTCAAAGATCATTAGTATTTCACTGATTTCACATTTACCCTGCCTAATCTGACAGAATGGCTGAGTAATATCAGGAAGCAGGGCAAATAATTTGAAATTTAAAATGTTTGTTACTTGAGCAGGGCCACCCTGATCTCATGGTGAAGTGGTGTTGCTGTTGGCTGGAGCTGGGCTTCTTCCCTGATTCTGGCTCTGCCCTTGTCCTGTCTCCTCTCTCAACTGCCCCCAGAGCCTTTCACACCATTTATTTCAGCAGTGCTTTTAAGACTCTCTTGTCTACAAACGACAGCTCAAATAACTTGAAAAGTGTATAGCAGGTCTCAGAGAGTTGGAAACAGACTCACCCGTCAGGATGTGTGGTTTTTTGTTTTTACTCCCAGCTATTTACTTCATGTCAGTTTTATCCTCTCAGATCAGCTCTTTCCATCACATGTCTGCTGACCTCTCCAAGCGCCCTCTCCAGTTTGGCCACCCAGCAGACCTTGAGCCTCTATCTGGAAGGTTCTGATGACTCTTCCTGGGCTGGGTACCCTTCTGTGGCTTGTTACCTGAGAGCCCAGGAAGTGGGAGACCCTTGCCTCTCGAGCTCTTTGATAGCTTCAGGCTGCCCTGTCCAATGAGCCCAGGATCCTTCCCATAGAAGTATAAGCAGGAAGTAGTTCAAAGTTCATGCAAGTATTATTGGCAAACTCCAGATTATAGCCAAAGGGAAAAATAAGGACCTGGTCTATTGCAGAGAGCAGTTAAAATGCTGAAAAGAAACAGTTTGCAAGTATTGTGACAAGGTGCTTCAAAGGCTTAGGTTTGGGAAATATATTGCAGTGAAGACTACCCTCTTTTGGGACGCCTGGGTGGCTGTTGGTTAGGTATCTGCCTTCAGCTCAGGTCATGACCCCAGAGTCCTGGGATCAAGTCCCATTTTGGGCTCCTCACCAACAGGGAGCCTGTGTCCCCCTCTGCCTGCTCCTCCCCCTGCTTGTGCTCTGACAAATGAATACATAAAATCCTAAAAATAAAGACTACCCCCTCTGTTATGATGGTATCTTGGAAGTTCATTGTGAAAACCTGTCACATGGTGCTTTTCATCTTGTCAGAAAATCATCACTAAAACAAAACTTTGCTCTTTGTTTTAGTAATTCCTGTGTGGTTAGAATATTTATTAAGTATAGTGTAAAATAAATTATTTTCAAGGTAAAGCTCTGGTCAACTTTATATATGACAGACTCCAAATTGCTGTCAAACTCTTGTTCGCTGTTTTCCATAGCTACATGTACGGAGATCCACAGAGCAGACGAGACAGCTTGAGGAGGGAGGGGCAGATTCAAAGCAAACTCAGGACTGAACCCTGGAATTCTCCTAACTTTGGAAGATGGAAAGAGGCAGAGCAGTCTAGCAAAGGGGGTTGAGAAGAGGCCAGTGAAGCAGGAAGAAAGTATTTCACAGAGAGTAATCAATTCTGTCAATATTGCTGAGAATCTAAGTGGAAAAAGAGAACTGACCACTGGACGTGGTGAAACTGATTGACAGCACTGATTAATTCTAAGAGGACCTAGGACCAGAGGTCTGCAGTGGGCTGAAAAAAAGTGGGGGGGTGGGATGAAGAGCAAAGGGTATTTTAAAATGAGAAAGAATGCTATAGTAAACATTTCTGGCTGTCTGCTAGTATCCCCAAATTGTTTTGTTATGGCCCCCCAAGTTCCATTTGTCTAACACTTTTCTTTCCCTGACGCTTCCCGCTTTTCTGCTATGATCCTAGTTTCTGTTTTAACTATGATGCTCCCGGCTTATCAAGTTAGGATCTTGCAAGCCTATTCCTTGCTTAAAACCCTTGGAGTGTCTCCACATTGCTCTCAAAATGAAATCCAAGATCCTATGTAATCTGACCTTTAGGTTACTTCTCCATGTTCTCTTGCACCTTGCGCTCAGCCCCGCAGGCCAACTTTCCTTTCCTTTCCTTCTTTTCTGCTTCGGGGCTTCAGGCACACTGCTCCTTTTCCCTACCTGCTCTGCTTAGCTAACACCCTCTCATCCATCTTTCCTCAGATGCCTGAGGTTTGTCTGCCCACCACTACTAGCCCTTTAAAGGAAAAAATATTTTCCTTGAAGAACTGACAGCCCACCTCCAGGCTCAACCAAGCAATATCAGGATCCCTGACGGGTGTGGTCAGTGATGAGATTATGACCCATTAAGTCCATGAGAGCCAATTCTTGGACTTTGGGAACTGCTAGGAAACACCAGTTCTTTTCTGGGGGGCACAGAGACGCACACCTGGAGCTCTTAGCCACCATCTTCTCACCATGATGGGAATGGACCCCGAGCAGGAGAGAGCAAGTGAGCTGAGGTGTGACAACTTGGAGCCTCATCATCTAGCTGGGCCCACAGCCAGCTCTCACTAGCTGGAGACTTTGCAGTTAAATGCTTCCTAAACTGCACTATGCTAGCTGGAGTTTCCTTGTCATCTGAAAGGAGTTTCAGCTGATTTGTTTCAGGTCTCAGGTTAAACATCACTTTGTTAACTTTCCCTGGCCCAAAGGTCCTCCTGCATAGTTCTGAGCTCCCTGTTATCCTTCACAATACCTGGTAGAATTTGTTAGAAAATATCTTGTGTTGTTTTAATTTTTTTCTCCACTACTGGACCATAAACTCAGTAAGGGCAAAGATCTTGTTTGCTTTTGTTCATTATGCAGATACTTAGCAACTTAAGCTCTTGAATGATTTCGTGGTAACGTCAAACACTGAGATCACACTATGCTAGGCACAGTTCTAAATATATTAACCAATTCTTAGATCAACTCTTATGAAGTAGGTCCTATGGTCCCAACTTTTCGGATGAGTACATTGTGGCTTTAATGACTGACTTAACTTTTCTGTGCCCCATTTCCCACCCAGATCTTGGCCACAGAGCTTTTGGACAGCCTAAGATCTCTGGGACGTGTTCCCTCCCCCTTTCCCTCCGCCACCACTGCCCTTCTCACCTAGACTGCTGCAGTGCCATCAGACATTCCTTTTTATCCTCAACTCCAGTCAAAACAGGTCTTCAGTGCTGCAGGAACTGTTCCTTTTTCACATTCCTGCCTTTATTCATGCTAGATCTGTATCTGGAGTATAAATCCAACCCAACTTCTCTGAGTTCAACAAGCAAATGCCGTCTTCAGTAGCAACTGTCTTTGGCATGACCCTTTCCCCTCCACCTTTTATCATGTTTATACTTCCATGACTAGACTGTAAGACTTTCCAAGGAGGACCTGTATCTGGGTCAGATTTATCTGTGTACCACACCAGGCCCATAGTAGCTACTACCAGGGAAGCACTTTCTAAATATATTTTATCCCCTGGTACAGTACTGGAAAGCGAGAGGAGTTAATCAGGAATCCTACAAATTCTGACAGTTCCCAATAGTCATGCTGCAGATTTTGAAAGTGCCTCAGGAGGTTTAACTCGTTCACAGGGGAAACTGCTTTAATCTCAACTCCTATCTGAAATTTTCTTAGGAGCTGCTTGCCTGGACAGGAAATTCTGACAGCTGAAAGCACAAAACAAGGAAGCACCAAATGCCTTTTTTCTTCTCTGTAAATTGCTCTTCACTGAATATTCACCATCAGGCACACTCAACACCATTTCATCGGCTCCTCCCAACAAGCCTTTGTGGCTGGTACTGATGAGAACACCTTTCTATAGTAAATTATGCCTAACATTCCTGGGTTCATTTTTGCTTAGGAAGATTATTTTTTAGTATTAAGTATTAAAATTGCTTTTTAGACATTAGCTTATTTGCTTGGTATAGGGGGGAAGAAAATCCATAAATAAACATACTTCCTTCAAGCTTGTTCCACTGCAGGCTCCCAAGAAATTACAGCTGTTGGTAAAACAACCTGTATGCAAGCAAAAGAACACAACTCGAACACAGACCTTTCGGCAGTTCTGGCCCTCCAACTGGAAGCAGGAACCATATCATTTAAGACACATGTTCTGGTTTGTATAAAAACTGAAACCAGTCCATACTCAGGACAATGCACCTTGGCAGAAATCAGTTACAGAGGATAACTTCCCTAAGCAAACAGTAACCTGGGGGGGTGCGGGTGGAAGCCAGGGTGCAGAGTTGAGGATCAATTAAACCGTCAAAGAACATCACTTTTGGAAATATATTATTTCAACATCTGTTCAGTACCTAGGTTCATGTGACCCACTTGTGACCTGTTAAAGCAGGCTTCAATCTCACCTCTAAATGGGAACTAGTCCTTGCAGCTTGGTTGGGAAGGTTCATTGAGGGGATACACAGTCAAGTTCCTCGTGCCTAGCACAGCACCCCACTAACTGTGATTCTGATGAACTGTTTCAGGGTGTGGCCCTCTTGGAGTCTGAGAAGTACTCAAGTCTGGAATTTGACTGAATAGAAAGAGGCAGGCTGGATTCAGCTCTTTATTGAAGAATAACAGTTTAAGTTTTAGAATTCTAAACCTAAGCTAACAGTGTAATAGCTCCTTCCCCCTCACATGCATGTGTGCACTCGCATACACGTGCACACGCCACCATCTCAAACATCACCCGAGCCAGCGATTACTGTGGGTGTAATGGTCCCACAGCCACGTTTTGTAAAATCCAAATATAAATGTAACAGCGAGACTCCCTATTGAAGATCTGGTAAATAACTCAAAACACCAAGTTCACGTATACTATGAGGAAACTCAAAAGATAGGCAAATTATAGGCAACACATGAGCTAGAACACATACTCCGAAGGGAAAATTTCAACTCCAGAAACACCTTCTGAGCAAACAAGGCAGTCAGGATACTAAGCACTGAGCACGGTTCTGTCACGGTGACCATTTATTTCTATTTTATATTTGAGGAAACCGCTCAGATACTTACCTATAAGCCATACTTACCAAAGCCAGAGGTAAATAAGGACTAAGTACAAGTCGTCTGATTCTTAGCATTATGGTCAATAATAAATCCATCAGGTAGTCTTTAACTGTACTTTTGGTAGAAGACTGAAATCTTTAAAGGAAAAATTCCATGTTGGAACCAAGCAAATAAACCACTTTAAAATTACTGGGAGAATAACCTGGAATTACAGGAGAGCCCTCATTGTAGTTCACGCCATATAAAAAACTGGCTTACAAAGGTCCTGTATTTAGTTCCTGCCTTGTTCTCTGCATAGTAAATCAGTTTCTTCCCCACAAACAGGAAGATAACCATGGTTCCTCTTCTCAAAAAAAAAGAAAAAAGGTTTAAATTACTTTTATGACTGACAGAACTCGTCTATCTAGTCTGAATGAGTAAAAAAATCTAAGGGTTTGTGGTGAACTTCAGAGAAGAGGCACTAGATCTAGGTTCTGGGCTGGTTCTCTGCCGCCTGGTGATGGGCTTTGCAAAAGGGACATCAATTCCACAGAACCATTACATTTAAAAGGCTGCTTCTGTATGTACAAGATAAAATGACTGGAATTGGACTGAAAATCACTGCTAGCACCTATTTGTTCATTTTGGAATATACGTTTTCCATTTCCTACTGTAACAGACTATGGTAATTTAGGCTCACTACACTCTGGCCACACTCTAGAAACCTCAAAATGGGAATGTAATAGAGCCACAGAAGACTCGGCTCCAGCTTTGACTACTTTATGGCTACTAGCTAGTATTTACTGTTTCTTACAGGTCAAGCCTCTAGAAATATTTAATCGCCACAATCCCATGGGCTGTCCTCTCCATTTTACAAATAAATACCAAGAGATTCAAGTAACTGGTCCAAGGCTGCCAAGCTGCTGGTGCAAAAATGTTCAGCCCAGCTGGTCTTAAGCACGACGCACGCGGACTCGCCAGACAATGATACAAGCCAATCCCCGGCACTGGTAACCAAGTGTCGATAGCCTCTATTTACTCAACTTCGCCAAATCCCTGGCTCTGCTCCCACGTCTTGGGATTCCTCTTTTGTCCCTCCATTTTCAGACCTTCGAAGTAAACCTTCCCAACTTATCCTAAGTGCTAACCCTATACTGGTTCGTCTTCAAAATGCCCTATTCTCCCCATTTTTAAAACATAAAAAGCCCTCACCATGGCACCCATTTTCCTCTTTTTACATCACTGTACCTTGTTTTAGGGAGGCCCATCTCTTTGAGCAGACACAGCTTCTTCAACTTGCCTCAGCTCATGCTATTCCAAAATGCCACCTCATCCTTGTTCTAACCGCAGGCAACAGTCCAGGCCACAAACTCGCCCTCTAATTCATCCCGAGGCTTTCTCAGTCGGCCCCATTTGGGCTTAAACATACCATCCATTACTCAGCATAAACCCCAGATACTACATTAAACCCTGTTCCCGTGCCTTCATGAACTTTCACACTCTGGTTGATTGCACACATATATTTAACAATAGAGTTTTACAAAGGATGCTAAGAGCACTTTTCTTGTATTCTATGGAAGGACCAGAAACATATAGACTTTCTATTAATATCCATACCATAGCACAGCCAAATCTAATTCCTAAATAGACGCATTACAATTTGTTTAGACTTTAAAGGCTTAATGGCAATGATGAGGGGAAGAAAAAGAATTTATTTTACATAACTGAATGAAAAATAATTCAAGAAATAGTAAATAAAATTTAATATGGTCTCATGCGCCCTGAAGGTGGTGGTGCCCGATTTGGAGGTGTGATTGCTATGTCCAGATAGTCTCCTATTTGGAACTTCTGCGACTGCAGGGTCATCGAGTCATCAGTCCCCTTCCTCCCAGACATGGTGCTGCCAATCTCCTTTACTCTGCAGAAAAGGAGACCCAACTGTTAATGGATCACAAGTCAATGAAACTAAATATGCACTGCAAAGTAAACATGGGACTGGATTTGCTCCATATCTTATAGCACGATTAAAATTAATTACTGCATTAAGCTAAACCAGAGTAATAGAATTTATATCCGCCCCCCAAACCAAAGACTTATTAAAAGGTGAGGGGTTATCCCTATCTATTAACCAAAGAGATTATAGGAATTAAAAATTAAAAATTACCTACCGATAGCCAGGCCTTTTAGGATCTGTAAAAACAATTGCAAAATTGAAGTGTGTGCCCTTCTTTCTAGCTTCTGGGTAGACTTCTTTTACTAAACTAGTCAGTTCTTTCAAAGTTGCATCCATCCTGAATTTTTAAAAGAAAACATTATATTTGATTAATCAATAATATAAGAACATAACAAGAATATTGATATACAATGAGTTAATTATGTGTGAATTGTGACCTGTTAGAATTACAACTGTCAAGGTCTTATACTTTAATTTTATTTTTTAAGAGTTTATTTTTAAGTAATCTGACACATAACATGAGGCTCATACCACAACAGTGAGATCGAGTCACATGCTCTACCTGAGCCAGCCAGGTGCCCCATGCTTGATTTTAAAGCAGCTAATAATCCTATCTGCCCCCATAAACTCCCCTTACCAGCCCCAATGATCGAAATGTTAATACATTAAAGTCAGACTATTAGTGCTAAAAGGGAATGCAAGCTGGTGCAGCCACTATGGAAAACAGTATGAACATTTCTCAAAAAGTTGAAAATAGAGCTACCCTTGACCAACAAGTGCCCTGTTAACCACAAAGATACAAATGTAATGATCCAAAGAGGCACCTGCACCCCAATGTTTTTTGGTTTTTTTCCTAAAGATTTGACACAGAGAGATCACAAGTAGGCAGGGAGGCAGCTAGAGACAGGGGGAAGCAGGCTCCCTGCTGAGCACACAGCCCAATGCGGAGCTCTATCCCAAGACCCTGAGATCATGACCTGAGCCAAAGGCAGAGGCTTAACCCACTGAGCCACCCAGGCACCCCGCACCCCAATGTTTACAGCAACAAGGACCACAACAGCCAAACTATGGAAAGAGCGCAGATGTCCATCGACAGATGAATGGATAAAAGATCATGTGGTATATATACACAGCCATCAAAAGGGGGAAATCTTGCTATGTGTAACGACGTGGATGGAACTAGAGGGTATTATGCTAAGCAAACTATGTCAGAGAAAGACAATTATCATATGATCTCACATATATGTGGAATTTAAGAAACAAGATCATAGGGGAAGAGAGGAAAAAAATGAAACAAGATGAAACCAGAGAGAGAGAGACAAACCATAAGAGACTCTTAATCTCAGGAAAGGTTGCTTGAGTGTAGGGGGCTGGGACGGGGCTGCTGGGTGATGGTCACTGGGGAGGGGAATGTACTGTGGTGAGTCCTGTGTGTTGTGTAAGACTGATGGAATCACAGACCTGTACCCCTGAAACAAATACATTATATGTTAATAATAAAAAAAGAAAAAGAAAAAAATAAATATACCTATCCAAAAAAGGGGTGGGGGGCACTTCAGGGATTATATTTGTTATCTTTTGTTGCTATATAACATCTTACTGGCATAGTGATTTACTTGTTTAAGAGTAACTACTCCAAAGTAATCCAATTAAAATAATTATATTTCCTTATCTCTAAAGCATGTACTTTTCCACATTTCATGTCTAAAGTTGGAATGCATCTTAGAATCAATGACAGGAAAGCATTTTCATTAAGATGTAGTATTTCTTCTTTCTAAGATGGAATCTTAAGAGTTTTACAGTAGATAGAGCCATAAAACCAATGAAACATGAAATTTTCTTTAGGACTAAGCATAGTTTCCTTTCACAGTACATATTCTTGCCCTGCAAATATTTATTTGAACTCAGAACTTAAAACAGTCCTCTGAGCTAATATGACACAACCTGAAAAAAATCTTTCTAAATATGAGCATCTTGGAAAAAGTTAACAAACTGTAACAGTGTAAATTTTTATAGTTTTCTTTCATGACAACTAAAAGAATGAAATGGATGATGTGAAACTGAAACAATTTTGCCTGTAGGGGGCCACAAAATGAAAACAAGGGACACTAGATACTCTCCAAGAGTGTTCTCTCCAAAACATGCCCTGGCTCTCTCCTAATACCATCAAAACTACCATCACTGGGGCGTCTGAATGGCTCAGTTCATTGAGCATCTGACTCTTGACCTCAACTAGGGTCTTGAGTTCAAGCCCCATGTTGGGTTCCACAATGGGTGTGGAGCCTACTTAAAGAAAAACAACAAAAAAACCTCTATTATCACTCACATCATTGCTCAGGCCATAAACCTAAAAGTTTTTCCCATTTCCATCCCATTATTTCTACCTCCTAAATACAGAGCATATCATTTTCTCCATTTTTCACCATCACAGATTTCTATACCTCATTATTTAACTGCCTTTGACTCATCTCCATCTCAGTTTTTTAAAGTTTCTGTGTAAAGCTGTTGTCACACGAGTGACACCTGTTACCACCACCCGGGGAGGAGACCAACCACCTGGTGGATAGCAAAGAGCCCAAAAATGCCTTCCACCAGGAGCAGCAATCCCAGAATATCAACCTACTGCATTAGCTTGCAGGTGGTGGGGTTGCCAAGACAGACACAACTCAGAGACAACAGAGGGAACAATGCTTTACTTGCACTGAGAAAAGACAGCAGAAGATATGCTTCATGAAGTGTGGGTCCCCCATGGCCAGCAGGTCTCCCCCTGTAGCTGTTGCCCAGACAGTCTGCATGTACCCTTCTTGTGCTGCAGGTAAAGACCCCTGAGAACAGATACTGCAGGTCAGGTCCCACACAATGGCACACAGGCAGAACAAAGAACATATCAAACCCAGAATAGGGAAAGATACTCCCAAAGACATTTACCCAGCACAGTTGTGAGAGCTCTTTAACTCTTTGCAAAAAAACAAAACAAAACAAAACAAAAAAAACAGGGGTGCCTGGGTGGCTCAGGGGACTGAGCCTTCGGCTCAGGTCATGATCTCAGGGTCCTGGGATGGAGTCCCGCATCGGGCTCTCTGCTCAGCAGGGAGCCTGCTTCCCACCCCCCTCTCTCTCTGCCTGCCTCTCTACCTACTTGTGATCTCTATCAAATAAATAAATAAAATCTTTGAAAACAAAAACAAAAACAAAAAGCCAAATGAAAAAACCCTTCTGGGCCCCAGGTCACTCATGTGGCCATGCAGGGAAGGGGTGAGAAGCTGTGCATGACTGCCTTTCTCCACTTGACGGATCTTCATGTTACTTAAAGAGGTGGGAAAGCCATATGCAAAAAGGTAGTAAATTATATCCCAAATTTCACCAACCAGAAATAACCAGTGATATTTAACATCACTTGTAGGCATCTTTTTTTTTTACATATACACAATGCTACAGAAAAAAAATCTTAAGATTATCAAGCATATTATACATACTAAGATTATAACTGTAATTATTAATAATGAATAATGCAATTATTAAGGTAATTATTTTATATAATTATAAGTGTAATTCATGCTTCAAATATTACATGTATTTTTAATAAAACTCACATTTACTTGAGTTTAACAGAATAAAAAACAAATTGAAGGAATTATAAAATTTTAATAAAGATTCAGTTACCCCTATCACCACCTAATTTTGTAACTTCTTATTTACTCTGTCAGAGTTCTACTCTGTTCTGCAACAATTCCCGGGGCTATTTTAACTCTGTCCCCATGAAGTCTGAGGCAAGACGGATTTTTTTTAAACCCGATCTTCTGATGCTAATTACTCTGCATCAGCTATTCCCTGGTACACCTTACATGATATGTACAAGAAAGGGTCCTTTCTTCCTTTCTAAAAACACTTCCCATATTGTCATCTTGTTCCTAGTGAACATGCGGAATTTGGTTTACATCTGTTATCAGTTCTGACAGTGAATCTCCTATAAGCTTCTAACCTAACAACCACCTCCCTAGACCAGTAGTTGGGAGTGCCAAGTATTGCCTTCTGACCACTGGTCCAAAGCTTGAGGAATGCAAGAGCTCTCTTGGGGCTGAAGTCTTTGTGTTGCCAATGTGAGACTCAGTTTTGTGTCAGTTTGGCAAAGCTACAACCTCAGTTATTCAATCACAATAATAAAGGTGTTACTAGATGGTATTTTGTGTATATGGTCAAAGTCTATAACCAGTTGGCTTTAAATTTAAATTACCCCAGTTAATCTGAGTAAGCCTCACTCAATCACTCAGAGTAGGCCTGATTCTATTAGTTGAAAAGGGCTTACGAGAGCAGAGGCTTCCCTGCAGAAGAAATTCAAGCTGCTATGGGGAGCCTTAGCTCTTGCTTAAGAGTTCCTGCCTGATGGGGCGCCTGGGTGGCTCAGTGGGTTAAAGCCTCAGCCTTCGGCTCAGGTCATGGTCTCAGGTCCTGGGATCGAGCCCCGCATCAGGCTCTCTGCTCAGCAGGGAGCCTGCTTCCTCCTTTCTCTCTGCCTGCCTCTCTGCCTGCTTGTGATCTCTGTCAAATAAATAGATAAAAAAATCTTTGAAAAAAAAAAAGTTCCCACCTGGGGGTGTCTGGGTGGCTCAGCCGTTAAGCATCTGTGTTAAGCCTCTGCCTTTGGCTCGGGTCATGATCCCAAGGTCCTGGGCTCAAGCCCTGCATCAGGTTCCCTGCTCAGCAGTAAGCCTGTCTCTCCCTCTTACACTCCCCTTGCTTGTGTTCCCTCTCTGTGTCTGTCAACTAAATAAAATCTTTAAAAAAAAAAAAAAAAAAAATTCCTGTCTGGCCCTTCCTTAGAGCTCACCTCACAGACTGGGAACTTAAGAGTTATCTAGGTAGCCCTCGGAATCATGTAAGCCAATTAATTCTCTGCAATAAATCACTTCATAGAGATCTCCTACTGGTTCCATTTTTCAATCTGAACCCTGACAGAGCTACCTAGGTAATTCTCTTTCTATATAACATGTTTAATGACCACCCAAGCACAGGAGATTAACCACTCCTGTGGTGTCTGGCTTGAACTTTGGCAAACTCAACTTGCTTCTGTTAGGCTCCTCTGGACTTCATTCCTTTTTCTCTGACTTATCTTAGGACTGCCTATTTAGTCCCTCAGTCTACTTCTACAAACAGAGAATTCCCAAGATTTGTTGACTAATCTTCCTTCAGTACTCCTTCTGGAAAAGGGGGCAGGGCTCCGTGCTGTCACACCAACCACTCAATCTTTTAGAATCTTTGTCTTTGGCCATCATTTTGAGGTGTAACATAAGGTTGCCTTTCCTTATTTGGTTGCAGTTTAGAGATAGGGCAATTTAGGGCAGAATTTTTCTGCATTTTTAAATTTTCTGGATTAGGAATAGAGGACCTCTAGAACAATCTCACTCTGCCATCTTCACCCTAAAGTTTTACCTAATTATTATTTATTCATCTGCTTTCTCTGTTAGACTCAGCTTACTACAGGGAGGGGCAGTACCTTCTTTCCTTCATACCGTCAGAATCTAACCACCGCACCTAGCAAATAGAACTCTTACTGCTGGAAGAAGTATACACTTTAATCTCCAAACAGAAGTTTTCATCAATACATTAGTAACAGTTCTTCCTCGTAAGTTAAATCAAACTTTCTGGAACTTTATCCTGGAATGATGCTGAACTAAAATCACACTACATAAATTTAACAAGTACCTACAAAAGACAAATTGGGTCCCAATCTTTAAAAGAATCAAGTTTTACTATGCTGGGCTCACAGTTTAAAATCACACACCTTTCTGGGGCTGTAAAATGGTGCAGCTCCTGTGAAAAGCAGTTTGGCAGTTCCTCAGAAAGTTAAACATATAATAACGGTATGATCCAGCAATCCCATTTCTAGGTCTATACCCAAAATAACTGAAATCAAGGACTCAAAACAGATACTTGTATACCCAGTTCATAGCAGCGTTATTCACAAAGCCAAAAAATGGAAACTCAGGTACCTATCAACAAAAAAGTGGATAGACAAAATGTGGTACGTTGATACACACTGAATATTCATCCATAAAAAAGAATGAAGTTCTGTTACAAGCTACAACATGGATGAACCCTGTAAATATTATACTAAGTGAAATAAGCCAGACACAACAAATATTGTATGAGTCCACTACACAAGTGGACACAAATATCTAGAACAGGCAAATTCATATAGATATAAACTAGATTAGAGTCTAACAGGGGAAAGAAAGGAATGGTGAGTTATTGCTTATTGGGTACAAAACTTCTGCCAGGGAGTAAAAGAAAAAGTTTTGGTAATGGGTAATGGTTACACAAATGTGATGTAATTCTACCACAAAACATATTTTTAAACCTTATTAACCTTTTACTGCTACTAACAGCTATTATGATGTCAAACTCAGGAAATATATGCAGCTCTAAAGATACGCTTGTAATATGTAATGGCCCTAGACAGACTTGGGGGTATAGAAGGTACAGGTGAGATATAAACTTTAAGGGGCAGGTCTTCAGGAAACACACCAAAAGCTTTTCCATTAAGCACCAGATCAGAAATCAATTGTTTTTTATTTTTTAATGCACCCAAGGCTTAATATTACACAGAAATGCTCTTGAAGATAAATATCCCATGACTCCTCCTTACCATGTTATTCCAGTACCACTTATTTATGAGCCCCTTAACGGCAGCTATTGCATTTTATTTATCTACATATTATATTTGTACCAAGCAGCCACAACAGTGATAGCAATCTTGGGTGTGTCAATTCTTCACAACCCAAAACTTTGAACATTAAACCTAACAGTATTACCAGATGGCGTGAATCCCCTTTTACCTAACAGCTAAAATCTCTAACTTCCCGAGAGCTGGGCCCAAAGACCCCGAGTGACAGAAAGCAAAGTCGAGAGGATATTTCTTCACTGGCACAGGGAATTATTTAATGTTACTGCCGGACCCTCCCAACCCCCAACGGCCGCGCCCCCGCGCCCCCCACCACCCCCGCGCCCTCACCAGGTGTAGATCTGCAGCTCGCTGGACGGTACATTTCCGCGGGAAAACTCGTCCATTCGGTGGTGGCGGCCGTTATTGGTGGTGAAAACACGCAGCAGCAGTGGGCACGTCTGAGAGCGAGAGGAGGAAAAGGAAGGGCAGAAGTTAAAGAAAATGACTGTGAGTCCGGAGCTCCCTTTCCCTCCGGAGATGCCGGGGCCTCCGAACTGCCCGGGGAGCAAAACACCGCCGCCTTCCGCACACAGGCCTCGCTCTCCGCCCCGCCGGGCCCACCTCCACCTCTTTCCGGACCCCATACTTTCTCCCGATCGATCGGTTTCTCCGGTTCCTTCTTAATTTCCTCCTGGGTAACGCGCGACTCCACCGCCATCTTCCTCCTACGGCCCGCGAGACGCTCGGTCTGACCTCCGACCCCTGCAGCGAGCATGAGAACGAACTCTCTCGCGAGGAGAAACTCGAGGCTTTATAGAAGACCGGGGTAAGAGGGGAGGGGCGTTCGCTGGCGCAAGCGCAGTTCATTGTGCGGCGCCTGTGCCCGGGCCCGGCCGCGCTTGCGGTTTGCGTGCTCTGAAAAAGGCGGGCGTTGGCGTCCGCGGGGCGGAGCTTCTAAGGGATACTAGCCTTGGTGGGTGTTTGGTGGTCTGGGAAATCACGGAGATGAGCCCAAGGCACACGAGCTTGCGGAGGCATTTTTCCTACGCAATGAATAAGTTAACCACTCTTAAGAGTGGTACAGGAGGTAAGTGAGTAAGCAAAAGCATGACTTTATTAGCAAAGTATCCTTTTTATAAAGGAATAACAAGCTCTGAAATGGACCCTAGTATGTGGACCCCTGAGTGAAGACAGAAGACGCTCTGCAAAGCTGAGGGGAAGACAAAATGCCCTGCAGTAAGTGCTCACGAAATAATTAGTGATCTGTACTGGGGAAAAGTGAATTGGACTCTTCCCGCACCACAGTGGAGCAAAGCCGAAATGTGAACAGCAAAACTAGAACTTTGTGGATGTAACATCATAAACTATCTTCATGATCAATGGATTGGAGCACCAAGAAAAAAGATCAATAGATAAAAAGCAAATCCCAAGATTAAATAAATAAATAAATAAAGGGATGTCTGGGTGGCTCAGTTGATTAAGCGGCTGCCTTCGGCTCAGGTCATGATATCAGCGTCCTGGGATCTAGTCCCACATCGGGCTCCTTGCTCAGCGGGGAGCCTGCTTCTCCCTCTGCCTCTGCCTGCCACTCTGTCTGCCTGTGCTCATGCTCTCTCTCTCTCTCTAACAAATAAATAAAATCTTTAAATAAATAAATAAATAAAGGAACACATGCTATAAAAAGCACTAACCAGGAAAGATTGATAAATTTGACTAGATTTAAATTTAAAACACACACACACACACAAAACCTGACCTTCAAAATACACCTTAGGGAAAGAAAGACAAAAACCACAGAGTGGAAAAAAAAAAATCTACGATGCATGTGATTGACGAAAGCTAGTGTCCAGAATATATACGGAAAATGACAGACATCCCAATAGAAAATGGGTAAAATAATTGAATAAGTGCTTCTAAAATGAAAAAATCCAAATGACCAATAAACATATAAGGTGCCCAAACTCATTACCAACCAGGGAATGCATTAAAGCCATAGTGATTGGCTTTAATTGATTGGTTTGTAACAAACTATACTCACTAGCTTGGCAAAAATTAGAAACTGACAACATTTGTTGGTAGACTAATGAGAATTTTCTAATACTTGTGGTGAATGCAGAAACTGGTATACCCACTTTGGAAAGTAGTTTAGGATTATTTAATAAAATTGAAGATATGTATATGTTAGATCCAATAATCTCACTGCTTGGTATATACCCTAGAGATAGGAAATCTTGATCAAGGGTATCCAGAGACATTATAAGAATGTTCTTGGCCATTTTGTAAGAACAAAAAGCTCAAAACAACCCCAATTCCATCATGAAGACAATAATTCCAAGAATTGTGTTGTACTATACAGAAACAAAAGTACCAAACAGCAATGGAATACTATATAGCAACAAAAATGAACAAACTATAGCTACATGAAACTACAACTATGTGAAACAGCATGAATTGACTCTGTGAATCCATTTTTGTAATGTTCAAAAGCAGGCAATACTAAACTATACTGTTCAGGAGACATTCCCAGGTGATAAGTCTATAAAAAGAAAAGTAATGAAGTAATTGCCACAAAAGTCAGAATGGTAATTACCTCTGAGAAAAAATGGTGATGAGGTTGGGGGAACGCAAAGGAGGTGTTGCTGGAGTGTTGGCAACATTCTTTTACCTCTGTGGTGGTTGCACAGTTTTTATTTTAAATCATTCATTAAGCAGTGTGTTTATGTTTTACACTCTCTGTATGAAAGCTGTATCTTGCTATTTAAAAAAAGCCCCCCTCAAGAATGCCTATCAATTGATAAAAAACATACAATCCAATAGAAAAGTGAGCACAAGTTGTGATAGGTATTTCATAGAAGAAAAAACGCAAATTACATATAACCATATAAACATGAAAAGATGCCCAATCTCATGAATAATCATAGAAATGCACATTTAATCCACAACAAAGTAACATTTCACTCAGATTGGTCAAAATGTAAAAACCTAACAAGTATGGGCAAGGATATGGAGAAAACGGAATTGCCATAGATCGCTCGCATCCACTGTAGAAACATTGGTGTTATCTAGAGAGACTGGATGTGTGCACACCTTAGGACCCAGCTATTCCACTCATATTTGAACACCCAGAGAAACTGTTACACATGAGCCCCAGGCAACAGGTTCAAACACTTATTCTTAATAACTAGAAAAAGCTGAATGTCTACCAAGAATATATTCATAAAATGAAATTCCATAAAGATTTGAAAATATGAATCAATATACTTTTTAAAAAGGTAGACTAAAAAAAGCAAGTCACAGAACAATACATACAATAGGATTCAATTTATGGAAAGTTAAAAAATAGGAATTTTCTCTCTCTCTTCCCCCAAATACTGTTTAGGGAAACAAACACTAAGTGGTAAAGCTATAGAGAAACAAGGCAATGATTAACACTATATTCAGGATAGTGTTACCTCTGACAGTAAGCTAGGGCAATGCAATTTATGAAGTGCATCCAGGGAGCTTCTAGGACTAATAAGTACTCTTTCTCACTAGAGGAAGTGTGGTTTTTCACTGGCTACACTGTAGCTATACATTATAAATACTGGTGTGTATGATTTAGATCTCTGTTAAAAAAGATTTTTTTAAACTGCTTAGAAATGGGTCCTTGTATGTAGATAATATTCAGCTTTTTAAAAAGGTATTTAAATTTCTTCTCCAGTTCTATGATTCTATCTTTTAAATTAAATTTTATTTTTTTATTTAAGTTTTTCTTCTAATTCCAGTTGACATACAATGAAATATTAGTTTCAGGTGTACAATATAGTGATTCAACACTTTCATACATCACCCTGTGCTCATCACAAGCGCATGCCTTACTCCTCATCACCTATTTCTCCCATTCCCCCACCCTCTATGATTATAATACCAAATCTTTTTCAAAACTTTCATAGCACAAAAATACAGACACATGAGGGCACTCTAACCAATCAGTTAAAGGGACAACGTTGAAACTGGGAAAATGAAGAACTTCACAGTGTGTTATTGCTATTATTGGGGAGGTTTTGTTTCTTACACATAAGCTGTCCTTTAGAGCTTTACAAATGACAAGCCTTCATCAAAACAGAGTTTTCCAATACCCTGAGGCAGTGGAACTGCAGGTATAGTTAAGGTAGATCTTCAGCATCCCTCAGTCCATGTACTTGGGCTTCTAGGTCCAGCCCTGAACACAAATTGTAATATTTAAGTATATGCATCCTTTAGAATTTACACACATGAATATTACACTTCTCGGTATATTCCCCAGAGAATTGAAAGCAGGGACTCCCAACAGGTATTTGAACACCAATGTTCATATCAGCATTAGTCATAGTAGTCAAAAAGTGAAAACTACCAACTGTCTCTCAACTAGTGAATTGATATACCTATAATGAAATATTATTCAGACTTAAAAAATAATGAAGTACCGATACACGCCAACAAGGACAAACCTTGAAAACATTCTGCCAAATGAAATAAGCCAGACACAACAGAGCAAACATTGTATGATTCCACTTATATGAGGCACTTATTTTTTTTTTAATTTTTTTATTTTTTTCAGCATAACAGTATTCATTATTTTTGCACCACACCCAGTGCTCCATGCAATCCGTGCCCTCTACAATACCCACCACCTGGTGCCCCCAACCTCCCACCCCCCACCCCTTCAAAATTCTCAGATCGTTTTTCAGAGTCCATAGTCTCTCATGGTTCACCTCCCCTTCCAATTTCCCTCAACTCCCTTCTCCTCTCCATCTCCCCTTGTCCTCCATGCTATTTGTTATGCTCCACAAATAAGTGAAACCATATGATAATTGACTCTCTCTGCTTGACTTATTTCACTCAGCATAATCTCTTCCAGTCCCGTCCATGTTGCTACAAAACTTGGGGATTCATCCTTTCTTTCTTTTTATTTTTTTTTTTTTTACAGCTTTATAAACATATATTTTTATCCCCAGGGGTACAGGTCTGCGAATCGCCAGGTTTACACACTTCACAACACTCACCATAGCACATACCCTCCCCGATATCGATAACCCCACCCCCTCTCCCAACCCCCTCCCCCCATCAACCCTCAGTTTGTTTTGTGAGATTAAGAGTCACTTATGGTTTGTCTCCCTCCCAATCCCATCTTGTTTCATTTACTCTTCTCCTACCCCCTCGACCCCCCATGTTGCATCTCCTCTCCCTCATATCAGGGAGATCATATGATAGTTGTCTTTCTCCGATTGACTTATTTCGCTAAGCATGATACCCTCTAGTTCCATCCACGTCGTCGCAAATGGCAAGATTTCATTTCTTTTGATGGCTGCATAGTATTCCATTGTGTATATATACCACATCTTCTTTATCCATTCGTCTGTAGATGGACGTCTAGGTTCTTTCCATAGTTTGGCTATTGTAGACATTGCTGCTATAAACATTCGGGTGCATGTGCCCCTTCGGATCACTATGTTTGTATCTTTAGGGTAAATACCCAGCAGTGCAATTGCAGGGTCATAGGGTAGTTCTATTTTCAACATTTTGAGGAACCTCCATGCTGTTTTCCAGAGTGGTTGCACCAGCTTGCATTCCCACCAACAGTGTAGGAGGGTTCCCCTTTCTCTGCATTATGAGGCACTTATAATAGGCAAATTCAGAGAGACAGAAAGTAGAAAAGAGGTTACCTGGTCGGGGAGGTGCTGGGTAGTTCAGTGGGTTAAACCTCTGCCTTCAGCTCAGGTCATGGTCTCAGGGTCCTGGGATCGAGCCCTGCATCCCTGCATCAGGCTCTCTGCTCGGCAGGAAGACTACTTCTCCCTCTCTCTCTGCCTGTCTCTCTGCCTACTTGCAATCTCTCTCTCTCTGTTAAATAAATAAATAAATTCTTAAAAAAAAAAAAATAAAAGAGGTTACCTGGGCCTGGGGACAGAGAAAGGAATGTGGAGTTATTGTTTCATGATACGGAGTTCCTATCTGTGCCAATGAAAAAATTCTGGAGATGAACAATGGTAATGATTGCACAAATTGTGAATATACTTAATGTCCCTGAATTTTAAACCTAAGAATGGTTGAAATGATAAATTTCATGTTATATATATTTTACCACAATAAATGTTTTTATTTATTTTTATTTTTTATTTTTCAAAGATTTTATTTATTTATTTGACAGAGAGAGAGAGAGAGATATCACAAGCAGGCAGAGCAGCAGGCAGAAAGGGGGGGGGGAAGCAGACTCCCCACTGAGCAGAAAGCCTGATGTGGGGCTCTATCCCAGAACCCTGAGATCATGACCTGAGCTGAAGACAGAGGCTTAACCCACTGAACCAACCAGGCGCCCCTATTTTTTATTTTTTAAAGATATTTTAAATTTATTTATTAGAGAGAGAGAACAAGAGAGAACACAAGTAGGGAGCAGGGAGGGGAAGAAGCAGGCTCCCTGCTGAGCAGGGAACCTGATGTGGGGCTGGATCCCAGGATCCTGGGTTCATGACCTGTGCTGAAGACAGAGGCTTAACCAACTGAGCCACCCAAGTGCCCCCACTATAAACATTTTTAAAATGAATGAACATTTGAAGTATGTGAACTCTGAAAATATCTCATCAAACTTTCTCTACCTGTGATTTTCTCTCTCTTTAAGATGTTCTGGCATTCTGAATCATTTGAATCATTTGAATCATCTGGCATTTTGAATTGGGGAAAGTAGATTGCCCTAATTAAAAAATCAGAAATACGTAATGTGCAGTTTTACAGAATATGCCTCAGTCAGTCACTACAAGTGGATTTTTTTTTTTTCTGCTGAGGTTCAGAAGCACAGCTTTCTCATGGCAAGAAAACATATTCATAAACATGTACAAACTGTGTTTCTGGAAAAGGTTTAATAGAATGTATTTTTTGTAGAATTTTTGATTCCTTTTACAAAAGTTGTGGGTTGTAAAGTTGGATATTTTGGGAGGTTTTTAAACCTTTTCAAATTCTTTCAGATGTATCTGTGGGAGATTAGGTGTACAGCATTTATAGGCACAATATTTATGGGTTCTTTTTTCAGAAAGAAGTATATGTAAATACTCTCGTTTAAGCATCTGCTTATTACCAAGAGTAGAAAAATGTGAATTTCCATAACCATTCCTAGAAAAGTTAAGCCTAGAGACAATATAATTACTACTTAGAAGATACATTGCTTTATATTGCTGTAAGAACTGTATTTTTACAAGTGAGCATACATGCCTATTCGGCTTTAGCACTGAAAGCAATGCTGCTGTGAGCCAATCCTGATGCTCCCAACTGGTCTCTTGTGTTACCCCTTCCTCACACTATAGCCAGAGAAACAGTGTTTTTAAAGGCTGCTCCCACTAAAATGTTCTCTAAGGTATGGGTTCTGGGAATCCACTTTTTTTTTTTAATTAAAGGTTTTTTAAGTAATCTCTACACCCAGGGTGGGGTTTGAACTCACAACCTCAAGATCAAGAGTCACATGCTCCACTGACTGAGCCAACCCGGTGCCCCAGGAATCCACTTTTTTTAACCAGCTTCTCGGGTTGCTCTGAGAACATCTCATTTACAGTACATTTTAAGCCATTGGAACAGAATGAGGACACACTGGTTTTTCAGGGTTGAAATATCTCTCACTTTCAACCCCTATTTTATGCATTTAAATGATTAGATTGATAATGGTTTTTAAAGACATCCTCTTCTTCAAGAGTCTGCAGTGCCAACAACATATTCCCCAGAAGCAAGCTGTAGAGGGCAAATAAAAAGTTTAATTAATGGTTGAAAAATCTTAGGCTTTGAATTTAGATGGATTTTAAATTGAAACTTTACCTTAGTCACTTGCTAGCTGCTTAATCTTGAATCACTTAACTGTTCTGAACTACAGATTCCCGATCCATAAATTAGGATAATAAAATACCAAACATCCCCTTATGAGGAATAAATGCATCTAAAACAGTTGGCACAGTGTCTGCTCAACGAATGTGAGCCACTTACAATTATCTCCTTTTGCGCACCTCCTTTTGCGAGGAGGCAAGGGGGCAAATTAAGAGGCTAATTCCCTGTCAATTTCCCTCAATTTTGAAGGATAGCAGATTTCATGAAAATTTCAATGAAAAAACAGCATTGCTGTCATGATTCCTTAATTATAAATCTTCGCCAACTCATTATCATGTACATTCAAATAGTTATGTACTAATCTTTGCTCACTGCAAAAAACTGAGAGCATGTTTATTCACCTGAAAATAAAAAGGCAGCTATGGAAGTTATTTGGCTTAGGTATTTAACTATCAAATCTGGAATGATTGGTATTTTGGGAGACTTGGGGTGGCTCTTCTGGCCCTGATTCCAAGGTGGCACATGAAGAAGGATCTTTGATAACTTACTAGTTCTTTGAAATTAGGAAATGTATTTAATAGATGTCCTTGTGGTACTGAGACCATCATAGCATAAATAAAATTTAACATCCTCCTTTATGTATGTCTAAGACTAAAATATGTATGATTAAATACATTGTAAAGTGCTTAGGTAACATCTCATTATTATATTATCACCTTTTAGATTCATAAGGTAATAATATCAGTTCATATCTGTTGCTCACTGTGTCAGTTACCTTTTTAGTGCTGTGTAACAACCACCTGAAAACAAAGAAGCTTAAGACAACATGCCTTTTATTAGGGCTGAACTCAGCTGGGTAGTGTCTTGGGTCTCACCTGGCTTCCCTCAAGCAACTGTAGTTATCTGATCACTCAACTTGGAGGTAAGGAGTTAAGATGCTCTAAGAGGACTTTGCTTCCTCTGTAGGTGATGTTTCTGGCTGTTGGCTGGGTCATGTGTCTTTACCAGGCTAATCCAGGCTAATCATAGCCTCAAGATTCCAAAAGAGTGAGAGCAGAAGCTTCCAGCCATCTCGAAGAGTTGGCTTATAAGCTACACTACTTCACTTTGGCCACATTCTCTTGGTCAAAGCAAGTCACAAGGCTATGCCAAGAATGAAGAAAGTAGAGAAATAGACTTCACTTCTTAGTCAGAGTTGTGGCCAAGACACCCTACAAAGGGGCATGCACATAGGGATGTAAGGAATTTGTGGCTGTTTGTTTTTGTTTTTTACAATCTACATTGCTAGGCACTTTGCTCCATATTTTGCATGCATTTTTTAATTTCACAACATTCTTTGAAATGTGTATATTATGAAATCCATCTTACAAATGAGAAAACTGAAAACAGATATGTAATTTAACATTTATAATGAAGGAATTAGTGAGTAAAGTCATGCTAATAATGGAATGTTATGTTTAAAAGAATGACAGACTATTATAAAATAATTCCATTATATTTTTAAAAAACATGTACACACATGCAAGCATCCTTGTGGGATGGGCAATACTAACAAATATTAATAAAATTCTCTGAGTTAGAAGATAACGAATAACTGTGATTCCTATTTCTTGTATTTTCTACATTTTTCATAGTAAGTATATATTTACTTTTAGAAATTAAAAGTAATGTTTTAAAAAGTAAATCTCTGGGGGCGCCTGCGTGGCTCAGTGGGTTAAGCCTCTGCCTTCGGCTCAGGTCATGGTCTCAGGGTCCTGGGATCGAGCCCCGCATCGGGCTCTCTGCTCAGCAGGGAGCCTGCTTCCCTTCCTCTCTCTCTCTCTCTCTGCCTGCCTCTCTGCCTACTTGTGATCTCTCTCTGTCAAATAAATAAATAAAATCTTAAGAAAAAAAAAAGTAAATCTCTGGGCCACCTGGGTGGCTCAGTTGGTTGGGCATCTGATTCTTGATTTTAACTTTGGTCATGATCGCAGGGTTGTAAGATCGAGCCCCACTTCGGGCTCCGTGCTCAGTGGGGAGTGTGCTTGAGATTCTCTCTCTTTCCTTCTGCCCCTCTCACACCTCTTTCTCTCTCTCAAGTAAATAAATCTTTAAAAAACTAAAAAATGAAAAAGGTAAATCTAGCAAAACTCACACAAGAAGATATAGATTATCTGAATAGCCCTATATCTATCAAAGAGTGGAGCCAGTAATAAATAACTTCTCAGAACAGAAGCAACAGGCCCACATGAGTTTACTGGTGAATTCTACCAAACATTTAAGGAAGAAATCATAACAAATCTCTACAATCTCTTCAAGAAAGTAGAAGCAGAGAGAATACTTCTTAACTCACTCTCTGAGCCCAGCATTTCTCTAATATCCAAACCAGCCAAAGAAATTTCAAGAATTGTAAACTACAAACTGATCTTTCTCATGCATTAGATGTAAAAATTCTCAACAAATATTAGCAAATCAAATCCAGCAATGTATAAAAAGAGTTATAAACTATGATCAAGTGGGGTTTGTTCCAGGCAAACAAGGCTGGTTTAACATTTAAAAATTAACATTTAAAATTTTAATCAATGTACTCCATCACATCATCAGGCTAAAGAGGAAAGATCATATGATCATATCAATAGATGCAGTAAAAGCATTTATCAAAATCCAATATCCATTTATGGTAATGACCCTTAAAAAGCTAGATTAGAGGGGAACTTCTGAATCTGATAAAGAACATCTACAAAAAAATTACAGCTACTACTATACTGGTAAGAAATATTATAAATAGTATACTATAAATATTATAATGGTGAGAAAATCGAAGCTTTACTAAGATCAGGAAAAAGCCACGATTGTTCCCTCTCACCACTCTTACTCAGCTTCATACTGGAAGTCCTAACTAATGCAACAAGACAAGAAAAGGAAGTTATAGACATACAGATTGGGATGGAAGAAATAGAACTGTTCTAGTTCATAGATGACATAATTGGTTATGTAGATAAATCCAAAATACTGACAACACCAAATGCTGACAAGGATCTGGAGCAATGAGAATGGTCATTTACTGCTGGTGGGAATGCAAAACAGTACAGTTACTTTGAAACACAGTTTGGAAGTCTCTCACAAAATGAAACATATTCTTTACATAGGATCCAGTAATCATGCTCATAGGACTTAAGAACTTATGTCCACACAAAAACCTACGCATGGATATTTACAGCAGTTTTATTCATAATTGCCAAAACTTGGGAAAAAACATGATGTCCTTCAGTAGATGAATGGGTAAATTCAGGCAATGAATTATTACTCATTGCTAGCTATCAAACCATGAAAAGCCATGAAGAAAACTTAAATGTATATTGCAATGTGCAAGAAGCACTTTTTGGAAAAGCTACATATCATATGATTTCACCTATATGAAATTCTAGAAAAGGCAAAACTAGGGAGGCAGGAAAAGGTCAATAGTTGTCAGGGATTGGGAGAAGGAAGTGATGAATAGGCACATCACAAAGGATATTTAGGATAGTGAGACTATTCTGTATGATGCTATAGGGTGGGTATATTCTATTATAAATTTGTCTGAACCCATAGAATGTACAACACCCAAGAGTGAACCCCCATGAAACCCATAGACTTTGGGTGATTATGTTATGTCAATGTAAGTTCATCAGTTGTAACAAATGTACACTCTGGTGGGGGATGTTGACAATGGAGGAGGTTATGCATAGGTGGCGATGGGGGAAATAGGGATACTTTGTATTTTCTGCTCAATTGTGAAGTGAACCTAAAACTACTCTAAAAAATGAAGTCTATTAAAAATGTTTAGTGAGATTTTCAAAGTTGTGACTCTCATCATTGGATGAAAAGTTAGTATTTACATTATTCCCTTCAAGTTGTATTTTCATTTATATGCTCATCATCGTGGATATCTGATAATTTTTGTATCTCACTATTTTTCCCATTTTTCACCATTCTGATGTGGAACATCTCAGATATTACCCTGATAATTTCACTAATGGTAAAGCAACCTGCAAACTGGTAAGGGCCCCTTGTAGAAAATTTTATATTTGGTCACTTATTGTTTCTTAAACTAATATAGTTATTGCATTCAGATAAAGAGTCCTCAACTCCCTGGAAAAAAAACCAAAACTGATTAACAAAACTTATAACTACATTTTAAAAAGTAAATCTCTAATTTTTACTCTAGTTTTATTTTGTTCTACTTTCACAAAACCCTAAACTGACTAAGTTCTACTTGATGTCTGATCTAGATCCTGGTAATTAATTAGATGTCTAGGCAAAACATCTAAATGTTTTAGCTTTATACAGTTTACTAAATGGTTCCTAAATAGTCTCCAATAGCTCAAAGCAGTCATAGCACTAATTGCCTAATTCTCTCACGGAGAACCTCATGCTGAACCTCAAAGTCCACAAAAGGCATATTCAATATCATACCTTAAAATCACATGATCAGGCAAACTACTGAATGCTTTTTCCTGGTAGGCTGACAAACCAAGAATTACAAAATTATAAAATTAAGACTCGTGGCCAGAATTTGCAACTGGAATTCACTGATGTGGATTGTCATTCTCTCTATAAAACACACCTGTTTGACTGTTGCAGCTGTTTTTAGGTATTCCATGGAAAACTCCAAGATCAAGAGTTGCATGCTGTACTGACTGAGCCTGCCAGGTTCCCCAAGGGCAGAAAATTTCTAAAGAAATTTTTTATGAAACATATACAAAATACTGAAACAGAAACTGCTCGTTTTATATCTTTCAAAGCAGTTCAATCTTATAAGGGGGAAGAAATCATAAACATTCAGGTTATTCACCAGGATATGTGCTGAATCAATTTTCTTTGCTAAATATTACATGAAGTATAATTTTTATTGTGAATTTCACTAAATTGTGAACTTTGGGGCACCTGGGTGGCTCAGGTGATTAAGTGGCTGCCTTCGGCTCAGGTCATGATCCCAGGGTCCTGGGATCCAGTGCAGCATCAGGCTCTCTACTCAGTGGGGAGCTTGCTTCTCCCTCTCCCTCTGCTGTTCTGTCTGCTTTTGCTCTCTCTCTCTGTCAAATAAATAAATAAAATCTTTAATAATTAATTAATTAATTGTGAATTTTAACTGCTAGTACTTATCACGATTCCACTTTTGGTTTTTAGACAAGAACTGTACAGTAAGAAAAATTTTTTAAAAGATTTTATTTATTTATTTGACAGAGATCACAAGTAGGCAGAGGGGCAGGCAGAGAGAAAGGAAGGGAAGCAGGCTCCACGCTGAGCAGAGAGCCCGACGTGGGGCTCAATCCCAGGACTCCGGGACCATGACCTGAGCCGAAGACAGAGGCCTTAACCCACTGAGCCACACAGGTGCCCCGAAAATTTTTACTGTTTACATGTTTACTGCATGTTTACTGTGACTTCCATGTATTTTTTAAATGTTACAAGTATCTCAAAATTTATTTTCTCTCCTATATAATCATAATGCCAGTATAAGGACACTCAATTTAAAGTGAGGTCAGTACTACCACCACCTTTACAATCTGAAATCATCGGGCAAAAAATATTCCTTTGCTTTAATATAAAGCCTTCACTTACTTGTATTTGCAACTAAGCATTTGATATGAGATCTCTTCCACACGGAAAGTATTAGGATCACAAAGGCAAGAGCTGAGAGTTTTGATGGTCTTCAGAACTTACCTGCTGTTATGAAAAAACAAACAAACAAAAACTGAGAATCTGCCAAGTCATGATTCAAACCAAAGTCCCAAATTACTGCCAAAGTGCAGGTACTAACTCTCCCTAGTTAGGACTGCCTGGACGCCTCCCTTTCATGTTTCATCTTCTGTGTGCAACGTATCAGCAAGCCATGCTGGCCCTGCCCTTCGTTTTCAAATCCCTTTACTTCCTTCCATATCTGCTGTCATTATTTTAATCTAATGAATGAGCAGGTCCCAAAACATATGGCTTATACAAGTGGCATTGTTTTTATATACATTAGGATGAGTGCTTAGGTATTTTGCTAAGAAGTTTCCATTTTGAAGGAAAAAGTAGTGTCTTTTCACTGGGTCTTTTCAATGTTTGTAAAGTATGTTATGGTGTAAAGAAGATCAGATGTTTTCCATAAGGGTATATAAAAGTAATGAAATCTAAATTAATAGGAACATAGTTGTTCCCCCTTTTTGTTGCTGATTGTAGCCAAGGCTCATGGTCTCCTTAAAAAATGGATACGTTAGGGGGCGCCTGGGTGGCTCAGTGGGTTAAGCCACTGCCCTCCGCTCAGGTCATGATCTCAGGGTCCTGGGATCGAGCACCGCATCGGGCTCTCTGCTCAGCAGGGAGCCTGCTTCCTCCTCTCTCTGCCTGCCTCTCTGCCTGCTTGTGATCTCTCTCTGTCGGATAAATAAATAAAATCTTTAAAAAAAAAATGGATACGTTAGGACACACATTTCCTTCACAGGATTATTGTGAAAATCAAATAAAAGTAATGTGACACTGGAAACCAATTCACTAATGTAAACAATCATTTACTGAGCATTCACTGCATGATACGCTTACCACTCTCCTAGGTACTGAGCATGCAGCGGTGAAGAAGGATGACTTCCCTGCCTTCTTGGACAGGGACCAGAGGGTAGAGGAGACCGAAAATAAATGAATACCAACAAAGACGCACATACACGCACTCACACACACACCTTCACAGAGGAATACATGGGACAGTGGGTTCTTGAGTTCTACTGATAGAGGCAAAGGGAGCAGCGATATGCAGTTCTGGAAAATGGGGTTCTAGGCAGATGAACTCCGGCATGGAGCTGAGAATGAAAAGCAGCCAGGATGGCTGGAGCAGGGAGGACAGAGCAGAGGAAGGAATCCACACCACCTGCAGCCCCAGACCGGTGTCCACTGGTGTCCTCTAGCCCCTTTGGTAGCCTGGCATGGAGGGAAATAGAGAAAGAGGCTCCAAGCATAGGGCTGCCAAAAATGTAGTGTCTGCACGAATGTACCCCTGGGGCATTTTAAGCGTTGACCCCAACTTCACTAGGCCCGCATTACTCACTAACCCCTTGAGTTAATTATCCACTTCGTATTCTTCCTTCTGAACAAGAAAGAAAACAGCTCTAGGTGTTCTTGTTCATACCCATGTCACAAATATCACACAGTTGGTTATAACATTGTCTTACTCCAAGACTAAATGTTAGGACATACTACAAAATATGAGATGTCCCGGATTGAGGCATAACACTCAAAATAGAAGCATTTGCTTACCTATTGCAATGGTAATGTTCTCTGTTAAAGGAAGTCATGGTGGAAGGAGCAAATTTTTCCCCTCACTGAGAATCCTTCTCATGGTGGGTGTGACTCACATTCTTGGCAACTGATTCAAGCTCCTGAGAATATATATTTTAGCCAGTTTCTTTCAAAATCCTAAATTCTGAACAAGGAAAAGAGAGAAAAGGCAAATGAGTAGGCTTGTCTTGTATGCAGAAGGCATTTCAAAATGGCTGGCCAAAAGAGAAGACAGGAATAAGTGTGTACACACGGCTTTGCCCAGGGAAAGTCACTGCCTTTCAGGAACAAGGATCAGCCGTAATCCCGGGCTTCCGAAAGGAGGCAAGCAGGGAGTCCGTGACAGGCCAGGTGAAGAAAACTTTCCCTGGCATCCATCCAGGATGATACCATTGTGGGTCAGGAAATAGCAGGATGTTTCTGGCTGTGCTGTAACAGTAGAGTAGTACCAGGAAAACAATTGAGACGTCTGGATCATTTCAACAATGGTGATGGGCGTGTTACGTGGAGGTGGTATTTTTTTAAACCTCCAGATTGGAAGTTTCCAATCCTGGCTACACATTAGAGTCACTTGGGAAACTTAAACACACACACACACACACACACGCACACGTGCACACACACGTACACACACAGAAATAAAAATCTCCAGGGAAAGTCCTGGGTCTCAGCACCTCTAAGAGCTCCCAAGGGATTGCTATGTGCAGCCAGGACTGAGAATCACTACTCAGGCTTCATGCTTCTGGCTTGGGAAGCAGGAGATTTGGAATTCAAGAGGCTGGAGAATTTCTTTGCAAGGCGACCAGTGTCTCAGGTGCCTCTTCTTCATTATTTCTACAGTTCTAAGTTCAAAGAACTTCTAAGACATAGTCCCCGGTCTAATTTTTGCTTCATCTACTTTGGTAGACAAGATAACTTGCCTCTGTTTTTGTTGTTGTTGTTGTTGTTGTTGTTGTTGTTCTTTACAGACTTAAATTTTAATTGTCTGTGCTTAAAAAGAAAAAATGGCTAAGTCTTGAGCATTTATAATGGTATATTTGTCTTTATATCCATCATCTTCGGAATTTTAATATCCATCTGGTTTGTAAGTCAGCCTAATTTTATTCTCTGCTAAGGTATAAAAGTATGAAACTGTAAATTTATAATATCTACTGAGGATATGGGTTGGGTGAGATTGGGTAGCAACCGGAACCCTACAGTGGACTACTTGTCATTCTTCAGGACAAAGGGAACTTCCTGTTTTGTACTCAGACACATGGCCTGGGGCTTACAGGGAGACTGGGCCAGTCTGGGATGACTCTAGGGCCTGTACTGTCCCCATCTGCTTCTGACAACACAAGCTGCCACTCTGGACAGAGCCCATGCCCACTCTGGGTAAGCGGAGTGCTCTTGGGACCTGGACAGACACATGGTCAGTGAGTCCTGTGGACTTTTCAAAAGTTATAAACTCTCAAAACCTTGGTTTCCCAGCTAGAAGGAAAACAAAAGCCTCTCAGAGGGCAACACGCACCCCCACTCCAAGTGTTAGCAGTAAATATACCTAAGGCTTCTAGAAAGTTCACTTCCAGGGAGTATATCTTAGTAGGTTTGTGTGGGGCTCAAGGAGCTCCCTGGTTGACCTGAAGCAGTTGGCCTGTGGGTCAGTCATTGAGAAACAGTGGTCATGGGCCAGGCAGGAGCTTTCCACAGGAAGAGAGTCTAATTAAGAGAGCTGAATTCCTGATTATAAAAAAGGTTATTTTTATGGGGTATGCTAGCCATAGAGAAGCTTTCTCTCCCTCTTTTTATCTTCAACCCTTGTTTATCACCAGCACCTTCCATGGAAGCCTGGAAACCATACATCCCAGAAACCCTAGCCTTCTGCATTCTAGGGTTTATATTCTCCCACAACAGGCACTCATGCACTACTTGAAAGGCAAAGGGACCCAGAAGCAGTGGGCTGATGTGTGGATCCTGACAGCCAAGGCTCTGCATGGCCTCCTTAGGGAGGCCCCCTCCTGCTGCGGCTAGGTCTCCAACCTCACCTTAGGTGGAGCTCCCTAATCAGGAAACAAACAGCGACAGATTCCCAAGTCTCTGCCCCACCGTTGGCAGGATGAATCTGAAAACAAATGTCTGTTTCCCTTGACTTTTGCTCTCTTAGAATTTCCATCAGCTTTTTTAGTATGTGATTCCATAAATTAAATCCCTTTCTGCTTAAAATACCTGTGATGGGGGCGCCTGGGTAGCTCGGTTGATTAAACATCAGACTCTTGATTTTGGCTTGGGTCACAATCTCAGGTTGTGAGATGGAGCCCCACATTGGACTCCATGCTCGGTAGAGAGTCTGCTTGAGATTCTCTCCCTCTGCCTCTCCTCTGCTCCCACCAACCCCTTCCTCCCCCCCCCCCCCCCCCCCCCGCTGCTGGTATGTGCTCACTCTCTCCAAAAGAA
Source organism: Lutra lutra (assembly GCF_902655055.1). Lineage (NCBI taxonomy): Eukaryota > Metazoa > Chordata > Mammalia > Carnivora > Mustelidae > Lutra > Lutra lutra. The sequence goes on along the minus strand of NC_062280.1, from coordinate 119,405,320 downwards.
ATAAATAAACCTTTCCAAAAAATATCTGGAATAGTTTCTGTTTTTTTGATAAAACACTGACTGATGAAGTATTTGGTTCCAGACGTGGCTCCAGGAAATGACCTTCAAAGGTGGGGATCTGGGAGTCATTGTCCAAGCTAAGTGAGTTGGAAGGTGGTGATGGCCTCATTTCAGTGGTCACGGGTACTCTGTACCTGCAGGGGGTAATTCAGCCAATATCCGTGGGTGTCAGGCATGAAGGTAATGCTTTGAGTGCCAGTGGCCCCCAAGAAAGGCACAGTGGTGGGAATGGTGCTTTACAAGGGCTGCAGAGTGGCTGCGTGGAATGCTTATAAAAAAGAAAACTTCAGGGATGTCTGGGTGGCTTAGTCAGTTAAGCGCCTGCCTTCAGCTCAGGTCATTATGCAGGGTCCTGGAATCGAGTCCCACATTGGGCTCCTTGCTCAGCAAGGAACCTGCTTCTCCCTCTCCCTCTGCTGCTCCCCCTGCTTGTGCTCACTCTCTCACTATCTCTCTGTGTCAAATAAATATAGAAAATCTTTTTAAAAAAAGAAAAAAACTTCAGGGGTTCTGAGGTGGCTCAGTCAGTCAGGTGACTCTTGATTTCGGCTCAGGTCATGGTCTCGGTTGTGGGATAGAACACCACATCAGATTCTGTGCTCGGGGGCGAGTCTGCTTGAGATTTCCTTTCTCCCTCTTCCCACTTTCTCTCTCTTTTTTTTGAAATAAACAAATAAAACTTCAAATCTCATGCTTAGGACTTGTCATTTTCAACTGAAGTCACAGTCAGGAAACCAGAGATTTTCAATAACCACTCTAACAGAAACTTGTTTTTTATGGCTGCAGGACCAGTAAACTACCCCCAAAAGGCCCAAAGGTCAAACCTGTGGATTTCAGAATTACAACACACATTGAATCCGTAGCCATGGTCTATAAATATGGGGGACTTAATGGCCAAAGGGAAGTACCCTGTGCATTGTACTGAGGGCCTTTGGGTGCATTTGGATGGATGTGAATGCTCTGAACCTATCAGCCTCACTGATTACTTCTTGCCAGGAGAAGCAGCCTTTCTTATATGTCTGAGGAGACTCACTCCGCCTTGCTTGATGCCCTGAATAATCTCTTCTTGAGCTAATACATTTTAAGGGAGTGTAGATTCTCCTCGAGATCTAACCCATCTCATTTTTTCCAGACTGTAATCAAAGTCAGCAGCCCCCAGGGATCAGGTTCAAATCTGACCCAGGTTCAAATCTCTAGAAGAGAGACCTAGTCACTGAGGGGGCTACAAGATGGTGGTGGGAACCTGGTACCATTTACAACCTCCCAAGTCTTTCTAGAGAACATCTCCAACACTCCTGTGAGGAGGTCTGCTTGGCCAAGCATCACCAATAATCCTGACTGCCTGTAGGCCAATATATAGGAAGGTTCCAGGCCAAGGTGCATCCTGCCCCAGCCCTCCAAGTGTCACACCATAGTATAAGGGAATCCAGTCCCTCTTGTGTGCCAGTCATCCCCTCATACTTGGAACACGCCCTTCATTTTTACTTCTTATCCCCCATCCCCTGCTCACCGTTGAATTAAAAATGAGTCCACGGCCATTGAGCTAAGAGTTAGCTGGGAGAGAGGGAAGAACTGCTTGCTCTGGTGTCAATCTCACTCTCCTTAGGCGACCCAGACTTCCTTTAGTATTTCCTCAAACCTAAGACTTACCAGGTGTGAGGCACATTGTTATTCTATGGGCCACTAACAGGGAAAACATTGCCAACTGTAATTGTAAGATGCCAGCAACTGTAAGATACATCCTGATCCAGAGTGTTAAAATGAAAGAAAAGAAATGTGCCTTAGAATGGGTGAAAAATAGTAAATCAAGCTCCTTGGACCTGGCTCCTCTCCTCAGAATTCCTTGTTTTGTTTTAAAGTTCTATCTATTTAAATAATCTCTATGCCCAATGTGAAGCTCAAAATCACAACCCTGAGATCAAGAGTTGCACGCTCCACTGACTGAGCCAGCCAGGCACCCCCAGATTTCCTTGTTTCGAAGGAAGTTCCCTCTCTCTCATACATATCTTCCAGCACATTTTTCTGGGTCAGAAGACATGCCCAGACATAGCGGATTTCAGCTTCTACCAACCAGGAGCCCTGATTTCAAAGGATTTTTTAAAGATACGGGAAAACGTTTATGGTCATGATAAACTGGGAAAGTCTATAATGTAGTATGCAAAATATATTATCAATAGTGTAAGAAAATGCATAAAGAAAACTGGAGACAAGTATTCTAAGAAAATACTTAAAGCATATTGACAAAGGGCTAATATCTTAACTACGTGAAGAACTCATAAAAAAAGACAAAAATTCTGATAGAAAAAGAAAACAAAAATTAAGTTTATCAATGAACATTTATTGTGTTTCAGGCTCTGTACAGGCTGAGTGTTCAATAAGCCAGAAAAAAAAAAAATCTGTTCCAGTCACTTTTATGGTCTTTTGAAGGAAGAAATGGTAACAAACAAGTAAATATATGGGCAGACCTCAGAGATATTACAGGTTCAGTTCCAGACCACTATAATAAAGCACATATCAATTGAGTCAAAAATTTTTTTGGCTTCCCAGTGCGTATAAAAGTTATGTTTATATTATACTGTAGTCTGTTAAGTGTGCAATAGCATTATGTCTAAAAAATTACACAATTATCTTAATTTTAAAATACTGTATTGATAAGAAATGCTAAGCATCACCTGAGAGTTTTCAGTAAGTCCTGTTTTTTTTGCAGTGGAGGGTTCTGCCTCCATGTTGATGGCTGCTGACTGACCGGGGTGGGGGCTGCTGAAGGCTGGGGTGGCTGCGGCAGTTTCTTGAGGTAAGAGAACCATGAGGTTTGCCACACTGATAGAATCTTCCTTTCGTAAACTATTTCTCTGTACCGTGCGATGCTGTTTGATAGTAGTTCATCTTTAGTAAAACTTCTTTCAAAATTGGAGTCGGTCCTCTCAAACCTTGCTGCTGCTTTCTCACTAAGTTGATGTAAGATTCTAAATCCTTTGTGGTCATTTCAATAGTCTTCATGGCATCTCCATCGGGAGCAGTTTCCATCTCAAGAACCCACTTTCCTGGCTCATCCACGAGGAGCAGCTCCTCATCCGTCCAAGTCTGATCATGAGACCGCAGCCGCGTGGCCCCATCTTCTCACACCACTTCTAACTCCGGTTCTCTTGCTGTTTCCACCACCTCTGCAGTGACTGCCTCCGCGGACGCCCTGAACCCCTCCAAGTCCTCCAGGACGGTGGGAACCAACCTCTCCCAAACTCCTGTTAACATGAATCATTAGCCACTCAAGAAACGAATAAATTTTTAGATAAACAAGCAAAACAAGGCTCACTGAGTAAACTGAGACTTTACTTGAGATTTAGCTCAATTGTTTGTCATTTGTGTTAATAGTCACCTCACACTTGAGAGATACCTGTGTATTGGAGGGAAGAACAGTATCAGAGCACATGGCAGAAGCACCAAGTTAGAAAAGAGAACCTACAGGGGCACCTGGGTGGCTCAGTCTGTTAAGCATCTGCCTTCAGCTCAGGTCATGATCCCAGGGTCCTGGGATGGAGTCTCACATCAGGGTCCTTGCTCAGCAAGGAGCCGGCTTCTCCCTCTGCCCCTCCCCCTCCTCGTGCTTTTTCTCTCTCTCTCTCTCACATAAGTAAATAAAAATCTTTTAACAAATTAAAAGAAAGAAAAGAGAACCTATTGCCTATGTTTGCAGGTACCAGCTAATGCCTCCATCTGAAGGACACTTCATTCCCCCTTCCTCCTGCACCCACAGAATCTTTTTTTTTTTTTGCACCCACAGAATCTTAAGTCACAGAGGCTCTGGTTAGCCTCTCCAAGCCCCAAGTCCTCACTCTTCTAATCTTACAAATTCTATTTTAATTATTTGTTACCACTTCTGTCTTTCCAACTCGGTAACACAGAGTTGACTCACACTTATCCAGTGTTATTTCTCTTCTTTCTTCCTCCAAGACAGTAGGGTCTGTATTTTCCCCTTGTGTCCCAGGGCCCAGCTTGTGCCTGAGTTCTAACATTCAACAAACGCTGGTTGAAGCTATGTATGTATGAATGAGTGAGTGAGGACAAATTGGCCCTATCTAATACGTTTAAGAACATATGGGAAAATAAATATAAAGCAAAGGTGGTTATTGTAGATGCATTTTGTACTAGGAGCAAAGTAGAAAATCCCCTGAATTTGGTCTACATTCCAAATTTCACGTACACATGACCTGTCATTGCTAAGTCCAGGATGTCATCAGAACCTTAGAAATAGAATGGGATTCCTATGGGAATCTTCAGGGGGTTCCACTCTAGGTTTGAATTTTCTGTAAAAGATATGCTACTGTTTAAAAGGGTAGTTCAAGGGGCGCCTGGGTGGCTCAGTGGGTTAAAGCCTCTGCCTTCGTTCCGCTCAGGTCATGATCCCAGGACCCTGGGATTGAGCCTGCATGGTGGGGGGGTGTGTCTCTGCTCAGCGGGGACCCTGCTTCCCTTCCTCTCTCTGCCTGCCTCTCTGCCTACTTGTGATCTGTCAAACAAATAAATAAAATCTTAAAAAAAAAAAAGTAATTCAAAGGGACAAGCAGTAATTACAGATATTCAGTAACATTTGACTCTGTCTTGACTTCAGTCCAGATTCACTCCGGTGGCCTGCCATGGAGTTAAGGCAAGGCTGGAATTCCCTCGCTGAAAATATGGGGAGGGCTCAGCCCTGAGGAGCAGCTGCCAGGTGCAGGCGCTCTGCTTCCTAACAGGAAGTTCAGCCAATAATCTCCATTCCCAGGGTGGATGGTGGTCCCAGCAGGTCAGGGCTGAGTTTAGTGACATGGCAGTGACAGGAAATGCCAAATGTGGCATTTTTCAGATCTTTAGCTTGTGAATAAATATGATGCTGATTTCCCATACCCTGTCCTCCAAATCCAGGTAATGCAAACATGAGATTCCCGGTCATTTTAATTTTGCTCCCATTCTTCCTTCTTTCAACATTATTTGCATTGACTTAAATAAACTTGAACAAATATATCTGTTTATGATCCCTATATCAAGATCATGATATTCACTACGTGGGAATGAAAAGAAATTCAACAATGAGTGAAGTGGAAAAAAGAAAACAGTGACGACAGTTAAATAGCACCATGATTTCTGCTTTCACTGTGAACATCAGGTCCCACCTTCACCCCTTCTCCCCCAGACACAAGGACACACATGGAAGCCTGGGGTGTGGCATCTGGCGCCCATTCAGGAGGCATCACTTCATCACTACCGCTCGTGTAAATCTGGCCAATTACCCGCCCCCTTCGAAACTAATCTTTCCCACCTATATACTGGGATAATAAAACTCTCAAGATTATTGGGAAGATGAAAAGGAGCAACATGGTTCAACAGGAGCTGTCACAGAACATGTCTTCACTCAGGGGCTCTAAGCTCCAGCACTCAACCCTGCCACATCCTGAAAGAGAAGACCCAAGCTGCACTTCCTGTTTGGAACCCCTGCACAGTTCCATCTTGGCTGCCAGATGTTCATTGTGTCATTTTCATCTCACCTCAGGTTCTGAATGTGATGCTTCAATTCTATCCCAGCCTTGTGAGATTGTCAAGAGGACTAAATTTAATGACTTGATATTGGTAAAGCACGTACAACAGTGTCTGCCACTTAGTGAGTGCTTGTAAGTGATACGTATTTGGCATGAAGGTAGTGGGGGTCCCGTTCTAGGAGCATGGTTTTGACTTTTTATCAGCTTTAATAACATGTTGTTGAATAGATAGATCACTGTCTTGTACGATGTCAGTCTGTCAAAATGGCAGGATTTGGGTGTTTCGGGATAATTAATTGCAGAGTCAAAGCTCTGCAGAGACAACATAAAACTGCTCACATGGCACAAACCCAGCTCTGCACCCCTCCTCTGATCTCCATCCTCCTGGTAATTGTCCCGAAATAGTACAGTAACTGTGATGGTTTTCCTGCAGGGGCGGTAAAGGATCTGGAGGAAGGCTCCCTTTTCTCCCATTGCATAAAGGTGATTGACCAGCGAGGAGCCTTGGCTGTTGGGGCAGAAGCTTCAGGAACTATGGAGGGGCTACCGGACGCAGTGTGCCGGCTTCCCAGGCTGTTGGATGTGAGCGCACCCGTGTGCTTGACCACCTGCTGGGGATGGCCCTGGCTGTTCTGGTCAGCCACTCACATCTCTGCAGCCCGCCCATCACAGACCATGTCCTGCTGCATACTTTGGATAAATCAGGAAGTTTACAAGTATTTTAGACTCTCACGTGATTTGTCACTCTGAGTACTCACAGACAAGCCCATTATGGCTGTTACCATACCCAAGTGTAATCTGAGGTCTGGTTGGTCTCGCATACTTGGGCCTTATTACTTTTGTCAGCTTTCTCCTACAAGGAGCCTTTCTTCAGGAAACGGGTTAAAAATGTATCCTCCTCATTCTGTACCTTTATAGGTCTGTAAGCGACTAGATCTGGGGTCTTTTACTGGTTTGCTTTTTGTAACATGCAACCAGAAGGAGTCATGCCTAAACACCACATTTCTTTATGTTCTAAATCAAATTTGACCCATCACATTTTATAATTTCTAAATCATATTAAAGCATCACATTTCTTTATTTTCTAGTTAAAAATATATCTTGAGAAATGGCCAGGATTGTAGTCAGAGAGAAGTTTAGAGACTCGCTTGTGTTTGTTAGTAAATATTTTGCTATACTTACCAAATTAGCAACAAAAGGAAGATTTCTTTTTTTTTTTTAAGATTTTATTTATGTATTTGACAGAGAGAGACAGCGAGAGAGGGAACACAAACAGGAAGAGTGGGAAGAAGCAGGCCTCCAGCTGAGCAGGGAGCCCAATGAGGGACTTGATACTAAGATCCTGGGATCAGGGCCCAAGCCAAAAGCATACGCTTAATGGCTGAGCCACCCGGGCACCCCTATACTTCAATTAAAAAAAAAATGAGTGAATTCATTGCCAGCAGACCTACCCTGAAAGAATGCCTAAACACTCTATGTATTCTGATTGAAGACTTTAGTCCATTTATATAAAATTTTTTGATAGGTATGTATTTCTTGCCATTTTGTTAATTGTTTTCTGACTGTTTTTGTAGTTCCTTTCTGGTCTTCTTTTGCTTTCTTACTTTGTGGCTCAATGACCTTCTTCTTTTTTAAAGATTTTATTTATTTATTTGATAGAGAGAACACAAGCAGGCAGAGCGGCAGGCAGAGGGAGAGAAAGAATCAGACTCCCCACTGAACAGACATGGGGCTCAATCCCAGGACTCTGGGATTATGATCTGAGCCAAAGTCAGCCATTTAACCAACTGAGACACACAGGTGCCCCACAATGACTTTCTTTAGTGGTGTGTTTAGATTCCTTTCTCTTTATCTTTTGTGTGTTTACTATATGTTTTTACCTTGTGGTTATCATGAGGCTTATGTAAGAACTTATATTTATAATAATTTAAGTTGATAACAACTTAAATTTGATCACATTCTAAAGCTCAACATTTTTTTGTTAAATAAATAATGATACATTCACGTAACAGAATTTTACATATTCTCACCCATTTTTGTTAAAAATCCATAATGCTAATGGAAAAGAAGAATAATACATCCAAAATTGAAAATGAAATCCTCTTTGCCTTGTGGGATTATGTCTAGCCAATGTTTAGTTTCCTCTCTGGCTCTTTTACATTTTCTAATTTTTCCACAATGAAAATTTATCACTGTACAATCAAAATCTAATTTTTCAAATGTAGGGCACCTGGGTGGCTCAGTCAGTTGAGTGGCTATGTCTTGGTTTGAGCTCAGGTGGTGATCTCAGGGTCATAAGATCAAGCCCCATGTCATGTTCCACACTCAGTGTGGAGTCTGCTTCAGATTCTCTCTCCCTCTCCCTCTCCCCCTCCCCGTTGTGTTCTCTCTCTCAAATAAATAAATAAACCTTAAGAAAAAAAATTTAATGCACTCCTATTCAGAAGTAAATCAACTTTTCATCTAAGATTCTGAGAGTCATTATGTTGAGCCCTGAATTCACACCCTCTGCTCCTTAGTTGTCCAGCCAAGTCAAAATCTCTCAAACTCAGTTTATCTTCTGAAATATGGGGATATCAACTGTTGTTCTTGACACAGAAGTGTGATGAGGCACGGGTGGCAATGTCCACACACAAATATCTGACATACAGTAGGACATTCTGAAGGATTATTACTAGCAGCTCCTTTCTAGGACATTGGTGAACATTACCGAGTTTGTTCCCTTCTTGGGAAAGACATTGGCATATCCATGTTTCATTCCTAAGGGGTGATTTCATTCCATTCATGATGGAAATGTTAGGCACTTTAGAAGATGGATTACACCAGAGCTGGAATTCTGCTTGATAAGGGTTCCTTTTGAGTAATTCCCATGTAGAAAGCTGGGTTTGAGAAATAGGGTCTTTCTAGCAGCTCGGCTCCATCCTTGCCACCTCTGCCAGGTGCTTTCAAGATAAACACGTTTCCTTATGGGCTGCCAGAGCATCAGGGTGCCTAGTTGCTCAGTCAGTTAAGTGTCTGCCTTCCACTTGGGTTGTGATCTCAGAGTCCCTGCATTGAGCCACATGTTGGGTTCGCTGCTCAGTGGGGAATCTGCTTTTCCCTCTGCCTTTGTTTGTGCTGTCACTCACTCACTCTCTCAAATAAATAAGTAAAATCTCTAAATGGTCTCTCTGGAGGTTAAGAAGGCTGGACCATTTATTCGAGATTTTCCTGCCACAGTAGTTGAGGGTTTGGCCTTGGGTGTTAAGATCTGACACCGTTCTCCTTGGTACCAGAGGAAGCCCTTGGGCAGAAAAGGGAGATGCAGGTGGAAACTGTTCCCAGCTGCAGGTGAGTACAGGTGGACTGAGGGGGATACATGGTGTGGCATCAAGAGTCACTGCAGTAGCCTTGTCCCAGAGTAGGCAACTCTGGGGTACAAGAAGTTGGTGACTATCCAGATATGCTATATTACAAAAGTTGAGACAACAAATAGAAGGAACCTAGATACCTGAGTCACCAGATGGAGGAGAGCTTTTGCCAACCTGATGCTTGGAAGCTGTCACGAGTCAGAACCTTTAGGGCTTTCCAAGTGGTCAATTTGGACATACTGTGGAGACACAAGGAAGCTCCATTACAATACTTTGTGACCTTTTCCTAGGAAGCTCACCATAATATAACCAATTGGATCATGGGTCTATTATAAAAGGAGATAACTCAGGAACAGCCAGATGGAAGAGATGCATGGGGCAAGGTATGGGAAGAGGTCTCCAAGCTTCCATGCCATCTCAAAGGGGACCATTTTCCACAAATATCCCTAAAGCTCAAAATTTTTACTCTATCTCTCCCCATGTTTTGTGTTTTTAATGTCAGATTTTACCTCTTTTTATCTCGTATCCTGTAACTAGTTATTATAATCATACTTATTTTTACTATTTCATTTTTTGACCTTTATCCTCGCTTTATATGTGATTAGTACACTACTTTACATATATTTACCTGTTCAGTGAGACTTATTCTCTCCTATGCTCTTGTTACTAACTATCATGTTTTCTTTTCAGCTTAAAGAATTCTCTTTAACATTTCTTGTAAGGCTGATTTAGTCCTTTACCTTTTGCTTGTCTGTAAAATTATTTATCTCTCCTTCAATTCTAAATGATAAGTTTGCCAGGTAAGCTAGGTTGGAAGTTTTTTTGGTTGGAAGTGTTTTCTTTCAGCACTTTGACTATATCATGCCAATCCTCTCTGCCTTCATGGTTTCTGCTAGAAAATCTGCTGATAGTCTTATCGGAGTTCCTTTGTATGTTAACAATTTGTTTTTTTCTTTTGCTGCTTTTAGGATTCTTTTTCTTTAATTTTTGACATTTTGACATTTTAATTATAATGCGTCTTGGTGTGCGTTTTCTTGTTGGAATTCTTTAGGCTTCCTCATTCTGGATGTCTTTTTCCTCCACCAGGTTAGGGAAGTTTTCAGCCACTATTTCCTCAGATAAAATTTCTTCCCACTTTTCTACTTCTTCTCCTTCTGGGAGCACTATAATACAAATTTAGTCTGTTTGATGTTGTCCTATAAGTTCCTTGGGCTATCTGCTTTTTTTTTTTTATCCTTTTTTCTATTTGCTGCTCTGATCAGGTGAGTTCCACTGCCTTGTCTTTGCATTCACTGATCCTTTCTTCTGCCTCATCTTGTCTGCTGTTGAACCCCTCTAGTGTACTTTTCATTTCAGTTATTGTGTTCTTCAGTTCTGTGATCTCTCTTTGGCACTTTCTTATATTTTATCTCTTTGTTGAAGTCCTCACTCTGTCCATCTATTCTTCTCCTCATTTTGGTGAGCATCTTTATGACCATGATTCTGAAGTCTTTATCAGATAAATTATCTCTGTTTCATTAAGGTTTTTTTTTTTCCTTAAGTTTTCTCTGTTTTTTTTTTTTTTTAACTTGGCACATATTCCTCTATTTTTTTCATTTTGCTTGACTCTCTGTATTGATTTCTATGGTATTGAGATTTCTGTCCCAGTCGTGAAGGAGTACCCTTGTGCAGGAGATATACCCTGTGTTCAACCCTCCCCCAGGTCTTTGTTGTCTCTCAAACCTTTGTTTTTATCCAAGTGGTCTATTATATTTTTAGTAGTTCCATGTAGTTACATATGTGCACAGACTTGTCAGTATCCCAAAGGGGAAGATCTTAGCACCTAGACTCAGGCTGATTGGAAGCAAGACCCTCAGTCATCAGCTTTTAAATGTGTATAAATATATACAGTCTTGAAGTTATAACAATCATAAGCGCCACTGGCCACCAGAGCCAGGAGATATAGAGGTGTTCTCTGGGTTGCAATTACAAAATTGGGGCTCTGGGTGAGTTTATCTGGGCTTTATTGAGCTCTTTTTTGGGAGATACCAGAAGAGAAAAGCAGAAGAAAAGTGCCAAGATGGTGTCTATAGCCTATATTCCTTGAGAGCAGCTCTGTAGGCCATTAGACACCTGCTAAGTCTGAAGCCTGCTCCTCAGGCTTTTCTGGTTTTGTTTTTATTTATTTACTTATTTTGTTAATAGTGACCATCTGAATAGATGTGAAATGATAGCTTATTGTGGTTTTGGTTTGCATTTCCCTAATGATTAGCTATGTTGAGCATCTTTTAATGTGCTTTTTGTCCAGGCATCTGGTTTTAAACTATCATAGAGTGTCAAATTGTAGCTGTTTTCAGCCAATCTGCATGTCATTTATAAAACTACATAACAAAGACATCCCCAAAACAAACAATCTGAAGACCAAAGAGCTTTTTAAGGTGACTCAGAAGTTAAGCACCTGTCACTTCAGTTGGGTTCTGTTAGGTTGGAGATCTTCATTGTGTGCCCAAAGCACACAGCACTTCTAGCTCAGTCAATGTTTAAGTAAGCAGATGAATACTCACTTCTCTTAAAAGAGAAGGGATGTTTTTATTACATACAGTAAACTGTAGGCCTACTTGGCCTATATGGTTTCACCTATGCATTCTTTCATCCATTTAAGGAAGAAGTAAGATCAACTCTAGATGAATTTTCCAGCAAATAGAACACTTCCCAACTCATATTATGAAGCTGGCATTGTTTTGAAACCAAAGCCAGACTATATATATAAATACACATTTTATGTATATGTATTTATTTCTATGTATACATTTTATGCACATATATCCATAAAATTCTATAAGCATCCTCCTTCTTCTTTTTACACTTCTTAGTTATCCATTACAAGTCAAGGGGAAAAAATGGTCTTTTAATGCACTTCACATCTTTTACCTTTATGGTTGGAGGTGCCAAGGATGGAAGCATAGCATTAGTAATGTAGGCTGCTCCTGGGTGTGACCCATACAAATTGCACCCCATGCTCAGAATCTTGGCCTTTTGAACTGGCTGGCTACCTTCTGAAAAAAGAAAAAATTCTGTAAGCCAAAATGAATTGAAAGATTGACATGCCTTAAAGGATACCTATTAAGGATAAAAATATACCATTGGAGGTTCTTCTGATAAACAAAGTAAACAAAACCATGGGATAGATCCATTAGAAGATATTTGTGAGACACTCGGACTCTGAGAATTGATACTTTAATGAATTAGAAGGGCAGGGAAAGATTAGAGGGTTAGTTTCCAATTGAGCAGGGGTTTGTTTACACAACTCTCTGAAGTCAGAGCCAACATATCTACCAGTATTGACTGTGTGCAATGTTCCTTTGGATTTGAGGGATGGGCTGCACTGTCACTAAAAGTGGGTTTTTCTGTACAGAGTGGAGTAGTGATCTCGTCCTTGAGTCCCACATAAGCCCAGTAGGTAGCCCTCCAGGCAAGAGTGGGATTCCATCAGTGGATGCTTTCCATCAGTGCATCAGGAGGAATGAAAGGGCTGTCCCTAGATGTGGAGTTTCCTAGGGATCACATTATAGTTCTTCGTCTGTTTTCCCACTGTGATGTTAGCTATTCGATGGTAGGGGCATTGTTTTATTCAACTTTGTACTTCTTCATACCTGATCCATTGCCAGGCATCCAGTTTGTGCCCAGTAAATAGAGTATACCTAGTTGGGGCCCTTAAGAAAACTCTTAGTCCCCTGAGGCTTTCATCGCAGGAGGGACATACCTTGAGTGGGTATCTGTGAGCATCTGTGCTTTTCTCCTGAGCTCCCTGAGGCCCATTCACCATTCATTACTTAATAATTATTTATCTTTTGAATTTAACAGGGAGGCCCAAACTTGAGCAGTTTTCCACAGTTGATCCCCCAATGTGGCTCAGCAAACCCATAGACACTTAGAAGGGTGGTCCCCATTTGATTGATTCTGGCCTCCAAGCCCGTTCTCAGCATTAGATTCTTCCTTCTGTTTCCTGGTTTCCCTGAGCTCTCAATGGGGAACTCACTCCCTAGACTGTTTAGCAAAAGTCCAGGCTTTCGGCTGGGGGTCCAGGACTTTGGGAACTGAGAGATTAAAATTATTCAAGGGTACCATATCAGCAGAGAGCAGGGACTTCTATTCAACATGTCTAAACGAGTTTATTAATACCTATTGCTTTTTAGTACAATAGGTATTATTGTACTATAATAGGTATATTATATATAGGTATAGGTATAATAGGTACAGGTTAGATTGCTCTAATGAAAAGACTTGGAAAAACAAAGCCCTAAATAATATAGAAGTTCCTTTCTTTTTCATAGAATAATCCAGGTGTAGTGCTCCAGGCTTATGGGACAGCTCTGCCATCCTATCTTTGGTGAAGGTTCTGGTTGTTGATGTTTTCCTACTAAATAAAAGGAGAAAAGAGATAGGGGAAGTCCTCCTCTGATTTTTTTTTTAAAGATACTGTACATGACCCTCCCAATTACAGTCTAGCATGAGAATCTAACACAGAGCCACAATGAGCCATGGGCAAGTCTCAGGCTGCACATCCAGACCCTTGCTAAAATCCATCCTCCAGAGCCTGACCAACCCATCCTCTTCCCTTCACACCAAGACACCTACGACTGTAAAACAAAATATTTGCACTTGCCCCTAAAGGTGACATTTTGCCTTTTGTCTCTGTATTGTTGTACTTGTTCTCTCTGCTGGAAAACTTTCCCTTTCCCTCCAAAGACAACCCTTACTCATCCCTTTAGGTGGGAAGCTGCTGAAGTACCAAATCCAAGAGATTTGGAGCCAGCACTGTACAAGGTGCTCCTTATATTCTGAAAGCACCGTGTCTCTCCACCCACTGCTCATGCCACAGCCCTGGGAGACAACATGCCTCACCCCTACATCTGACCCATCACCAAGCTTAATCAGTTCTATGTCCCAAAGAGCTCTCAAATCCCAGCTGGTTTCTCTCCAACTCCACTGCCACTGTTGGAGCCTCCAAACCAGGTTGTGTTTGAGAGTGAAAGGCACCCCAACAGATGGCAAGAGATGACAATAGTCACAAACTTGGGTAGGTTTTAGGCAAACCAGGGCCTGGGTAACAAGGCTCTAGGGTTACTCTACTTTCTAGCCTGGTTTGGGTCTCTGGCCCTCCTGCCTGTTCTGCCTGTTTCCAGGTTGGACCCCTACATTCCATTCTCCACACAACAGCCCAAGTATGCTGTTTATTTTTTTTATAAACATTTTATTTATTTGAGAGAGAGAGAGAGAGTGAGAGAGAGAGAGAGATCACAAGCAGGGGGGAGGGGTAGAGGGAAAAGCAGGGAGCTTGATGGGAAACCCGATCCCAGGACCCCAGGGGTCATGACATGAGCTAGAGGCAGGTGCTTAACTGACTGAACTACCCAGGCACCCCCAAGTGCTCTGTTTAATACACAGAACTAATGATAGCACTCCCTGCTACAAACCTTTTGGTGCATCTTAGTCATCTTAAACTCTCAGTGACATTATTATTATCGTATCCTAAATAATCGATTGGTTTGGGGGTTTTAGTTTAAATGATGTGAGGTTCTTGCTTTAACAATAACTCATGGTGCTGTCTGTTCCCCATATTTTATAATTACTTTATATCTTATAGTTTTCATTAGCAAATTAGCTATAGATTTAGTTAATTAATAAAGCAGGGAACTGCAAAAAAAAATAGATGATAAAAATAGATAGGTTATCTCCCAATGGCTCCCCAGTGTCTCCAGGACAAAATACAAATTGATTAATGTGGTCTAGGTTCTTGGAAACTGGTTCCTTCTACCTACCAGTCGTAACTCGCCTCTCTAGCCAGGCTCCTAAATATTCTATCTCCTGTCTCTGAGCCTTTGCACTATGTTCACTCAGCTTGAAGACCATCCTACACACCTTGTACCCAGCAGATTTCTATTCCCTTTTAAAGTCTCAGTGTAGAGGCACCTGGGTGGCTCAGTTGTTAGGCGGCTGCCTTCGGCTCAGGTCATGGTCCCGGGGTCCTGGAATCGAGCCCTGCATCGGACTTCTTGCTGGGTGGGGAGCTGCTTCTCCCTCTGCCACTCCCCCTGCTTGTGTTCCTCTCTCACTGTCTCTTTCTCTCTGTCAAATGGATAAATACAATCTTTGAGAAAAATAAAGTCTTCCATTTACTCTAGGAAACTGTACGTTCCAGTATATTATGTTACATTCCCATGTAATAATTATTCAGCTATTTTGTGTCACCCATGGATGTCTGCAAGTTCTGTGAAGGGAAGGCCTGTGTAAGTCTTGTTCACCGTTCTATTCCTAGCCCTTAGCACAGATGGCCCTGGTCCCACGTGGTCTTTGGTCAAGTGTCCGTATTTTTGGAGTCCTCCTTGTCGCTGTGTTAAGGCTCTTCTCTCAGCCACCTCCACATTCCTTTCATGTGCTGTGGTGTGCCAGACGACATGAGGCTATCCTCAGGCCATCTGCTCAGGAGCCTCACCCATCCAGGCCACTATACAACTCTCGTGACTCAAGAGGCCTGGGGCTTGGGGCTCTACAGAGAGCCTTATGGCTTCCCTGAGCTGTGGCATCCCCTCAGTGTTTTCCAGGGCTACTATTAGCTTTCATCCAGGCTGAGCGAGGCTGCTTTTCAGAGACACCATCAAAGTGTGTCTCCATGGCTCTTATCTTCATCTCTCTGAAGTTCATCCTCACCCCAGTGACCTTTAATCTCCTCTTGGGTAGAACAACTTGCTTTTACATCATCACCAAATTTTCCTGAATCATTTGTTTATGGCATAAACTTTGAAAGTTTGGCGCTCATACTAGGTTTTGGTAACTCAGAAAGAATTTTCTTTCAAAGCTTCTGTCTCTGTCATGAGCATCAAAAGTCCATTTTGGTGACTCATTTCTTTATGAAATTAACTGATGACTCAGTACGTTCAACTCTTTTGAGTTGCGGCCCTCTCAAAGGCAGTAAGCATATCTCATGGTCTGGATTTAACGATGGAAGGGAATGTGGTTAGATAAAAAGGAACTAATGAGTATGAGTTTATATGTCAAAATACTACCTCTATACAGACACAACAAATGCACAGACAATTTTTACAATGACATGAGGTCGCATGCACAGGAATCCCATTTCCAGGAATTTATCCTACAGAAATACTTACAACACAAAGTAAAAATGAATGCATAAAGATGTTTTACAGTGTTTTGTTGTTATTGTTGTTTTTAGAGACCGAGAGAGTGGGGGCAGGTAGAGGGAAAGAGAGAGAATCTTAAGCAGTCCCCACGCTCAGTGCAGAGCCTGACATGGGGCTTGATCACATGACCCTGAGATCATGACATGAACTGAAATCAAGAGTCAAATGCTTAACTGACTAAACCACCCAGGTTCCCCACAGCATTTTTTATAATACTGAACAATCATAAAAACCTAAATGTCCATAAATAGGGACTGGTTAAAAGATGATGAATGGGTAAAGAAAAGGTGGTACATATATAGATAGATAACTCTATCTATCTATCTATGAATATTACTTAGCCATATAAAAGAATGAAATCTTGCTATTTACAATGACATGGATGGAGCTAGAGAGCATTATGCAAAGAGAAGTCAGTCAGGGAAAGACTGATCATACCATATGATCACATTCATACATGAAATTTAAGAAACAAAAGAAATGAGAAAAGGAGCAAAAAGGAGAGACAGAGGCAAACTAAGACACAGACTCTTAACTATAGGGAACAAACTGATGGTTACCAGAGGGGATGGGGGAGGAGGAGCTAGAGGATGGGAATAAAAGACCAAACTTATCATGATGGAAAAAAATAAAATGATAAAAAAAAATTTTAAACTGCCTTTATTATAGGCTGCTTTTATCATGTACAACATATTGTGAACGTCTCCATTTGTAATGGAAGCACAGTATTACATCCCACAGAGACACCAAGACTATCAACTTTTCTGCACTTAGGTTTTCTCTAATTTTTAAAAACATTTTAAAAACAGGGGCCCCTGGGTGGCTCAGTTGGTTAAGTGTCTGCCTTCAGCTCAGGTCATGATCTCAGAATCCTGGGATCGAGACCCACATTGGGCTCTGTGCTCAGCAGGAGATCTGCTTCTCTCTCTCCCTCTGCCCACACTCTCTCTTTGTCTCTCTCTGTGAAATAAATAAATAAAATCTTTTTAAAAAAATTTTTGAACAAAGTTGGGTAAGTGTTCTTTTAAATATTTGTATACTTAAATACTGACTTTTAAAAAGTTTTTATCATGAAATGTTCAGATACACAAACACAGAACAGTACAATGGCCATCCATGTATTAAATCCAAATTCTGCAATTACCATCCAGGAGCAGGTCTTGTTCCATTTATACCCCACCTACTTCCCCTCCCGATTATACTGAAGCAAATCCTAAAAATAATATCATTTCACCCATAAATATTTCAGTATGTGTCACTAAGAGATAAGATTCTTCTTTTAAAATATAACCATAATACCAATATTACACCTAAAATCATTTTAAACATTAATTTCCTAATATTACCAAATGAACAGTGTTCAACTTCTTGATTGTCTCACAGAACTTTAATTTTTTTGTGCAGTTTCTTCTTCAAATTAGGATCCAAATAAGATCTATATGTCTCTTGGCTGATTAACTTCTTAATTCGTTTTTTAGAGCAGCTTGATTGAGGTATAACTTGTACAACATAAAATTCACCAACCTATTTTTCTTTTAATCCATAAACTTCCCTTCTATCTCCTTTTCTTTTTGCAAATTTTTGGTGAAGAAAGCTGGTAACGTTTCTCACTGCAGCCCCACGTAATGTCACTTAGAAGGTTTCCCCTTTCCCCTACACTTTCAGAAAATCGGTGGTTAGATTTAGATGTGGGATCAGATTTAAGCTTTACATTTTGGGCAAGAATACTTCACAGGTGGTGGTGTGCACTTTCACACTGTCTGCTTATCTTTTTGTGTATTTATCAGCCATTGACACTTCCTGACTAGAGCCCCTATAAGGGTCACACAGTGCTAATATTCTACCTTGTTTTCTTCATTTATTAGCTGGAATACTTTGTAAATAGAAGCCTCCGCTTGTCCCTCTCTGGTTACCCAGTACGATAGTTCATACTGGAATGGAAAAATAAATACTTAATTCTTTCTTTATTTGCCAATCTTGACAATAAAATGTGGGTCCCTAGCTCTGAAGGTGACCAACAAGGGTGTTATCATTGCTGTTTTTAGTATCCTTTTGAATTTGTAGATGTAGACAGTTTTAAAGTGTTTCCATCCAATGCTGTAAGGTTCCTTGTTACTCAAACCATCTTTTGATCGATGGGACCTTTCACTTCCACAAGGGACTTTTCTGACTTAACTAGAAAAGTCAAGTCAAGTATTCCTTCTTGTCTCAGGAAGATAATCCAGGTTCATTCACACCCACTCACCCTAGAACCAAATAAATCACAGACCAAGGAAGAAAGGAGGAAACAAATTAAAAAGTGAACAAAGGCCCTCAGCTTAAAGCCCTGGGGTGCAAGTCAGACTATCTGAGTTTAAGTCCTGACTCTGTAAATGGCAGAGTATTTCATTTGAGACAACTGGTCAACTCTAATTCTCTCCCTTTTAAATTTTTTCTCATTTGTCTATGAGGATAATAATACCAGGAACAACAATAGGAATGACAATGACAATGTTGCTTGCTTCAAAGTGTCTGTGTAAAGGCCTGCTATCACTGTGGCTCCCTCAGCCTACGTTCCCCATCTGAAGAGCCCCTCCACAAGGGCAGGTGGTGCTTTCTCTCCCTTCATCTGTCCAGCAGTCTCTTTGAAATGCTCGCTCTAAAGGGCTCTCAAACCTCCTTTCAAAAATATTAGGGAAACCTGGGTGGCTTAATCATTTAAACATCTCCCTTCTACTCAGGTCATGATCCTGGGATGGAGTCCTGCGTCCTGCTCCCTGCTCAGCAGGGAGTCTGCTTCTCCCTCTGCTGTCCCCACTGCTTGTGCTCAAATAAATAAATAAAATCTTTCTTTGAAAAAGTGTGCATTCCTTTGATTCAGCAATCCTACCTCCTGGAGGGAATAGACAATTGAGATAAGATGTATTTGTGAGAATGGCCATTATAGGGTGATTTATAAAACCTTAAAAATTGGAAAGAATCTAAATATACCAGTAGTTATGGAAATGATGAAACATCCATTAAATAAAATGGAATACCATACAAAAATGGAAAATAATTTTGGAGGTCTGTATTGACTGACCTGAGACATATTTGTGATCTATTCCTAAATCTAAACAAATCAAGAAACAGACGCTGGGTGGGGCCGGGTGAGGCACACGGAAAGCCACTGGGTGCTGGAAATGTTTAATGTTTTGGCCTGGATAGTGACTACACAGGTGGACACAGAGGTAAACCCACACTGAGCTACATACTCAAGATTTAAGTACTTTACTGTGTATCACAGTACTTTACTGTGATACAAAGTATCACCCTACATTTTACTAATAAACAAGAAAAAGTAAAGAAGAAGGAGGAGAAGGAGGAGAGGAAGAAGGGAAGGAAAGAAGGAAGGAAGGAAAGAAAAGGAAAAGGAAGGCAAGATCATCAGAAGCAAGGAAGCAGTCACCAAAAAAGTCATACCAGCCAAAACCCAAACCAAATAAACCACGTAACATAATCCTGCATATATAGTAGGAACCCAAATTTTTGTTTTTTAAAAAGATAATTAAAATGATATACTTCTAGAAGACCATTTGCTTACCAAATATTAAGGGATAAGGGTGCCCCCATCTTTTAACCTGATTATCCAGAGAGTGGGCAGTTCCAGCTCTGTGGGCGTCTCTTCTTGTCTGTACTGTCTTGGTAGCACCTCCTGCTGTGTCTCCTGGGGACCCCCTTTACCCCCCAGCTTGTTCTCCTCCAGCAGCCAGGGGGAGCCTTGGTAGCCAGGACCCCTCAGTCCCTTCCTCACGTTCCAGTGACTTCCTGTCACAAATAGAACAAAATGTGACCCCACCTACCTCAGTGACCTCCCTTCTGTTCTTTCCAGGATAGGAGTTCTCGCTGTTTCTTGAACACGCCAAGACAATCTTCACCCTTGATGCTTTTCTCTCAAAAACTCACATGGCTCAGGGCACCTAGGTGGCTCAGTCGTTAAGCATCTGCCTTTGGCTCAGGTCATGATCCCAGGATCCCGGGATCTAGCCCCGCATCTGACTCCCTGCTCTTCTGAAAGCCTGCTTCTCCCTCTCCCACTCCCCCTGCTTGTGTTCCCTCTCCAGCTGTCTCTGTCTCTCTCTTTCAAATAAATAAATAAAATCTAAAAAAAAAAAAAAAACAACCCACAAAAAACCTCACATAGCTCATCCTCTCCTTTCCTTCAAGTTTCCTCCCTCAAATGGCATTTCTTCAGAGAAACCTTTCCTGAACTACCAAGCTAAAATGTCACTGCCATAGCCAGTAATCTATTCCCACTCTTATTTTTCCGCACAACATCGACCACACCCTGGCTTTTTGCTGCATGTTTATCGATTGACTTCTCTGCTTGTTGCTGGCTCGGGGCACAGGTGTTGCCTTACGCCTTGCTCTGGGGTGTAGCCCCTCACCTGACTATCTCTGTGACGATGTGCTCCATGCAGACCGGAACACATCTCCCATGATAGGAGCCTTGGTAATGTTCATTTTTCTCCCCTGTACTTTTTCTCATTTTCTGAAATGTTTTACAATGATCGTACATTATCGTTACAACAACAAAAATGGAACGAAGTTGTATTGGTTTCCTAAGGCTGCAAGAACAAAGTATCACCCTCACAGACCATTGTCTTCCAGTTCTAGAGGCTGGAAGCACAAGGTCAAGACAAGCAAGACTGGTTCCTTCTAAGGATCGTGAGGGAGGGTCTGGGCCAGGCCTCTCGCCTAGCTTCTGGTGGTTTGCTGGCAGTCTTGGGCGTTCTTTGGCTTGTAGATCCATCACCCCAATCTCCACCTTCATCTTCACGTGGCATCCTCCTTGGTGCACGTCTGTGTCCAAATCTCCTTTTTTTTTTTTTTTAAAGACTTTATTTATTTATTTGACAGAGAGAGATCACAAGTAGACGGAGAGGCAGGCAGAGAGAGAGAGAGAGGGAAGCAGGCTCCCTGCCGAGCAGAGAGCCCGATGCAGGACTCGATCCCAGGACCCCGAGATCATGACCCGAGCCGAAGGCAGCGGCTTAACCCACTGAGCCACCCAGGCGCCCAGCCAAATCTCCTTTTTTATAGCAATACCAGTCATAGTGGATTTGCTACCCCCATGACCTCATTGTAACTTGATAACATCTGTAAAGGCCCTGTTTCCAGTTAAGGTCACATTCTGAGGTGCCAGGGGTTAGGACTTAATGATATCGTTTTTGGGGGAGAGGGTGCACAATTCAACCTGTAGCAGAACTGTTTCCTTAAAACAAGAGAAAACAAATTTCTGAAACTTAAATGTCAGAAATGTGTGGAAACCTGTCTGTGAGGGGAGGATACTTCCCTGGAAACAGGACCCCTTAGATAAATTTTTCTTTCAGATTAATGATTTCATTAATGTCTAAAGCTGCCTGAGGATCTCTCAATCACAGTATTCTGGCTTGGGCCAACAGAGCACATCTTTCTATAAGATGCTATTTCCTTCGCTTTAGTTCTCCACCACTGAAACTTTTCTGCATTAAGGGATTGGCCCTGCTTTCTTGGAGCAAAAGACCTCTTGACTGAGCCAAGAAGAGCCAACCACCCCTCAGAAGGACCCTCCTCTCTCATGGTGGGGAATCCATCTTAGCCACCACTGTCTCCCGGCTCTGCAGTGAGGAAAGGCTTCCCTTGGAAGCGGGGCTTGACCTCATTCATGCTTCTAGAGTGTCTTTTTTTTTCTTCTTTAAAGTTTATTTTTGTATCTTGTTGGTAAATGAAATGCAACCACCCTCTGTGCAGAATGGAAGGAATAGTTACTTTTCTTTTTTTTTAAATCAGAAAACCTAGAATTTTTCTGTCAATTGTGCCGTGACTGACATAGCTTAGTCACTTTTACACAGTTCTTTCCTTTTCTCCTTATGTTTGTTTTGTCCTGAGGTAATTCCAGTACATCAGCTGCTGTGGCCCTGTGAGGTTCACATGTGCTTTGCCTGCTCCCTTCACTGTGGGAAGATAGTGGGGATTCCTTTTCCTCTTCTCCCCAGCTCTGTTTGCCGTTCACACACCACTGACTTTTCCACACCGCCTGCCAGATGGAGTGTAGGGCCACCTGTGAACATCAAAGCCCCTTTCCCACAATCTTTGATCCTGGCCCACAGGTGAATCCTGCCCAGCAAGTGGGGGGTGACACAAACTAGAGAGGGGGAAGAGAAAGCTAAAATGGGAGTTGATGCTAGAACCTGCTGGTAGGCTTTGCAAAATCAGCCCACCAGGTTTTGTGGGGAGCCCACTGAGAGAAGACGTGGGCTGGGAAAGGCATGGAATGAGACCAGAAGTTGTGGGCTAGCGCTGCCCGAATGCTTTCCCCTCCCTGCTCCCTTAGGACCTGGTGGCTAGACAACCATAGGGCCTAGATCTTCTAGCAAAGTCCTTTGATCAAACATTTCCTCTGTTTTATTCATTTATTCACTGATAACATATTTTTGGCAGCAGCATTAACAAAACATTAATTGCACCTCTCCTGAGTCAAGTGTTACGCTCAGCACTTCACATGAATTATTTCATGTAAGGTTTGCAAAAACCTTGTGAAGGAAATAGCGCTGTTCTTCCCACCTTTTTTTTTTTTTTTCTTTTTTTCAGATGAGGAGCTTTGGAGGCCTGACGGGGATACAGAGGGCAGTGTCCTGGCAGTGTCTTTCCAGGGTGCTCAGCTGAGGGCGTCTCCTGTTGGCTTCACTTGTGAACGCTTGATGAAGGGTCTCAGTTGGTCACAAAGTGCCCCCAAACCACACAAGCCAGACTCAAATCCAACCCTACTGTGGTCTTCCCAGTATACTAGGAACTACCCAGTGATACAGCCAGATGGGACCCTTAGCAAAGGAAAGCCTGCCCAATGGAAGGCTGTGTTGGCACTTGCCAGAAGCCAGACAAACCAAAACACTTTTGGGTAGGGGGTGTCTTTAAAAGATGCTTTCACTTTCTAGAAAATATATGTATTGTAAATATAAAATATATAAATATAAAAATACATTCACATCCTCGGATGTCTCCTTTGAAATTGTCAATCAGTGCACATTGACTCTATCCATCTTCAACAGAGGAAAAGTGTGGGTTGAGTGCAGTTCCATTTATTTACTAAGGCAGAAAGTGTTGTTTTATAGTACCTCTTAGGTTTCAGATCTGCTTGGGGCCCTCCGGTCCACCCCTGGGCTTTGATGTCCCATGAACTGGAGGCAATTCCCTGCCCTGCTCCTGTCCCTACAACTTGGAGCAGTGGCACCTTCCTCACCTCCATCAGGTTCAGTGGCATCGAGACACAAGGTGCCTGGCACCTTGTCAGTGCCCAGTGGACCGAAACTCCCTGAAGGAGCTCCCAGCCTAGAAGAGGACCTGACAGCTAATGTCTTCAATTTTACAGTAATCATACAAGTATATGGAGCACAAATGGTATTCATTTATACACCCAATGAGAAAACACGGAATTTTGTAAAAAGCTACCAAATGTAATCTTTTCCTAAGACCTCATTTATATGGAGAAATGACTACTGGTTGGGCTTATCTTTCAAGACTGGTCTTTATCAGGTATTGCCTCAAATTGTTCATTACTTTTTACAAATACAGCACATGTTAATTGCCCAAAATTCAGGGAAAAATCAAGGTAAAAGAAGAAAATTTAAGAATTCTCCGTGAATCTGTCAGGTAGTAGTAAGCCCTGAGAATATTTTAGTGTTCTTCATTCATTTTATTTAGCTATACATTTACATGTAAATATATATAAATAAATACATGCAGATAAGGCATGATGCTGTCACATTTATTTGATAATTTTCTTTTCTATAAAACTTTTCATTGACATACGACATCCTATAGGAAAGCACGCAAATCTAGTAACCTTTCTTTTCTTTTTTTTTAATAGTTGTTTTTTTTTTAAAGATTTTATCCATTTATTTGACAGACAGAGATTACAAGTAGGCAGAGAGGCAGGCAGGGAGAGAGAGGGGGAAGCAGGCTCCCTGCCAAGCAGAGAGCCCGATGCGGGGCTTGATCCCAGGACCCTGGGATCATGACCTAAGCCAAAGGCAGAGGCTTTAACCCACTGAGCCACCCAGGCGCCCCTCTAGTAACCTTTCTTAATGAATGTATAACAAATAATGTATCATTCAATCTTCTATAGCATGTTTCATAAATCCAGTATTCCACTTTGTGAACATACCCTTTTCTGGGATTCTTGAGTTGCCTGAGGCCAAACAACTTTCCAAAATGAATGTCAATTCTTTTTTTTTTTTAAAGATTTTATTTATTATTTATTTGACAGAGAGAGATCACAAGTAGACAGAGAGGCAGGCAGGCGGAGAGAGAGAGAGAGAGAGGGAAGCAGGCTCCCTGTCAAGCAGAGAGCCCGATGCGGGACTCGATCCCAGGACCCTGAGATCATGACCTGAGCCGAAGGCAGCGGCTTAACCCACTGAGCCACCCAGGCACCCATGAATGTCAATTCTTAAGCAGGACTCTTATTTCAAGGTCCTGTACATTCTTGCAGGCCATGTATGGAAACTCATGGGCCACAGGACTACCTCTATCAGGATCCTGGGGCTCTTGATAAAAATGCAGATTCTTGCCTTACTGAATAAGAATGTCAGAGTTTGGGGACCAGGAATCTTCATTTAAGGTAAGCTCATCTAAGAAACGCTTATGAGCATTGAACTTTGAAAGCTACTGGCCTTATATCATTTTAATGTGAACATTCCCTCTTGGGGTGTCATTAGCCAGGATGAAGAAGTAACCTCACTTGCTTTCATGTTCCTCCGTGACGGCCAGATTGTAGGGTCTGCTTAATGGGAGGTTGTGTGGGGATGAGATGTCCCAGGGGAGAAAACCCAGGCTGTCTCACCCGTCTCTGAGCACTGTTAGGCATGCCACTCTCACCTCTCAGAGCCTTAATTTTCTCATTGCAAAACGGTGATGGCGAAAATAATGATCTCTCAGGGTTGCTACAAAGACTGAATGAGATAATGTCTGAAGCAATCTCTGCAAACCAAAACCTCCTCTGAAATATTATTATTATTATTATTATTATTATTATCCACAGCTCAACTTTTTCCTCTCAGTCATAGGAGTCCTGGCTAATGGATACTTCTACACCTATAATGTCTAATATGGCAGCCACTAGCCGCATGTGAATTTTGAACATTTAAAATGTAGCTAGTCTGAATTTCCTTATAGACGTGCTGCAAGTTAAAATACATACCAAAGGGGCGCCTGGGTGGCTCAGTGGGTTAAGCCGCTGCCTTCGGCTCAGGTCATGATCTCAGAGTCCTGGGATCGAGCCCCACATCGGGCTCTCTGCTCAGCGGGGAGCCTGCTTCCTCCTCTCTCTCTGCCTGCCTCTCTGCCTGCTTGTGATCTCTCTGTCAAATAAATAAAAATAAAATCTTTAAAAAAAATAAAATAAAATAAAATACATACCAAATTTGGAAGACTTAGTACAAAATACAGAACGTAAATATCTCATTAATAAATTTTTAATGTTGATGGCATGTTAAAATAATAATTTGGGTTAAGTAAAATATATTGTTAAAATTAATTTCCCTTTTGTCCTTTTCCTATTGTGGTTAACTAGAAATTATTTAACTGTATATATGACTTGTATTATATATATATTTTGGATAGTGCTATTCTAGAGACATTTTCAACAAAACACTTGAATTAAAATTCCCAAGTTAAAAAGAAGAATGTCAGCAATAAGAAAACAAATGATCCTCATCGAAGCAGAAAATCAATAAAGAAAGAGCATTGAATGACACATTGGACCAGATGGACCTCATAGGTATATACAGAACATTCCACCCTAAAACAACAGAATACTCATTCTTCTCAAGTGCACATGGAACCTTCTCAAGAATAGACCACACACTGGGTCACAAATCAGGACTCAACTGATACCAAAAGACTGAGATTATTCCCTGCATATTCTCAGATCACAATGCTTTGAAACTGGAGCTCAATCACAAGGAAAAGTTCGGAAGGAACTCAAACACCTGGAAGCTAAAGACCACCTTGCTTAACAATGCTTGGATCAACCAGGAGATCAAAGAAGAACTTAAACAATTCATGGAAACCAATGAGAATGAAGACACTTCAGTCCAAAACCTATGGGATACAGCAAAGGCTGTCCTAAGGGGGAAATACATACCATCCAAGCCTCCCTCAAAAAAATTGAAAAATCCAGAATACACCAGCTGTCTCTACACCTTAAGGAACTGGAGAACCAACAACAAATCAAACCAACTCCACACATAAGAAGGGAAATAATCAAGATTAGAGCAGAGATCAATGAGGTAGAAACCAGAGATACAGTAGAACGTATCAATGAAACTAGAAGCTGGTTTTTTGAAAGAATCAATAAGATCGATAAACCATTGGCCACATAAATCCAAAAGAAAAGAAAGCTCAAATTATTAAAATTATGAATGAAAAGGGAGAGATCACCACTAACACCAAGGAAGTAGAAACAATCATCAGAAGTTATTATCAACAGTTATAGGCCAATAAGCTAAGCAACCTAGATGAAATGGATGCATTCCTGGAAAACTATAAACTCCCAAAATTGAACCAGGAAGAAATTGACAACCTGAATAGATCGAAATCTAGTAACGAGATTGAAGCAGTGATCAAAAACCTCCCAAAAAACAAGAGCCCAGGACCTGATGATTCCCTGGGGAATTCTTCCAAACTTTCAAAGAAGAAGTAACACCTGTTCTCCTGAAGCTGTTTCAAAAAATTGAAGCAGAAGGAAAACTTCCAAACTCTTTCTATGAAGCCAGCATTACCCTGATCCCCAAACCAGGCAAAGACCCTACCAAAAAGGAGAATTTCAGACCAATATCACAGATGAATATGGATGCTAAGATTCTCAACAAGATCCTAGCAAACAGGATCCAAAAGCACATTAAAAAGATTATCCACCATGACCAGGTGGGATTCATCCCTGGGTTACAAGGATGGTTCAACATTCGCAAATCAATCAATGTGATAGAACAAACCAATAAGAGAAGAGAGATGCAGAAAAGGCATTTGACAAAATCTAGCATCCGTTCCTGATTAAAACACTTCAAAGTATAGGGATAGAGGGAACATTCCTGAACTTCATGAAATCTATCTATGAAAGACCTACAGCAAATATCATCCTCAATGGGAAAAAGCTCACAGCCTTCCCGCTAAGATCAGGAACACGACAAGGATGCCCACTCTCACCACTCTTGCTCAACATAGTATTAGAAGTCCTAGCAACAGCAATTAGACAACAAAGAGAAATAAAAGGTATCCATATTGGCAATGAAGAAGTCAAACTCTCTCTCTCCGCAGATGACGATTCTTTATATGGAAAACCGAAAAGACTCCACCCCTAAACTACTAGAACTCATACAGCAATTCAGTAACATGGCAGGATACAAAGTCAATGTACAGAAATCAGTGGCTTTCTTATACACTAACAATGAAAATACAGAAAGGGAAATTAGAGAATCGATTCCATTTACTATAGCACCAAGAACCACAAGATACCTGGGAATAAACCTAACCAAAGAGGTAAAGGATCTGTACTCGAGGAACTACAGAACACTCATGAAAGAAATTGAAGAAGACGCAAAAAGATGGAAGACCATTCCATGCTCTTGGATCAGAAGAATAAACATTGTTAAAATGTCTATACTGCCTAGAGCAATCTATACTTTTAATGTCATTCTGATCAAAATTCCACCAGTATTTTTCAAAGAGCTGGAGCAAATAATCCTAAAATTTGTATGGAATCAGAAGAGACCCTGAATTGCTAAAAATATTGAAAAACAAAAATAAAACTGGTGGCATCACATTACCTGATTTCAAGCTTTACTACAAAGCTGTAATCACCAAGACAGCATGGTACTGGCATAAAAACAGACACATAGACCAGTGGAACAGAGTAGAGAGCCCAGATATGGACCCTCAACTCTAGGGTCAAATAATCTTCAACAAAGCAGGAAAAAATATACAGTGGAAAAAAGACAGTCTCTTCAATAAATGGTGTTGGGAAAACTGGACAGCTATATGTAGAAGAATGAAACTCGACCATTCTCTTACACCGTACACAAAGATAAACTCAAAATGGATAAAAGACCTCAACGTGAGACAGGAATCCATCAGAATCCTAGAGGAGGACATAGGCAGTAACCTCTTCGATATCAGCCACAGCAACTTCTTTCAAGATATGTCTCCAAAGGCAAAGGAAACAAAAGCGAAAATGAACTTTTGGGACTTCATCAAGATCAAAAGCTTCTGCACAGCAAAGGAAACAATCAACAAAACAAAGAGACAACCCACGGAATGGGAGAAGATATTTGCAAATGACAGTACAGACAAAAGGTTGATATCCAGGATCTATAAAGAACTCCTCAAACTCAACACACACAAAACAGATAATCATATAAAAAAATGGGCAGAAGATATGAACAGACACTTCTCCAATGAAGACATACAAATGGCTATCAGACACATGAAAAAATGTTCATCATCACTAGCCATCAGGGAGATTCAAATCAAAACCACATTGAGATACCACCTTACACCAGTTAGAATGGCCAAAATTAGCAAGACAGGAAACAACATGTGTTGGAGAAGATGTGGAGAAAGGGGAACCCTCTTACACTGTTGGTGGGAATGCAAGTTGGTGCAGCCACTTTGGAGAACAATGTGGAGATTCCTCAAGAAATTAAAAATAGAGCTTCCCTATGACCCTGCAATTGCACTACTAGGTTGTTACTCCAAAGATACAGATGTAGTGAAAAGAAGGGACATCTGTACCCCAATGTTTATAGCAGAATGGCCACAGTCACCAAACTGTGGAAAGAACCAAGATGCCCTTCAACGGACGAATGGATAAGGAAGATGTGGTCCATATACACTATGGAGTATTATGCCTCCATCAGAAAGGATGAATACCCAACTTTTGTAGCAACATGGACGGGACTGGAAGAGATTATGCTGAGTGAAATAAGTCAAACAGAGAGAGTCAATTATCATATGGTTTCACTTATTTGTGGAGCATAACAAATACCATGGAGGACATGGGGAGATGGAGAGGAGAAGGGAGTTGAGGGAAATTGGAAGGGGAGGTGAACCATGAGAGACTATGGACTCTGAAAAACAACCTGAGGGTTTTGAAGGGGCGGGGGGTGGGAGGTTGGGGGAACCAGGTGGTGGGTATTAGGGAGGGCACGTATCCCATGGAGCACTGGGTGTGGTGCAAAAACAATGAATACTGTTACGCTGAAAAGAAATTTAAAAAAAGAAAAAAAAAAAAAAAAGAAAACAAATTATCCTGTTAAAAAAGGGTCAAAGACTGTAATAGACACCTTACCAAAGAAGATATAGAGTCTGCAAATAAGCATTCAAAATGATGCTCCACATTGTAAGTCATCAGGGAAGTACAAATCAAAACAACACTGAGATACCTCTATGCACTTATGAGAATGGCCAAAATCTAGAGCACAGACAGCAACAAAGGCTGACAAGGATGTGGAGCAACAGGAATTCTCGTTCACTGCTTGTGGGAGTGCAAAGGGTGCTGCCACTTGGAAAGATAGCTTGTCAGTTTCTCAAAAATGAAACATACTCTTGCCATCAAGTCCAGCAACTGCACTTCTTGGTGTTTCTCTAAAGGAGTGGAAAACCTATATCCACACAAAAACCTGAATGTGGATATTTATAGCAATTTTACTTATAATTGCCAAAACTCAGAAGCAACCAAGATCTCTCTCAGTAGGTGAATGGGTAAACAAACACTGATACATCCAGACATCAGAATGTCATTCAGTACTTTAAAAAAATGAGCTATCAGACCCTGAAAACTCATGGAGGAAACTTAAATGCATATTACTAAGTGAAAAAAGCCAATCTGAAATGACTACATACTATGATTCTGACTATTTGATGTTCTGGAAAAATGCAAAATGATGGAGTAGTAAAATGATCAGGGATTGCCAGTGGTTGGTAGAGGTGGAAGGGATGAATAGGTAAAGCACAGGGGATTTTTAGGGCAGTGACACTGTTCTGTATAATACTGGAATGGTGGATACCTGTTATTATATATTTATCTAAACCCACAGAATTTACAGCACCAAGAGCAAGCCATAACGTTTGCCATGGACTTTGGGGGAGATTATGATGTATCCAGTGTAAATTCATCAGCTATAGCAAATGTATCATTCTGGTGGGGGTGGTGGCAGCGGGGAAGGCTGCACCTGCATAGAGTGGGGGTTATATGGGAAATCTCTGCACCTTTCTCTCAATTTTACTATGAACCTTAAAGAGCTTTTAAAAAATTAAGCCTTTAAAGAAAAAAGAAGAGGGTTGTTTGGGTGTCTTAGTCGGTTAAGCATCTGCCTTTGTCTCAGGTCATAATCTCAGGGTCCTGGGATCAAGCTCAGCGGGGAGTCTGCTTCTCCCCCTCCCTCTGCCTCTCCCCTGCCCACCCCGTTAGTGCTCTCTCTCTCTCAAATGGATAAATAAAATCCTTTTAAAAAAAGAAAAGAAAAGAAAAAGAAAAAAAAAGAAGATAAAGAAGGTTGTATTGGCCTGAAGGAGAAACTGGCCTAAGAATAGAGGAATGTTACAATTAGGCAGGGGCGGGTATCCAAATTTCACTCACCCAGCACTCCTGGTTGCCCAAGGAATCTTGGAGGATTCTTGTCCTAAAAGTTTCTAGGAGAAGGTTCATGGGAGGAAACAGAGCACCAGACTTCATTAAGTCACTTTAAGGAAATCATGGGTTGTAGAGTAGAGAATATTACTAAGGCCCAGGGAAGATGAGGTGCAGAGCATTACAAAAGCCAGCATCCAGCACACAATGTTCTCATGAAGGGAGGCGTTTAGATATCTGTAATTTACTTCCAAATACTTCAGTGCAATTGCGTGTGCCAATCAACTTCAAATTTAATTCGAAGACTATCCAGCCAACGGCATGCTGTTAGCAGTAAAGGACTGCTCAGAAATAAAAGGAATTACTAATAATAGGGTTGAATCTCAAATGTAGTATGCTAAGTGAAGAAGTCAGACAGAAAAGGCATCATGCTTTGTGATTCTGTTTCTATGACACTCCGGAAAAGGCAAAACTATCAAGGTAGAAAACAGATCAGTGGTTGCCAAGGGCTGGAGGTTGGGAAAGGTGATCATCACATAGGAGCTTGAAGAAACATTTCATATCAAGGTAAATGTTCTGTATCTTGACTGTGGTGCCTAACTGTAGATATTTGTCAAACTCACATACTATATAGTATATAATAACTGTATACCATAAAGAGCAAATTTTACTATGTGTAATTCTATTTCAATAAACTTGAGCAAGAAAAAGACTGCACAGTTCATATTTCGCTGTATGTAAATTTTACTTAAAAAAAAATCTATGAAGGGGCGCCTGGCTGGCTCTGCTGGTGGAGTATGCGACTCAGTCTCAGGGTCATGAGTTCAAGCCCCACACTGGACGTAACTTAAAAAAAAAAAGTCCATGTACAAATACTGGGGTCTAGTTGATATGTATCTTCAAAGTGTTCAGGGAGAACATGTATTGATTCCTGAAACTTGCTTTGGAATTAATCAGAAAATTGGAAGGTTATAGGGTGTCTGGGTGGCTCAGTTGCTTAAGTGCTAAGCTCTTGATTTTGGCTCAGGTCATGATCTCAAGGTTGTGGGATTTAGCCCCGTGTTGGGATCCATGCTGGGCTTGGAGACTGCTTAAGAATCTCTCTCCCTCTAACCCTCCCCCCTGTTCTCTCTCTCTCTCAAAAAAATATTTGGATGGATGGTTGGATAAGTGGATGGATAAGTGGATAGATGTGTGATAAGACAAATCTAGAAGAACCAAGCTGTGCAGTTCTCAAAGTGACGTGCGGGAAATGGCAGCATCAGTATCACCTAGAAACTTGTTAGTTTCACTGAATCAGAAACTATGGGAGTGAGGCCCAACCATGTGTGTTTTACCAAGCCTTTGAGGTGATTCTGGTGTATGCTAAAATTTGAGAACATGTGATGCAGATAGTGGTATATTGGTGACCAGTGTACATTCTTTGACGTTTTCTGTAAGTTTGAAAATTCTCCTGATAAAAAGTTGGGGCGGAGAGAAGAATGTGAGTCCAGGAGAGGTTAGCCTTACACCAGGAAGGAGCACCCTTCACAGCTGGCTATGGAAGTATCCTCCTTGATTAGGTTCATTAGAAGGAAATCTAATGATGTGATGTATATTGTGATCACTGCTAACATTCAATGCTAAGTCAAGCCTTTTATCAGGCTTCATGTGGGGGACATTTCATGTAGAGGATACAAGTCTAGGGTTCTTAACCTGAGATTCAGAGCTCCCAAAAAGTCTGTGGCTAGAGCTAAGGGGTTTATGAACTTGGAAAGGGAAAGTTACACTTTTATTTTCCCTAACTTCTAACTGAAATTAAGAATTTCCTTCCTTTCTGAATGTACACAGCATTCTCAGTAGTATCAGCAGAATCTGTGACTTTGTTTTCAGTAGAAATTACAGATTTTTCTTATCATGTGACAACTGTAGTTATTCTTGAAATACCATTTATGGTCATTACTCCTTCTTAATTATGGACGTTTTTACATCTGCCATCAGATCTTAATGCACGGGTAAAGAAACCCACATATGTTACTATATCATCAGATTTTTAAAGTATTTAATAATCTTATTTCAATAAAATTGGTTTCCTTTGTAATCATATGGTTTTTATTTCATGCATTAGAAAATATTCTGAGAAGGGATCCACTGGCTTTCCCAGACTGCTAAAGAGGTTCATTTCTTAAAAAAAAAAAAAAAAAAAAAAGCCCTGCTTAGCCAGACTGAGAGATAGCTCTTCCACTGAAATTTATTCTGAAACATGCAAGGGTTGGAACATCCCCCAAGCCCGGGGCTCTGCCAGCCAGATTCAACCATCACTCTGAATTCAAGGGAGCTAGAAGGAGGTGGGGGATGGCAAAGTGCAGGCTGATGGAAAACAACACTTGCTTAAGAATCCGGACCAGAAGAGGAGGCATCTGCCTCAGTTCCTCTCTGTTCCCTCCCTCTATGTTCCGCAGTCCTCCCATCTGGGCCTGGAGATTTGCTAGTATCTCGTCGTTACGGTGATAGCATTTGCTATTAAAAATAATACACTTCCAATTTGTCACTTTCGGTGTGAGCCTCAGTATTTGCAGTGGCACCAAAACAAAAGGAGATCTATTGCAAATGTATTGCATAGTTTTCAGTGAAGCTCAACCTTGGCCCATGGTACAGAAATGCATGATAAACGGCTCCTGCTTTGCCGGCTCTAAAAGTCAACTGGAAGCTGTTCCAGGCTCAGGGTGAACACAGTGTGTTGAACAGAGAGGAGAAGGAGGAAGAGAAGAAAGAGGAGGAGGGGAGAAAGGTCCGTGTTAACTTTATAAAGTCACTTGAGATGAAAGGTGCCTGCTGGTTGATACCCTCTGGTTAGTTCTAATGGCAATGAGATTGCAGTCCACTTAGGATATTGTAAAAACGGATTTGGCTTTGAAACCTGGTTTAGTCACTTACTATGAGACGTTAGGCCAGTCAAGGCCTCTGAGCCTCCTTCTCCTCACTATGAGCTGAAGTTGCCCAGAGTGGCTGCCTGGAGGGCTGCTCTGAGGATCCGATGAGAAAAATCCTGGAAGGAATTTACCTGGGGCTTGACACGTGGTGAGTGCCAGTCTCAACCCTGGTCCTCATGCATGCTGGCTGCAGGGAGTGATCACAGGAGGTGTGTGTGTGAAGGGGATGTTTATTGTGGTAAAATATACATAACATAACCTTTACCGTTTCACCGCTTGTAGGCGTACAATTCAGTGGCAATTAAGTACATCGACAAAGTTGTTCAACCACCGTCCATCTCCAGAACTTCTTCCCAAACAGAAACTCCGTCCCCGTTAAACAATAAGGCTCACCTGGGGAGTTTCCAAATAACGTCTGGGCCCCACCCCAGACCCACTGAAGCAGGGCTTCTGGGGGAAGGCCCCCGCAGCAGTATTTTTAAAAACTCATACCCACAATGCTGATCATTAAACAAAGTCCTACTCAGGTAGGTTTCCAGGTCCTCAACTTTTTTGGTCACCTCGGCTCCCGGAACGTACTAAGAAGGCAGAGGATGAAGGGGATAGATCCTACAGTCATCAAATCTGGGACCTGGACATGGCTGCCAGCACCCCCAGATCCTCCGGCCTGAATCCTTGGCTCCTTTGGCACGTCCTTTTCAGTTTTCCCAAAAGGAGTTTATTGCTGTTGTTCTCTGATCACAGAGGCAACATTTGCTCTGGAGAGAAAAATCAGAAAATATAGGTAAGCAAAAAAGAAAAACGCAGTTTCCACTTTAAAAACATTCTTCTTGCACTTCCTGATTCCTTTAGTCCATTGAGCCCTTTCTGCCAGTTGGCTGCCATTGCCCATATGCCTTGAGGTTAGATTGGTTTTATTTTATTTTTTTTTGTAAGAGTTATATATTTGAGAGAGAGAGAGAGAGAGGGAAAGCACAAGCAGGGGGAGAGGGTGTGGGAGAGGGGAAGCAGGACTTCATCCCAGGACCCCGAGATCATGACCTGCACAGAAACCAAGAGTTGGACGCTTAACTGACTGAGCCACCCAGGCACCCCACAGACTTGATTCTAGTTAAGAAAGTCCTATGTAACTTTAAGCCTATGTTCACTATTTCTTGGAATGATTTTTGTAGAACTGGAGGGTTTCTTCCCCACTTCATTGAAGTCATCCACTGCACCTTACTTTCCTGTCTTTAATATTTAGTTTCCGTGGGAAGGAAATTCAGTTCAGCAACGTGAATGTGGTGTCTGCATACCTACATGGGGAAAGGCACTATCAACTTGAATCATATTATTATTTAGCTGTTTTAGCAAAGTTTGATTTGCTGAGATGTTTTTTATAATGAATGTACTTTCTTACAAAGGGCAGGTAAAAATCAGTAATGACCACAGATACTGAAGGAGTTTTGAGAACTGTGGGGGTACCTCCACTCGGTAGTGGTCGGATGTTGGGGAAGGTTGTTGTCTTTCAGGAAAACCAAGGCTCTGACTCCTCTTCTTGTGATGCAGGCTGAGGAAATGGAAGCAAAGCTATACCTGGGCCTCAAAATACCTCCCCATACTTCCTATCCACAGAAGAGTTATTTGAGCCCACAAACTTCTGTTTTAAAAATGACCTCTTTCTATACATGAATAATGAAGTAGAAGAAAGAGAAATTAAGAAAACAATCCCATTTACAATTGCACCAAAATAGTTAGATACCTAGGAATAAACCTAACAAAGGAGGTAAAAGACTTGTACTCTGAAAACTATGAAACACAGATGAAAGAAATAGAAGGCACAAATGAGTGGAAAGATACTCCATATGCTCACAGAGCAGAAAAACAAATGTCCTAACTAACCAAAGCATTCTACACATTTAGTGCAATCTCTATTAAAATGCCAACAGCATTTTACACAGAACTAGCACAAATTACTAAAATCTATATGGAACCACAAAAGACCTTGGATGGCCAAAGCAATTTTGAAAAAGAAGAACCAAACTGGAGGTATCACAATCCCAGAGTTCAAGATATACTACAAAACTATATAATGAAAATGGTATGGTACTGGCATAAAAATAGATACCTAGATCAGTAGAACAGAATAGAGAACCCAGAAATAAACCCACAATTATATGGTCAATTAATCAATGCAGAAAGACAGTCTCTTCAACAAATGGTATTGGGAAAACTGGACAGCCATATGCAAAAGAATGAAACTGGGCAAAATAAATTCAAAAGGGATTAAAGACCTAAAACCATAAAAATCTTAGAAGAGAACACAGGCAATAGTCTTTCTGACAATTGGCTATAGCAATATTTTTCTAGATATGTCTCCTGAGGCAAAGGAAGCAAAAGTTAAAATAAACTATTGGGACTACATCAAAATAAAAAGCTTCTGCACAGCAAAGGAAACAATCAACAAAACTAAAAGATAGCCTACTGAATGGGAGAAGATGTTAACAAACGATATATCCAATAAAGGGATAGTATCCAAGATATATAAAGAACTGAACACCAGAAAAAAAAATCCGATTTTAAAAATGGACAGAAGAAATGAACATTTTTCCAAAGAAGACAACCAGATGGCCAACAGACACATGAAAAGATGCTCATCACTCATCATCAGAGAAATACAAATCAAAACTATAAGGAGAGATCACCTCACACCTGTCAGAAAGGCTAAAATGTACAACACAAGAAATAGGGGTGCATGGGTGGCCCAGTCAGTTAAGTGTCTGACTCTTGATTTCAGCTCAGGTTTTTCAGGATGGTGAGATTGAGCCCAAACTTAGCAGGGAGTCTGCTCCAGATTCTTTCTCTCCCTTTCTGTCTGCCCCTCCACCTCTCTGTTCTCTCTCTAAAAATAAATCAATAAATCCTAACACACACACACACACACACACACACACACACACACACACACACACACAAGAAACAAGAAGTGTTGGTCAGTATGTGGAGAAAAAGGAACACTTGTGCACTGTTGTAGGGATGCAAACTAGTGCAGCCACTGTGGAAGACAGTATGAAGTTTCCTCAAAAAATTAAAAGTCGAATTACCGTGTGATCCAGTAATTCCACTACTGGGTATTTACCTAAAAAAACCCCTGAAAACACTAATTTGAAAAGA
Source organism: Lutra lutra (assembly GCF_902655055.1). Classification (NCBI taxonomy): domain Eukaryota; kingdom Metazoa; phylum Chordata; class Mammalia; order Carnivora; family Mustelidae; genus Lutra; species Lutra lutra. The sequence goes on along the minus strand of NC_062280.1, from coordinate 119,368,525 downwards.
TGTATGCACTCCTATGTTTATGGTAGCATTATTTACAATAGCCAGGATATGGAAGCAGCACAAGTGTCTGTTGATATATATATATCTATATATATATAGATATATAGATATACACACACCTTACTATTCAGTCGTTAAAAAGAACGAACCCTTGCCATTTGCAACAACATGGATGGAGCTAGAGAGTATATGCTATGCAAAATAAGCCAGTCTGAAAAAAATGAATTCATTCATTCATTCATTCATTCTTAAATTCCCTTAAGAAACAAAACCTATGAGGGCACCTGGATGGCTCAGTTGGTTGAGCATCCGGCTGTTAGTTTCAGCTTAGGTCATGACCTTGGGGTCCTGGGATTGAGTCCCATGACAGGCTTTGTGCTCAGAGCAGTCTGCTTGTCCCTCTCCCCCCACCCCACCCCCCACTCCACTCCTCCTCCTCTCTTTCTCTCAAATGAACAAATAAAATCTAAAAAAAAAAGAAACAAAACATATGAATGAAATAAAAAGGGACAAACCAAAAAACAGACTCTTAACTATAAGGAATAAACTGAGGGTTACCAAAGAGATGGGGATTAAAGAGTACACTTATCATGATGAACACAAGGTGATGTACAGAGTTGTACACCTGAAACTAATCTAACACTGTATGTTAACTACAATGAAATTCTTTTAAAAAGCCCCCCCCCCCCGATGCAATGATCTCACAGGATCCTCACTTCAAACTCTTTGATATCAAATGTCTCTTTCTAACACCAAGGTCAGCCTAACTATGGGGCGAGGGGTTCCAACATGGCTGCAAACACTGTGGGGGTCTCTCCCCAACACTGGCCTTGAAGAGACTGAAAGCTGCTTTGGAACATGTGCCTGCAAAGAGGCCAGCAAAGACTACATCATCTTCCATTTCCTTGCCTGCAAAATGGGGTGATGTGAGAAGGCCAATGTGAAGATTTAAGGGAATTTGTATTTCTAAAGCCCTTTGCATGGCGATGGGCACATAACAGACACAGAAAAGCAGGTACCTGCTACTATTGATATCCTCAACATCATTGTCATCATCTCCTATGCCATCTCATTTAGCATAGGTGTGGTGGGTTACTGATGCTCAGTTTTGATTTATTTCTCCCCAGAAAAAGAGAGATAAATGTGATAAATAAATAAATAAAAACTGACTAACTAACTAAATAAAGAAATAAGATCTTTTGACAGAGCTCCCGTGCATGCACCAGTGTGGGGGAGTGATAGAGGAAAAGGGAGAAGCAGACTCCCTGCTGAGCAGGGAACCCAACAAGTGTCTGGATCCCAGGACCTCAGAATCATGACCTGAGCTGAAGGCAGATGCCTAACTGACTGAGTCACCCAGGTGCCCCATCTTCAGTTTCTTGATACTATGGTTTTATGTACAAAAGCTTTTAATTTTTTTAAGATTTTATTTATTTATTTATTTATTTGACAGAGAGAGAGAGAGTATAAGCAGGGGGAGCGGCAGGGAGAGGGAGAAGCAGGGTCCCACTGAGCTGAGAGCCTGGTGTGGGGCTGGATCCCAGGACCCTGAGATCATGACCTGAGCCAAAGGCAGATGTTTAATTGGCTGACCCACCCTGGTGCTCCACTTTTAATTTTGATAAGGTCCAATTTATTATTTTTTTTTCTTTTGTTGGTTGCGCTTTTGGTGTCATATCTAAGAAAGGTTACCAAATCTGAGGTCATGAAGATTTACACACATGTTTTCTTCTTAACATTTTATCATTTTAACTCTTACATTTGGGTGGTGATCCATTTTGAGTTAAATTTTGCATATGGTGTGAGATAGGGATTTACCTGTGAATATCCAGTTATCCCAGAACCATTTGTTGAAAAGACTATTTTTCCTCCATTGAATTGCCTGGACAACCTTATCAAAAATCAATTGAGGGGCGCCTGGGTGGCTCAGCGGGTTAAAGCCTCTGCCTTCGGCTCAGGTATGATCTCGGAGTCCTGGGATAGAGCCCCACATTGGGCTCTCTGCTCAGCAGGGAGCCTGCTTCCTCCTCTCTCTCTGCCTGCCTCTCTGCCTACTTGTGTTCTCTGTCTGTCAAATAAATAAATAAAATCTTAAAAAAAAAATCAATTGACCATAGAAGTATGGGTTTGTTTCTGGAATCTTAGTTCTATTGATTTATGTGACATTTATATGCCAATATCATACCTCTTTGGTTTCCGTAGTTTTGTAGTAGGTTTTGAAATTAGGAAGTGTGAGTCTTCCAACTTTGTTTTTTCTTTTTTTTTTTCTTTTTTTAAAGATTTTTATTTATTTATTTGACAGAGAGAGAGAGCACAAGTAGGCAGAGAGGCAGCCAGAGAGAGGGGGGGAGGCAGGCTCTCCGCTGAGCAGAGAGCCCGATGCAGGGCTTGATCCCAGGACCCTGAGACCATGACCTGAGCTGAAGGCAGAGGCTTAACCCACTGAGCGACCCAGGCGCCCCATGTTTTTTCTTTTGAAGATTGTTTTATCTACTCTGATCCATTGAAATTTAAGGTTGGCTTGTCAATTTCCGTGAAAAAACTTTTGGAATTCTGATCAGTATTACATTAAATCTGTAGATAAATTTCAACAGTATTAAATTGTCCAATCCATGAACACAGACATATTTCCATTTATTTAGGTCTTCTTTAATTTCTTTCAACAATATTTTGTGCTTCTTGGTTAAATTTATTCCTAAATATTTCTGTCATTTTGATTCTATTATAGATGGATTTTTTCTTAATTTCATTTTCATATTATTCATTGCTAGTGTACAGAAATGAAATCAATTTTTTAATATTGCTCTTGTATCTTTTTTCTTTGCTGAACTAATCTATTCAGATTAATAGTTTTATTCATATGTATTTTTAGGATCTTTCTTCTGTAAATGAAGATAATTTTATTTCTTCCTTTCTGATTTGGGTGTCTTTTATTGTTTTTTTTTTAATGCCTTTATCTTTAAAAGATAAGTATTGAAATATAGAAAAAAATGATATCTGGGATTTACTTCAGAATAATACAGAGGAGGGATACAAGAAAATAAAAAAGATGTGCCATGTGTTGAAGCTGGGTGATGGATATGTGGGGTTCATCATACTAATCTCTTTTTTTTTTTTTTTAATTTATTTGACTGTGAGAGAGATCACAAGTAGGCAGAGAGGCAGGCAGAGAGAAGGGGGAGAAGGCTCCCTGCCAAGCAGGGAGCCCAGTGGGGCTCGATCCCAGGATCCTGAGACCATGACCTGAGCCAAAGGCAGAGGCTTAACCCACTGAGCCACCACGGGCACCCCAATCTCTTTATTTTTGTAAATACTTAGAAATTTCCATAATAAAAACTAAAATGAATATGCCTGGAGTCGTCACTTTGGATGGACTTTTGGACTCCAAATGTCTGGGTAAGGAGTGAACTCTTTTAATAATCTCCCAGACTACACCTATAGGCAGTATTGTATGAGGGTTTCCATCCCAGTCTGTGAATTAAAAGTGAACAGAGCTTTCTTTATTCTGGCCCAGGATCCCCTTCAGGTTTTCACCATCTTGGTGCTTTGCCAATCTCAGGTCTGTGTTCGAGGAGCCATGATGAAAGATGCCTCTTTACTTTCACAAAAACCTGTGATTTGGCAGTGTCATTTATATGTTGACTTAGTGAATACTTCAGTTGCTTGAGAATGTTAAGTTTCGTTAAATTGTCACTCAATTAGGCCACCTCCACAGAAAAGGGGGGAGGGCTGTGAGGCCATGCATACATGGTTGAACCCAAGTTTTTAAATTAATACTCCACTTGTTTCCACCTTTCATCTTATCATGATCAAGTACCACAAGCTTAAGAATAAACTGCCTTCAAACCAAATGTCAGCGAACAAACCAATTTTTTTTGTTTTTTTTACATGAGAATAACTAAGCAATTCAATCGAAGTAGATTGTTTTATCTTAAAATTCGGTAAGAAAAAGATCTAATTCTGCCTTCTAGATTTTGAAGGTGAAATCATAGCTCTCTGAGCCTCATTTTTGGGTACTATTTTAAAAAATTATGGGTACCCTGCCCAGCGGGGAACCTGCTTCTCCTTCTGACCTTTCTCCTCTCATGCTCTCTCATTCTCTCTTCCTCTCAAATAAATAAATAAAAATAAAATCTTAAAAAAGAATCTCAAAAACAAAATTTTGTTTCCAAGTCCACATACCTGTGTTTAGACCACACAGGCTGCCCCCCAGAGCTGCCCCTTCTGTACCTTGTTTGTTACTTTCCTTAGGTGCACTCATCTCAACTTCAGACTCTAACTGAGCTCTGAATTTTGATTTGATACCCTCTGAATACTCAAGTCCTTGCTTTGTTGGTATATTACTTTGAACTTTTTACCACTCTGTTGTGGCATAAAAAGCATGCCATCATTATTTCTCTTGTATGTGGGTCTCTCTCCATCAGTCCTTTCTGGTCCTTCTCTTCTCAGTTCTTGGCACAGAAGTGCTCCATGAATGCTATTGGCTGACATCCAGTTCTATCCAACCTTACAAAATAGCACACCTACAGAAACTAAACATTACGCTATTACGGGATGCTGGGCACTTGGAAGAATATTGTAACATGCACTGCCCAGATTTATGTTTAGCATTTAGCAGCGGAGCAATGGCAGCAACTGCAAATATGAAATTCTTCTGCAGCTGAGCAGAGAAGTACTTGTTTTGCACACAAATGAAACTCCATACATGCATGTCTTGTCAGTTGTGCATTTTTGTAGAACTTACATGTAATGATTGCATCTTAAATTAACGTCCAGCACTGCCAGGGAATTTTCAGGGCTGAGCCCCTTGTTTGTCCTTGTTCAGCCCATTTGGTGCTTGAGATAATGCCCAGTAGATAGGAGAACGGTTTCCTGGAAGTGTAAGAGCAAATTCCTCTGAGCATTCCTCATGGTGTCAGGAATTGCTTCTCTTGAGGAAGGAATTGAAATCATTTGACCGTCTCTCTTTATCCATAGTCTCAATTTCCTGACATTCAGAGTTTTTCAGTGACACATTCTGCTGGGCGTGTGAACTGACCGAACAGGGTGTGGCCTCACAGAACGGTGCTGTGGTGAGTAGACTGTCTGACCTCCTGTTTCCAGCTGACGTGGGGCCCGTGTTTGTGTGCATGTGTGAGTGCGCATGTGTTAACAAAGATAGGGTTTGACTTTGATCAATTCAACTAACTTTGTGATGAACATAAAAACAAACCTTCAAAAAAGGGTGGAGTGGCAACATAGGATTATAGGCTATCAACATGTTCAAAGTCATCTTTTTATTTCCAGTCTAACCTGTGAATCCTATGTTTCTTCTCTTTGTCTAACAGCACCAGAGGAAAACTTGGGTTATCCCCGAATCTGAACCCCGAGTTTCAGAGATCCACCATAACACATAGCTCTCTTCTTGCCAAACAAAATACTTGTCTGGCCTTAAAATGGCTTAGAATTAATTCCACAGCTGGCAGTTATGATATTCGACTTGTGGCGTTCCTTCCTAAGGTTAGGGAAATTCCATTCAAAGTCCCCAAATTCTTTGTGTTTTTTTTTTTCCCCCAGCATGTACAGCATGTGGAGTTTAATGTAGATAAATAGTTTTATAAAAAAATTCAGTATCTACAGGATGTCGGTCACAACTGTGCCTTACTTCAAAATTATCATAAATGCCTTATTTAGGTTTTCTGTTCATGATTTCTAAGAAAGCACAGCTATGGGCTATAATTGGTAGCATATGGTGCTATTACTTTCTGTAGAAATACATTTCCTTCCCTAAATTTGATGTTAATAATTCATCAGGCTGAAAACTCACCGAAAGATTGTTGGCTTTATCCTCCCTTCTAGGATGCTCTTTTCACTCTTTTGAGATTTGGTGAGCTCCAGCTCTTCAAAATTTTTCCTGGGATAAAAAGTTTATTTATTCCACAACCACCTATCATATGCCAGAGGCTTCACATACATTGTGTTATTTGATCCTATGATACCGTGAGACAGATATGAATTCCTGCTTTATAAATGAAGAAACCAAGGCTCTCAAAAGTTTTGATGAAATTGGTCAAGATCTCACAACTAACCAGATATGTTGGCTCCAAAGACTGGCTCTTCCCAGCACACTCAGCTGCCTCCCGGACCAGAGGTCCCTGCAATCCAAGATCAGGAAAGGTTTTGTGGAGGAGGTGGCAGGATGGGGAGCTCTTTTAAGTCAGGATGATGGAAGCTTTGAGAGCAACAAGTGGGGAAAAAATACTAAGGATCAAAACCAAGTGGAAAATAAATAGGAATGCAACATACACATGGCATTTCTGGGCACCTGAAATCACACCATTAGAAAGTAGTTACTTTCAATTGTTCTGTCACATTTATGGATTACCTCCTAGATGCCGGCCTTGTCCTAGGGTGCTGAGGATGAGCTAAGACTAAACTAATCCACCATCATGCAGTTGACAGTAGCAGGGTAAGATTTCTCCTTCTTTTCCCCCTTCACTTAGTAATTCATTCATACCTTTCTTTTCTAGGAACTTCAGAAGTGCATCCAGGAGACAAGACTCGGAGAGAAGGCTGGGAGCAGTTTCTGGCTGGTGGAGCATCCCTGGGGCAGCAGAATTGCTCCTGGGCATCAGTTCCCCTAGAGAGTCTGTCTGTGTCCAGCCTGGGTCCCATTTCAGATGGGTGGGAAGTGCTACCAGGAAGGCAGAGGTGCAGGGAGGCTGTTGGGAATAACCCACTTACTCTGAATGGCATCCTGGTAAACCTGTTTGGGCCTTTGTTCAGAGTCTTGTTGCCTTGGTCCACACTTCCAGGCTTCTTCACACACCTGCACCTGCCTGCATTTTTGTCTCCCCTACGAGAAGAGAACTCTTCATAGGCGAAGACAGGCTTAGTCTTCTCTCCCTTGGCTTCACACAGGCCAGGGTGCAAGAAGGCTGAGTCAGGTTTGAGGGAGGGAGGGAGAGAGGGAGGAAGAGGTAGGCCTGGGGAACAAAGGAGATCAGAGGGGATGGTGAAAGGAGCTCCAAGTCTAAATGCTGAAGGCCTTCAGGAGAGAAGGAAGGTGGGGTGCATGTGCTGTTGGTTACAGCCAGAGGTAGACAGGCAAGTCTGGGATTTAACAGATGTGAGGCTCCTCCTTTCTCCCCGTGAGCCGAACCGGACTTTACGCATCAGCCTCATAAGTCAAGTGGGAGTTGTGAACAGTAAGTCAGCCTAAACTTGGTTTCTGACGTGTCCTGTTTCACCAGCCTTGTGTACTCACAAAAACTGACTTTGCAAACTTTTGTGTAAGGCATGCGTCTCCCCAAAGGCCCCGGTGTTCTTTATTTCTTACAGGGGTCCCAACACAGGGTTATTTTACTTAGCTGGTTGGTCTGTAGGGGCTTTTGCATATCCTGAGCTCTATGGCAATATCTGGGGGAGGCACCCAAAAAGCAGCAGTTGCTGATATCCCCCTCTTTGTCCACCTCTATGTAACACAATGCCAAGTTGTGTCAATTTTGCCTCCTCACCATCCCCATACCCATCCAATTTTTCCTTGCCCTCTGCTGTGGCTCTGGGGTGACGGTTGGCAATCCTTCCCTGTAATAAGCCAGATGGTAAATATTTAGGCTTTACGGGCCATATGGTATCTGTCACAACTACTCAACTCTAGTGTGGGGCAAAAGCAGCTATAGATAATACATAAATGAATGAGTGTGGTAGAGTTCCAATAAAGCTTTATTCATGGACACTGAACTATAGATTCACAAAATAGTCATGAGTCATGAAATATTATTATTTTTCTGACTTTTCACCCTATTTAAAGATATAAACACCATTCTTAGCTCAGGGGTCACTTAAAAACAGGTGGTGGCCTAGATTTGGCCCATGGGCCATAGTTTGCTGACTCTTTGTTATGGGTTGAGTTGTGTTCCTCCAAAATTCATATGTTAGAGTCCTAACCCCTGTACCTCTGGGATGTGACCTTATTCCAAGATAGAGTCTTTGTACTGGTAATCAAGTTGAAGTGAGGTGGTCAGGTTGGGCCCTAATCCAGTACGATTATATGTCTTTATAAAAAGGGGAAAATTGGGGGCACCTGGGTGGTTCAGTGGGTTAAGCCTCTGCCTTCAGCTCAGGTCATGATCTCAGAGCCCCCGCATCGGGCTCTTTGCTAGGCAGGGAGTCTGCTTCCCTTCCTCTCTCTGCCTGCCTCTCTGCCTATTTGTGATCTCTGTCTGTCAAGTTAATAAATAAAATCTTAAAAAAGGCGGGGGGCACGATTTGAACACATACAGCAGAAGAACATGTGAGGACACAAGGAGAAAATGACTACCAACAAGCCAAGAAACACCTGAAGCTACCAGGAGCTTGTAGGGAGGACTGGAACAGATTCTCCCCCTTAGCCTTTGCTGGGAACCGGCTCTGCTAACATCTTGATCTCAGATTTCTACCCTCCCTGGCCATGAGACAATGCATTCCTGTTGTGTAAGGCGCCCCCCCCCCCCCCCCCCCACTGCTAGTTTGCTAGTTGTGGTACTTTGTTAGGCAGCCTCAGAAAACCCCTATTGCCCTGCTCTGAGGAAGAGACCTCATCTCTCACCTGTGTGAGGCCGGTGACTGCTTAAGCTCCTTCCCGACCAGCCCCACAGTCTGCTCTCTCCATTGTGGCCAGAGTGATCTTTTTACAATCACGTGAGTCCTCCACTTAGACCTTCTCAGTGACTGCCCATTGCTCCAAGGTAGATAAAGTCCCACATCCTTACCTTTCCCAGAAGTCTGGCCCTGCCTGCCCTCCAAACCGTTCCTTTCAATTCCCCCACTTGTGCCCTTCTGCCACAGACACTTCCCATGGCTGTGGTGTGAAGACTGCCTTCCTGGGCCCCTTCCTCCATAAAAATGAAAATTATGTTTGTGACTGTGTATAAAGGCAAATATAATTGATAATTGATACAATATTCATATTTTTCTTTTGATCTTAAAAGATGTTAAAATTAAAACATTTTCGTGGGCCTGATAGGGAGGTTGCCCTGGCAGTTCCATCTGCCTCTTGGTGAGGCTGAGGGGGACAGGAGAAGGACTTAGGTCACCAACATCTGCTTTAGCCCCTCCAAGTACACTTTGTGGCCCCTAAATCACTCCTATCAGTATCACCAAGAGGGTGTTTGTTTATTGAAAAAAATATGGTCCTTCCAGCAAGAGTAGACTGGCTACAATCTTCATAGGGCACTCATTAGCACAGAACTCCCCTCCCCACCCTTTATGGAAATTCTCAAGTCCCCAGGCCTGGGATACTGCTCCCCACCATCCCTACCGTTTGTCTGGTTACCTTCCACTCATCCTTCAGGCCTCAGATGTCATTCTTTCAGGAAGGGCAGCCCTGACTACCTACTGTGCCCAGCAAGTTAGAGGAATTTGATTATATGACACTTAATACTGTTTCTTATCACACATTTGTTTTTATGATGATGGATTTATAGCCACCTCCTCCTCCTCAGACCAGTAATTTCTATGATGAGAGGGTCCTGTCTGAGTTTGCTCACCACCATTATGATCTCAATGCCCAGCACTCTGCCTGGAATTCAATATACATGTGATAAATGAATGAATGACAAAGTATTTCTAATTCTTGAAATTCCACCTAAAGAGATTCAGTCCTTTGAAACTTAAAGGCTTTACATCTCCTGGGTTCCCTTTAAAATGCAAATATTCAATGGTTATTTGTTAGGGAGGAAATGCAGCATCAGAATGGGCTCAGACATGGCAGCTACACTTGGGACCAGCACTGTCCGGGGGACATGGTGATACAGCATTGGTTACTGTCCATGAGGACTTCAAAGACTCTCCTCCCTTACTTTTGACCTCCTTTATAGGACCCACTAATAAAAAGGACTGGTGGCTCAATTGGTTATGCAGTTCAGAGTCTGCCTTCAGCTCAGGTCATAATCCTGGGATCCTGGGACCTAGCCCAGTGCTGGGCTCCCTGCTCAGCGAAAGCCTGCTTCTCCCTCTCCCACTGCTCCTGCTTGTGCTCTCTCTCTCTCGCTCTCTCCCCCTCTCTGTCGAATAAATAAATAAAATCTTAAAAAAAAAAAAAAAGACTTGGGCTCAGGCAGTATTTCTAGTGCATTTAGTAACTAAAACTTACCTGTACAGGGAAAACTGAGAAATCTGCCAAGAATAATTCTACACCAAAAGAATGGGCAACCATAATCCCACAGCCTTGTCTGTTGGAGAGCACCCATGTTCCTTGATTATTTTCCTGCTGGGAACTCAGCCCTTTCCTCTCCACCTGCTTTGTCTCCTGAGTGTGCTTTCTCTCAGCTTCTGCTCTAGTTGTACCGCTTGGCTTCTCCTTCTGTTTTCTTGTCACTTCTTCCCCGTCCTTGTCAGATTTTATCTAAAATTTCTCTAGATTTCAGTATCTAACTATGTTCAGTATTTGAGTAGTTGTGTGTTTGCTACAGAGATCTTCAACGCATATTCATTTTGAAAAATATGTAGTATACTATCTGCTAAATAAAGGCATACTGGGGGCTTGAAAGCTAGCAAGAACCTGGCCAAAACAAAATCTGTCATTTTGATCTCTCAATGTAAAATTAATCTGTTAGTTCAGCTCTGAGCTGTCTTTTTTTTTTTAAGATTTTATTTATTTATTTGACAGAGAGATCACAAGTAGATGGAGAGGCAGGCAGAGAGAGAGAGAGAGAGAGAGGGAAGCAGGCTCCCTGCTGAGCAGAGAGCCCGATGCGGGACTCGATCCCAGGACCTGGGATCATGACCTGAGCCGAAGGCAGCGGCTTAACCCACTGAGCCACCCAGGCGCCCTGCTTTTTGCTTTTATAGTGATTATTTGGACACTGTAGCTTCGTATCTTGGGATTTGTAGTAGTCTATAAATGTTCTGTCTGCCTTGCTATTATCATTATGGTGTTCTTTTGGTATAGATGGGCATGAATGTATCCTTTAATCTGGGGAAATTTTTTTTTTTAACACATTTTTCTCTTTCTTTTTTTTTTTTTTTTTTTTAAAGATTTTATTTATTTATTTGACAGAGAGAGATCACAAGTAGACAGAGAGGCAGGCAGAGAGACGGAGGGAAGCAGGCTCTCTGCTGAGCAGAGAGCCCGATGTGGGACTCGATCCCAGGACCCTGAGATCATGACCTGAGCTGAAGGCAGCGGCTTAAACCACTGAGCCACCCAGGCGCCCCCATTTTTCTCTTTCTAAGTATAATTTATATTACTATTGTATTCTTCCTTTTCTCATAATTCCATCCTGGAAAAGAAACTTTAAAATGTAGACTTAGTCCTTCATAAGTAAAGAAAATCCTGTTTGGTGTGAATACAACTGATTATCATCAGCAATATTAAAAAAATTATACCTTGCTTGTCAGCAGCCATTTACAGGTAAACACGTCTCTTTATCCATTCTTACTTTTTATCAGTTCCCTGAAGTTCCAAGGTCTGCTTCTGAGGAAAGGCATGAAATGTAACTAATTGAAATTAATTATGGGAATAATATTTTCTGTTAACAGTCAATATTCAAATGATTTGGGGCTACCAATGATAGTAAAGGAATGGCTTCAAATTTCAAAGTTAAGATAATTATATCTGCAATGAATCTTGGAACACTGACAAAATAAAATTAAATTTAAAAAAGATGATTATATCTAACATGAGGGAAAAAAACAAGAGGAAGGGTACAGTATGGTTATTTTATGTCTGCCATCTTTATAGGGATTTCCATTTGTCCATTTATTTTGTAAAAACGAAACAAAGGAAAACAAAAACAATTTTTAAGCGGCTTCTAGGTACTAGGGCAAGGGGTTAAATACTGTGGTGGCTGCTGTGTGCACCTAAATCCTGAACACTCACTCCCCTCAGGGAGCTAGAAGTCTAACAGGAGAATTAGGACAAGTCTGCAAATAACCAGGATACCAGACCATTTCTCATCAGGAGAAAAGTCCCCCACAGTGCTGCTGGGTGTTCAAAAGAAAGGAAAGTGGTTATTTCTGACTAAGACCGTCACGGACAGCTTCTTGGAGACAGTGAATTGGAAAGTATATAGGGAAGGAGAAACTCCATGAAGGAAGGTGGAGCAGCTTCCTTTTTCTTCCACAACAAATTCCACAAACTTAGTGGCTTAAAGCAACAAAACTGTCTTCTTTTACACTTCCGGAGGCCAGAAGTCCAACATGGAGCTCAATGGCTAACACCGAGATGTCGTCAGGGCTGAGTTCTTTCCTAGATATTCTAGGAGAGGGAGTCTATTTGCTGTTCATTTGGGTTGTTAGCAGAATTCAGTTTCCTGTGATTGTAGGACTGAGGTTCCTGGGTTTTTTTGCTGGCTATAAATTGAGGGCTTTACAAAGTTCCTAGAGGCCACTGCATTCCTTGGATTGTGGCCCTTCCTCTGTCTCCAAAGCCATTTGCAGGTCAAATTCCTCCCATATTGTAGCATCTAAACTTCCCTTCTGTTCTCTTCCACTTAAAAAAAAAAAATTTATGTATTTATTTGACAGACAGAGATCACAAGTAGGCAGAGAGGCAGGCAAAGGGGTGGGGGGGAAGCAGGCTCCCCGCTGAGCAGGGAGCCTGATGTAGGACTTGATCCTGGGACTCCAGGATCATGACCTGAGCCAAAGGCAATCACTTAACCAACTGAGCCACCCAGGCATCCCTCAATGTCTGTAACTTTAATCACATCTGCCATGTCCCTTCTGCCATGTGGAGTAACATTCATGGGCCCCAGACATTAAGACATGGCTATTTTGGTGGGGAGGCAGCATTCTGCTACCTACCACATGGGAGTAGGATTTCAACCAGGAGAGAAAGTGGGGAGCAGATAGCCAAGCCTGGCAAGGCATGAGCAGGATGTGGAGACAGATTCCAAGCAGGAAACAGCCATTTAGTGTGCATGGAGGTCTAGGGTACATGCACGCAGAGTCAAAGAGTGTAGAAGAAGCCCGGAAATACATTTTTTCCGCTTCATCATGGAAGGCTTGTCAACTATTAAAATGTCTAGGCTTTGTTCTGTAGGCAGTGGGGAACTCCTGGAGGTTTTTGAGTAGGCTACACATTAGAAAAACTAATGTGGCTTCAGGTTGTGAAGAATGGATGGGTAAAAGAAGAATCTGAAAGGAGGGGAGCCCATTTAGGGAACCATATTGGTCTAAAGGTGAAAGGGAATGGTCTTAGGGTCTCCCATCCCATTCTTCACCTGTGTTGCCGACCTACAAGGTGGTAAGGTAACAAATATGTGCTTCTACAAGTCATTAATTTTGTGGTAATTTATTACAGTGGCAGAATTCTCCCATTTAAAACAAGTTCTCCCTTTGAGCCCTCATTGTCCTCCAGCCACTTTCGTATCCTTGTTTCTTTGTCACCTTACTCATCACAAATGTTTCCCACCTAATGTCTCCTCTCCTCAATCTCCCAAGAGAGAGTTCTATGCTAAGGTTCCAATGACTGCCAGGTCTTTAAATCCAACCGATATTTTTCAGTTCTCATTTTACCTGACTTTTTTTTAGGAGTATGCATCTTTGTTGATCCCTCCTTCCCTGAAACACTCTTCCCTTTGTTTCTATAAAATCACATTGACTTCCAGCTCTGCGGCAGCTTGTTGGTTTCCTGTGCAGGCTCAGCCTGCTCTACTCACCATGGAATGTTGCATTTCCTTAACATCTAAGTCCCCTCCCCCTCTCCCTCTACACTGTCCCTGTGGGCAAATTCCTAGACAACTTCAGCTTTGGTGGCCACCTGCAGTATATGCAGGCAACTTACAAGGTTGGATCTCCTGATCAGATTTCTTCTGAGCTACAAATGGATGTCTACAACTGCCTTCATAACATGTCCATTCACTCCACTCCACCCCAAAAGACAGCTCCAAAACCAAATGCAGGATCTCAGGGCAATGGATGGCACTATAGCCCACCAGTTGGAGAAGTTAGAAACCTAGGAGCCACTTCCTTCCCCTGTGGTCCATACTGCTGATCCCACTGTTATTTCTCCATTTCTCCTACTCTTTTTCTCATCCAAAGCTATCATCTTAGCCCAAGCTGCGTCACTTCTTTCCTCGACTAGACTTTGCCTCCTTCCTCTCAGCTCCCACTCATCCTTCACTCAGCCCCCAGAGTGACCTTTTGGAAACACATCAGATCATGTCATTCCATCATGTCCCTTTCATGACCTCCCATTGTTCTAAGTATAAAGACTAAAACCCTTACAATGTCAAACAAAGACCCATGTAGCCTGACCTCTGCGTACCTTTCTTTCCTTACCTGTTATCTGCCACCCCCTACTTCTGCATACCAGTAAAATAGTCTCTTCTAGCATTTGAAGTTGTGCCTTATGTTCCTTCCCCCACAGGGCCCTTTGCACAGGTAGTTCTTTCTGTTAGAATGCTTTTCCTGTCTATCTTGTTAATTTCTTGGCATCTTTTACATTTCAGCTAAAGTGCTTCCTGATTTCTTAGACCATATCACATCCCCTCTTTTATAAAATCTCATGGACAGTTTGTGTCTCCTTTATAGTACTAGCCACAGTCCAAAATTTCTATGTTTGTAGCATTACCTCATTATTATTTACCTCTCCCACTAGACTTGTAAGGTCCGTGAGAATGCCTGTTGTTCAGGATTTTGTCCCTGGTGCCTAGCACATCTGGATGCCCAATGTGTTGAGCAAATTAGGTACTGCTGAAGACGGTGACAAGAATAGCGAATTGTAAATGTACGATAAATATTTGAGTGAATATATGTGTTCTATTTTAGACCACTTTGACTTTGAAAGGTTGTCAAACTACACATGTGAAAATGTCTAGTATTGGTCGGAAGTGTGGAAATGAATATGTGGGACTTTCAAATGCAAATTATAACTTTCTTACCCATGAACACACCCCAAATTCCCATGTATACAAAATATCAGGGAGAAAAGGTAGGCAAACTCAAGATCGTATTTTCCTTTGAGGTCACCTTTCAGTGTAGGCAAAAACCTTGTTCTGTTCTTTAGTTGTGCGAATGCTAAGCACTGTGATGCTTTCCACCAGTGTTGTCCTGGCATCTCCTCTCTCTGCCTGAGCTCTGTTTAACTTTCTCTCACCCCCTGTGGTATCTCCCCAATATTCTTTCGGATCCTCTCTCCTCCCCAAGTATTAATTTGACAGTACATAAGCACAGAGCGATACCATCTGGTCTTCCCAACTTCTCTGTTTACTTCACGGCCTTATTTCTCTAACATTCTCCCTATTCTCTCCATTCTCCACATGCCTGAAATACCAGGCTTTTCCATGACTTTGCTGCTGCCCTTCTCCCCTTCCAAGTATCTTTACTCAAACTTTAGTTCTTTCTCTGTCTCTTCCTGAGGGGTATTAGCTCTGGGACATTTTTCAAGTTTCAACCCAAACCAAGAAACTCTTTTTGTTCTGGAGTTGCCAGCTACCAAATACAATCTGCATGACTGCTTCCTGACTTTTACAGATTTCCCTTTGCTCTTTGAAATTTGGCAGCCTGTCTGTCACTGGCCTCCTTCCACTTCTGCATGTGAAATCACCTTATCATCATCTCATCAGGGTTTTTATTATCAAAACCCATTTATCAAGCATCTGACTATAACACACTCGATTGTTTTTGTTTTTTTTTCAGATCTGATTAACAAAGCAAAATACATAGTCTTAAAAGCACTGTTCGAAAACAACCAAAACATTTAGTAAATTTTAAAGTTAAAAATAGACCATGAAAATGTTTCTTTTACAATTACCCAATTAAATATTTATTGTCAATATAGATGAGCTCAGATGTTTCCCTTTGAAAATGTTAATTTTGCTATTGCAATTGATTTTGTGGAGAGGAGAGTTTGAGCCTTAGACTGTTAGCTTTTCCTAAAGCAAGAATTTCCAATGTTTACTGCAAGAGGTTAAATTAAAAAATTGTGGGATGCCTGGGTGGCTCAGTCAGTTAAATGTCTGCCTTTGGTGTAG
Organism: Lutra lutra; assembly: GCF_902655055.1. Taxonomy (NCBI): domain Eukaryota; kingdom Metazoa; phylum Chordata; class Mammalia; order Carnivora; family Mustelidae; genus Lutra; species Lutra lutra. Next base: position 119,352,584 of record NC_062280.1, on the reverse strand, counting down.
ATCATGATCCCAGAGTCCTGGGTTTGAGCCCCACATTAGGCTCCTTGCTCAGTGGGGAGTCTGCTTCTCACTCTGTCTGCTGCTCCCCATGTTTGTGCATTCTCTCTCTCTCTGACAAGTAAATAAATAAAATCTTTAAAAAAAGAAAAATAAGGGGCGCCTGGGTGGCTCAGTGGGTTAAGCCGCTACCTTCGGCTCAGGTCATGATCCCAGGGTCCTGGGATCGAGTCCCACGTCGGGCTCGCTGCTCAGCAGGAAGCCTGCTTCCCTTCCTCTCTCTCTGCCTGCCTCTCTGCCTACTTGTGATCTCTCTCTGTCAAAAAAATAAATAAAATCTTAAAAAAAAAAAGAAAAATAAATAAATAAAAATTTGAATGGAATGTTTTAGAACATATAGGAGCATATAGACCTTTTCAGTGGGATTTTTATTTCAGTTACAGACATAGCAACATGTCGTTAATGTCTGCAAATAAAACAGAAATTGCACCCAACTATAAACGTAAGCTGGTGTTGCTGTCATAGCTCACTCAGCATAAAAAGTAAGCTAACGGAGGATGTGGTAAGAAAAGAAAATTTGTCTTAGCAATTCGTCTCTTAATAATGTAACGTGTCAACATAAGAATTCTGTAAATGCAGAATGTGATTTTTATCTTGACAGTGTTTCTTTGAGGTCTTCTGGGAACAAATCTTCTTAAACTCTTGAGCAATTCTAACTTATGCAATCACATACTTTATTACTCATCTGAGAAGCAGAGCAGCTATGTGGAGAATGAAGCTGTGCTCCGTGGTTTTGGGGGCTGGAAAGGCAGGTCTGCAGAGACTGGCCAGGTAGCCACTGTGGAAGGCTTGCTGGGACCCTGGGCCTTCTCCCCAGAGAATTTTACCAAGTTTTCCACGAGGTCCTGTTTTCCAAAATGGTGAAAGCAAATAGAAATAAACCAAAATCAGTGAAAATTTTGCTCTCTCATGATTTTAATATTAGAAAATACATGTAAGAATGAAAACTTAATGCTGGGGATTTTCTCCTCTGGTATCAGAACTGTTTTCATTATTGTGAAACGTAAGAGTTTGTACACTTAAAAATGGTTAAGATGGTAAATTGTAAGTTAGGCGTATTTTTCCAAAATTGAAAAAAATTGTAAAGAAACCTTGAGGTGGAAACTATTAAATAGGTTCCTATTAAATAAAGGCTCTTTAAAAATTACAAAATATAAAACATTTCTGGTCACTCATCTGCTCTCTAGTAATCTATTCCTCTCTTAAAAACAATAATAATCTACTTATCTCTAAGTCTGACTTTCTACAATATATACCATTTGGAAAATGTCCAGAAACTGAAGAAGTGAAAGGCCTTTTAACAGTTGAAATAACCATCACAAAGTTCTAGTTCTTCCTTGAAGAAGCAAGCCCTTTAGGAAGGAGAAGTTTTATTAGCTCTTAGTTTACATACAGTTTTGATAAGTTAAGTAATCTTTCTTACCCAACAGCAGATTAAAAGCAGAAAATTAGTAAAGTATGGTATTTTACTAGAGACTGGAATCTTGATAGCAGAGAAAAAAAAAAAGAAGTTGACTACCTAACAGAAGCAAAACTAACTGCAAGGAAATCCCTCAAAAAAGCCCCCAAACAAACAAGAAGGTGAGGAGGAATGGGGTTTGTTTAATGGGTGAGAGTCTCAGTTTGGAATGATGAAGTTCTGGAGATGGGTGGTGGTAATGATTGTGAATGTACTTAATGGCACTGAACTGTACACTTAAAATTAGTTAAAATGCTTAATTTTATATTTTATTTTATATTTTATCACAATTACCAAAAAAAAAAAAGGTTAAAAAAAGAATTCATCATTGAAACAGAGCCCCCAACTAATAGAACCAATATTGTTAACCTTTTCTCTGGATTCTTTTTTTTTTTTCCTTTTCTTTTCTCTGGACGTTGCTACAAGTTTGCAGAACCCAAAACTCAGAACAACAAGGAACCAGTCGATCTCTTTGGTAGACCCAGGGTCATTGGTTTCAAGAAAAATGTGGTATTACATTTTGATATTTAAGATATTTAAGTGCATTCAGTATATTCAAATTAGCAGGTAAGAAGTTCTTTATATGTAGTCTTGGGGGAAGAATATGGCTTCTGTTCTTGTGGAGTTTATAATCTAATTAAGGAAACAAAATATACAGGTATAAAACAAATTAAATCAGTGTAGCTCATCTTCTAGTTTTTTAGGGCTTTTAAGACTAGAGCCTACTTTTCAGGCATTAAGGTATAAAAAGGCTGAGCCATAATGAGGTTTCTTGCACTGTAAGTTTGAGGGGCAGTGCAGGAAGGTTGTCCTAGGGCATATTCTTCAGGGGCCTCAGTGAGAGCTCGTAAAACATCCTGGCCTCACAACTGGAGGGGACTGGACAGGGAGGATCCACAGCTTCTCTCTGCTCTGGCTGATGCTGGAGACACATCTTTGAGTTCCCCTCTTCCTCACTGCACAAAGCCCATTCCTCCTACCTCAGACAAACTCAGACATAAGGGAGTTATTTAATTTCAGTTTCCTTATTTATAGATGCATTCTAATCATGATTCTTGAGGTCTGTGACTTCAAGCTTTGGAGTCAGATCATTCAAGGTTTGAATCCCAGCTCTTGGATCTTGGGGTTACTGGGGCTATCTGTGTTTTAGGGTCTTTGTCCAGAAAAATGGGGTTAATAACAAGGTTGTCTAGAGCATTAAGTGAGAACACACAGATTTAGGGCAACAGCTGGTATAGAGTAAGGACACAAACACACACATATATACACATACTATGTTAATTAATTTATACATTGTAACATTGTCACTGCTAGGCTTTGTGCTCAGCTGGACTTGTGTTCTCTCTTTTCTCCTCTTCTCAGCTGGAGAAGTTTGGATGTACTTATTTAGTTGATTATTTAATTAGATATAATTTTTGTTGTTAATTTTGCTATTTAAAAGGATTAAGAACAATAAGACAAAAATCACCCAGAAGGGTGAAATAGATGAAGGGGATTAAGAGTACACTTACCATGATGAGCATTGAGTAATATATATAATTGTTGAATTGCTATATTGTATACCTGAAACTAATGTAACACTGATGCTAACTATACTGGAATTGAAATTAAAAACTTAATTAAAAAAATCAAGTACATAGGGATACCTGGGTGGCTTAGTAGGTTAAAGCCTCTGCCTTCAGCTCAGGTCATGATCCCAAGGTCCTGGAATCAAGCCCCGCATAGGACTCTCTGCTCAGCAGGTAGCCTGCTTCCACCTCTCTGCCTACTTGTGATCTCTGTCTGTCAAATAAATAAATAAAAATCTTAAAAAAAAATCAAGTACATATAAAAAATAATAAAGAAATAAAACAAAAAAAAAAATCACCCAGAATAACTACATCTAGAAACTACAACTTTTAACATTTGGCTGCATACTTTTCCGGACTTAAAAAAAAAAAAAAGATTTTATTTGTGAGAGAGAGCAGGGGAAAGGGCAGAGAGACAAGCAGACTCCTTGCTGAGTGTGGAACCAGAGGCAGGGCTGGATTCCACGACCCTGAGATCATGACCTAAGCCAAAGTCAGCTGCTTAACCAACTGAGCCACCCAGCTGCCCCCCTATATGTATACTTTTGAAAATTCTATATTATGTTATATATTTTTTGTATATATACTTTAAAATATAAACATATATACTTATATTATTTTACAAAATTGGATACCACTTGCTTTTTTTCGAACACATCTATAAGACTGTCAGCTCCAGCAGGGGATAAATCATGTGGTTTTGCTCTCTATGGTATCCCCAGTGCCTGGTTTAGCCCATGACTCCTGGCAGTGCTCAAAAAATAAAAACAAAACAAAACAAAAAACCCTAAGGAATGAATGACTCCATATCAATAAACACATATCCAGAATAATAATAAACACGACCAATACTCATAATATTCTCCTGCATAGGTGTGTCAATTTGTCCAAGCAAGATTTTTAAAAATATTTTATTTATTTATTTGATAGAGAGAGAGCGCGAGAGAGCATGCATGTACAAGCAGGAGGAGTGGCAGGCAGAGGAAGAGGGAGAAGCAGGCTCCCTACTGAGCAGAAAGCCCAGTGTGGGGCTCATCCCAGGACCCTGGGATCATGACCTGAGCTGAAGGCAGACATTTAGCTAAGACATCCAGGCACCCCTCCAAGCAAGCTTCTATTTAGAAATTTACTTATTTCCAATTTGTTTCATATATAGATTTTTGAAAACTTTATTTTTTTTTAAAGATTTTATATATTTGACAGACAGAGATCACAAATAGGCAGAGAGACAGGCAGAGAGAGACAGAGAGAGAGAGAAGGAAGGAGGCTCCCTGCTGAGCAGAGAGCCCTATGTGGGGCTCAATCCCAGGACCCTGAGATCATGACCTGAGCCAAAGGCAGCGGCTTTAACCCACTGAGCCACCCAGGAGCCCTGATAATTGAAAACTTTAAAAAGATTTCTTTTTTAAAGGCACAAAGAATAACACAGCACAAATGATTGAACCTTATCACCCGGGATCAACAAATTTTAAGATTTTGACAGTTTTTCATTACTTTTTTAAATAAAAGAAATAACATATTGGAGGTAAAGTGGAAGTCCTCATTCTACTCTTCTCAGTCTATTTTCCCTCCTTCCTTCTACATAGGCAAGAGCCATCATGAATTTGGTGCATCTTCTTGCAGTCTCCATGTCTATACTTATAAAAGTATTGTTAGTATAGGTACTGTGGCATTTTATTTATGAATATGGTATCATAGTGTATATATTGTTCTGCAACTGGCTTTTTTCCCACTCTACAATTTGAATTCTATCATCTATCATATGAAAAGTATAGAACTAGTTCATTCACTTAGCTTTTTCATCACTTGAATAACTATCTTTTATTTTCCTACTATTCCCTATTGCTGGATATTTTAGGTTCTTCTTGATTTTTCACTATTGCAAACAATGCTTTAATGGTCAGTATAATTACAAAATTTTATTAGGGGTTTATACATAATTTTTAAGTCACTAAATTCCTTTTACCTGCAATATTTCTTTGACAAAAAATGTTTTATTTAATTACGTTTACATCTTCGAATACAGCACGGACAGGACCTTTAAACACATACAAAAAAGCCCCTGCAGTCCTGGGGCTGGGGAGGAGAGAGTAAGGTCAATGTATGAGTGAAAATGTACACAGGTGAGTGCAAGAGGGACTCAATTACAGAACATCCACTGGGGACTTAGACTGTGGAAGATGTCTGGGTAGAGCACAGGAGAAGACTGAAAAATGAAACTGAACTCTAACTCCACAATAATTGGTTTAATTACCAGAGCTCAAAGAGGAGAGAAAACAGGAGGGCAATCTAGGAGGATTCCTTGCCAGAGCTAAGACAGGACTGAAAGCCTGGGTAGGAATTAGAGGAAAGTGGACAGGATGGCAGACCAGAGACTGGGAAGGTTGTTTAAATGTCCAGATATAATGACCTTCATTACTGTCTCTTTTCACATTAAAATTTAAGAACTTCACAAGAGTTTATTAAAAAGGAAATCGGACTGGCTTTTAAAACAAATTAGCCCTCACCATCACCTGCCACAGACTGTAAGTGGTAGGAAGTATGATGTCAGGAGAGTCCAGAAGTAGATTAAGGATTTGGCTTCCAGGTTACTACTGTTTCTACTTAAATCTCTGCACAATCCCTGCATATGCCCTTGTATCGCACTCATAGCCCACAAATGCAAATGCAAAACTCAGACCTCACTTGTTGGTATACATTTCTATCTGGTTCTGCACATCATGAAACATTTCTCATAAACAAAATATCCACAGCACTGGGGTTTGATTAAATTTAAATTAATTTTGGATATACAGTTTAACGTCCTTTATTATTTGATTCCTTGGACTATACTAAGCTGTCTGTCCTCTTCTGCCTTTACTTTTAACAGCTGACACCTATTTGGTAACTTGGTGGCTCCTTCAGGCCTGTAACTTACTTTCTTCGTCAGGGCCGGTGTGAGATGCTTAAGAAAACTGTAGCTTTAACGACAGAGTTACCAACTTTTATACCAGTGCAGTCCATGGGGCAATAACTGCAGCTGGGGGCGGCTGACAAAGTAGCAAAAAGGTCCGCAACACTCGGCGGGGAGGCCGCGGGCAGGTGGCGGCGGGCGCGGGCGGCCGAGACCGGGAGGGAGGAAAGGGCGGCGGGGCGGAGCGGGCCGGCCGCGGAGCAGCCAGGGCCGCAGGCGCCCCGCCCGGGCTGGTATGCGGCCGAGAGTGACGCGGGAGGCGGGGTCACGTGACGCCCGTGGAATGCCAACAATGTAGCGAATGTCCCACTTGGGTCTGCGCGCTGGAACCTCGGCGTGAGCGCCCCGGGAAGATGGAGCAGCCGCCGCCCGCGCCGCCGCCGCCCGGGGCTCCCCCGTACCCGTGGGGCCAGCAGCAGCTCCAGCCACTGGCGCCCGGTCCCCCGGCGCGCGAGGCCCCGGAGCCACGGACGAGGACGCCCCGGAGGGTGTAGACCGCGCCCCAGGAGGTGAAGGGGCAGGGGCGGGGGGCGTGTGGCCAGGGGCCAAGGCGGGGCGGCTGGAAGTTTCCGCGGGCCGGCGGGGCCCCGGGGCTCCCCGCGCCCACCCTCGGGCCGCTGCGGGCCGCGGCTCCGGCAGGGGCGCCCGACTCGGCGGGACGGCCCGGCCCGGCCGAGGGGCGGGGAGCGGGGCGGCCGAGGAAGTTTGTCCCGAGCGGAGCCCTGCGCCCTGCCCCCACGGCCCCCGCCCGGCCCGGGCCGGGAGCCGCCTCCGCTGGCGGCGCGTCGTCGCGGGCCGTCCGGAGTCCGCCGAGCCGGGGAAGTTGGAAGCGAGCGCCCGGCCGGCGGGACTCCGCCGCTTTGTTGTGCGCGGGGCAGCCGGGGCCGGGCTCCTGGGGGGGTTGGAGCCGCCCGGCCGGGGGCGGCGAGAGGGGCGTCCCGGGAGGCCGTCCGCGCCAGGGGCACCCAGTCTCCACGGGCTTTTACCCCGAGACCCGGCCGGGCGACGTGCCGGCTGGGGGCCAACAGCGTCCGGATCCAGCGTCCGCTGCACCGCCGTCCACCGAGGCCGTACGGTCGTCCGCCACGGGCCATGCCGTCGTCCCCCCACAGGCCGCGGCGTCGTGCCCCCGCTGGTCTTGCGGTCGTCCGCCCCACCCGTCCCCCACGGGCAGTGCAGCCAACGGAGCCCCCGGCGTTGCCAGGCCGGCGCTCGTTCCTAGCCCTCCAAGTTTGCCTCCCGGTCCTCGCGGGTCGCGCAGCCCGAGCTTCAGGGACACTTTCGCGGCCGTGAGAGCGGCGGCCGTTGCATAACACGCCTTTCCTGCGCCCTAGTTTAGCCGACTTTCTGGAGCTTGTCTTTTCTGATGCAACCTCACGTGCAGTTAGTTCCCTTGCCGGACTCCGGAGATGCGAATTCTGAGTTAATTCGCGTCTTGCCGATCATCTCTCCGCAAGCCTGCCTTCGGAACTTCGGGGAGAGCATCTCTCTCAGGGTGAAGTCTGGTTCTCGGGGTTGGGCGGGAGTGCAAGCCTGGAGCCAACCTGTCGTTTGTTGATTCCGAGTCCCGGGTGCCCTAGGGGAATGCGGGGAGGGTAGACCCCCAGAAGAAGGTGAAACTCACCTGAAGGCTCGGGGGCCCGGGTGTCCTAGGCTGCTGCCTGGATGTTCTGAGCCCTTCGAATGAGAAACTTTTTTTTTTTTTTATTATTGCAATCACAGTCGTGAACATTTATTTGTAGTTTTATTTGTAGATTATGACAAAATCTTAAGAACTTTTACATTTCCACATGTATGTAGGACATAAGTGAGCGGGCTCTTAATAGTAATCTAGACTTAAAAATTGTTTAACGGTACTCTTAAGCTAGAGGCTATACATTTGGCAGATGAAAATTCAGTGGCCAAACAGATCTCTTCCCAAAGTATTCGGCAAATATGTTACATTTTTAAAGGAAAGTTGGCCCACATTTTACCAAGAAACTTAAGCATACTGAAATTTGAATGGAAAGTCACAAAACGTGTGTTGTCTTTATACAGGTGTTCTGTTTAAATAAGTAGGTGAGGAGCCTTCCTTTAATAATGGAGAAAGCAACTCGTGGCTTATTTTTAGGAAATTTGTACTAAGTAGATCTTGCTCTATATAGTTAGTTGAATCTCAGCATAAATCCCTCCATGATGGATCGCTATTTTTGAGTGCTTAATCAAGAGACTAAGCTGCCTTGTATCTTTTACTTTTTCCTTTAGCAGCTGTAGTAATAAGGTAGTAACAGAACAGTCTTCCAAAAGGAGAATGCAGACTGTTTAAGAAAGTCTGTTTTAAATTATAATTAACAAGATACTATGTTATTCAGTCTCTTATAAAATTTGGTCTCATTATCTAGGTATATAGAACACTGTTTAATGAGTACACCAGCATTCCTTTGAAATAAAAATTGCCAAACATTTAATAAATCTCAAAATGTAAAGGTATTTAAATTGGTATCTAAACAGAAGACCTCGTGCAAAAGTATTAAGGTGAATTACTAATATCATGGAATTTTAGAACTGCAAAGATTCAACTAGCCTCTCCATCTAGTTGGATATAATTTTGACCTGAGTGTAAATTGGGACTGTACATATTTCTTTCCTTAGCAAATCACAGGGTTGATGGGAGGGACTTTCCTTTGGTGGGAGGGGAATGTTTTTACAATAAGATGCCTTGTTATTTTAAATGCTGCATTGTAAATAGCCAGCCCTAGGCTTCTAAATCCCACTGTGTGTTGGGGGTGGGAGTGGGGGGCAGGTGTTGAAGCTGATAAATTCACCATAAACACATAGGAAGGATTTGGGAAAGCTTTTGGAGGGAGAGGGGGTGTTCTGCTTTGTAGTAGGTAAACCAGACCACAGTTTTTGAAAAGCTGCTTTTATATTTTATTTCATCATTATAATGAGAAACTTCTAAACAATATTCCCTACTGACTTTTAATTTTTTTTTAATATTTATTTATTTATTTATTTTTAAAGGCTCTGATTCCTTTTTTTTTTTTTTTTTTTTTAAATTTTATTTATTTATTTGACAGAGAGAGATCACAAGTAGACGGAGAGGAAGGCAGAGAGAGAGAGAGAGAGGGAAGCAGGCTTCTTGCTGAGCAGAGAGCCCGATGTGGGACTCGATCCCAGGACCCTGAGATCATGACCTGAGCCGAAGGCAGCGGCTTAACCCACTGAGCCACCCAGGCGCCCCTTTTTTTTTTTTTTTTAAGATTTTATTTATTTATTTGACAGAGATCACAAGTAGGCAGAGAGGCAGGCACAGAGAGAGGGGGAAGCAGGCTCCCTGCTGAGCTGATGAGGGGTTCGATCCCAGGACCCTGAGATCATGACCTGAGCCGAAGGCAGAGGCTTTAACCCACTGAGCCACCCAGGCGCCCCCCCCCCCCGCCCCCACTGACTTTTAAAAAATGACTTGGAGAAATACAGAACACAACTCAGTGCCTTTACTTTGTCTTAACTGTAAATCTGCTTTAAAAGGGAGCACAATATTCTGGTCAGCAGAATGAAGGGGTTGGGCTTGATAATCCCAAAAATGACTGACTTCTAGCTCAAAAAATTATCTGAATCTAATTTTTTTTTTTTTTTTTTTTTTTTTTTTACAAAAGCCTATTGCTTAGTAATTCCTCTGGACAGAACTGGGCCTCTGTGGCGCAAGTTCGGAGGTCACCGTTCCCATTATGTGTTATGTGGATACTGCTGTATGAGCCAGGGCTTTATTACACAGCACCTGTGAATGGCTCCTGGTGTTTGAAGGGAGCCCTCGTTGGGCCACCAGTTTTAATAAGTCAGCTGTTCTCTCGTATTTTTAAAGCTAATGCTATTTGATCTATAGTTTCATTTTTGAAGTGTTATTCAAACAAAGTAGTGTTGGAAATAAAGATAGTGGTTGTGATACTAAAATTAGGACAGAAATTTAACATTATTTAATGTTTACTGTTTACTATATGAAAACCTTATGTCGCTTACCATCTAGATCATGTCAACTTAATTGTGACAAACGGTTTCTTAAGTTAATTAAATAGTTTTTGCCCATGTACTAATCTTTAACATTCATAGGAAATTTTTGGAGGACAAGTGAAAAAATCTCATATTTTGTAGCTGTGGTTTATAGTTATTGTTAACTAATCTTTGCTCTTTTGTGGCATAGCGTAGATTCTGTAACCTGTAAATTAGTAAGGATGGTAAAGATCTTATGAATGTAAGCTGGCTCTTGAATGGGGTGGATCTCTGGAATATTGGCCTCCTTGCCTCCAAGCAGTTTTCCTGATCAGGAATGCTAAGAATCAGCAGGTTTCATTTCTAATTAATGTCATCCTACCTCAGAAGTCTCACTCTTGTGTTTTCATTAAATGTACCCAGACAATACCTGCCCCCTCCCCAACATTATCTGCCCATTCATTTTTCTCTTCTATGTTTGAGCCTTTTCACAGGAAGTTCCAGACTCTAAGAATAGTTTCACACTTCCTTCATCAAATCATAGCCTTTTGCCTTTCTAGTTTTGCTGAAACAATCCTTTCTCTAGTAGATTTTCTCCAAAATCTACATGTACTGGAATTCTTTGGATAGTCACATAATTACCTCTGTCCATAGCAGGGACTCTCAAATGGGATGGGTGTTCTGACTCCCTCACTGGTGTATGTCTGAAATTTGGAGGGAGAGGAAGCAATGCTTTCTTAAAGACTGAAAACCCACACTGGGGTAAGGAGTTGAAGATAAGGAGACCCATCCCATACAGTTGCTTGCTGTTAGGAATGCTGCAAATAATGGGTAATAAATCTATCTATAACCTGATCGTTCTGTGTGGTAATCTTGAGGGTGAACTTCTGTGGCTTCATTTTTTTATGCCATTGTTCATAATGCATACATATTTATCCCACAGATATCAGGTACAGAGCTAATAGAGAACGTGATGGTTTGTTTTTCCTCTAGATTGTGAACTTATTTAGAGATGAGACCCTGTTCTTCCTGGGTGAGACCTCATGATATCCAGCAAAGTATTTGGCATATAGCACTTCCAAACCCACTGCAGCCTTGTGATTGCACTATTTATTAGAGAGTTTTCCTGGATCCCCAGAGGAATGTAAGCATTGATTTCCTCAAAGACCCTCATTATGAGGGGGAGCCCCTGTCGTGGTTCCTGGCCTGGACAGTACTGAAGAGGTCCATCAGCGTGGTAGTTTGTGTTTCTGACATTCAGCGTCTGGCTGGAAGCCTGACCTGTCTGCCTGACTTAGTTTCAACTTTGCTAGTTAATTATAGTAAGGATATGATTTAAATAATAACTGGAATTTTAGGTCCAAGAAATATAGTTTTAAAAAATGCCAGTGTTTGTCATTAGTGTGGGTTTCAGGAGACATGGGTTTGGTTGATTCTGTGGTTGGGGCTTGATGTGTTTAGCATCCAGTGTGGGTTCATAAAGCACTAACAGAAATTAGAATGAAAGTTTATGAACATCTGATAGCATCTTCTAGGATTGGAATTGGGTTTGAGAGGGCCAAATTAAGGGATGCTTCAAGTACTGCTCTCACATTTTTATATGAGCTACCTATTCTAAGTAGTCATTTCAGTTCCAGGTTTGAAAATGAGGTGTTTCTGTTTTGTGAGTTGTATTATAGTTTTAAAATTCTCGTATCTTATAGTTTCTTTTAAAGTATATTTCAATTGATTGATGATGCCAAGTGAATTTCCAAAATTAGACTTACTTTGCTTGATACTCTCTTTGTTTAAAAATCTACAATCATGAGGCCTTAGGGTCATATTTAGAAAATTCTTGATGAAAGAACTTATTAAAATGATATAATGGTGTGTCAGAGTACCTCATTTCCAGCTGCAATCTTTGGTGAGTATTCTCATGAAAAATTCTTTCATAAGTTCATAATTTGGCCATGAAACCAACTGTCTTCAAACTAAAACCTAAAATACAACGTCTCAAGCTGAGAAAATACTTACATTTTTTATGAGACTGAAGGAAAGTTTCATGCTTTCCAGATTGTTCAGGCAGGAACACAGTTTGCCCAGAGGTGCTATTTTACGCATTCGCTAAAAGACATGGGGCAATGCCTGTGGTGGTCCCAGGACCAGCACTTCCTGTTCAGTGAGGGTGGGAGATGAGAAGAACATGAGAAGAGTGGGCGGTGACCTCCCACTCCTGCCGCACAGAGGAGCTTCCCCAGCGGTGTGTTAATGGGGTGTCACGGAATCATTCTTTTGACTTCTCTGTATGTTTGAAAATTTTTGTAATAAATCGTTGAGAGGGAAACAGAAAGAAAAGAAGCTGAGCCAGATTCTGTTTAAGGGCTCATCCACTTGGTATTTCTTGGCTTCTGCGTCAATTCAGACATCAACACAGAAATGTCTGGTCTCACCTGTGCCGGCTGCCTTTATAGCTGGAATGTTTGTGGGACACATGAGTGCTTAAAACTCCCAAGAATCTCTGGACCGCTGCTCTTGGGAAGCTGCTGCCTCGTATGTTTTGGCCTCCTGGCTGTTGGGTGGCACATGCGTGGGAGGGCTTATGTGGCACCTGGCAGGTTAGACTGCACTCTGTGCGGGGATTTTGCCCTCCTGCCAGCACCCTGTCCCAAGGTTTGGTCTCTGCACGTGTCACTATGTGTAGCAAGGGAACCAATCTTCAAACACCAGTTAGCTAAATGTGAATAGTTAGACGATTTTCCCCCATTTTTGTATGAGTGTTAAATATACATATATTTATCATTTTAACCATTCATAAGTGTATAATTCAGCTGCATTAAGTACATTCACATTGTTACTGCCGTCATCGCCGTAATCTATACTTAGAGCTTTTTTATCATCCGAAAAGAAACTGTACATACTAAATAGCTCCCCATTCCCCTGGCCCGTGGTTGTCTCCATTTTACTTTGTTTCTCTCAAGTTGCATATTCTAGGCCCCTCATGGAAGCAGAATTGTGCAGTATTTGTCCCTCTATGTGGCTTACTTCACTTAGCATAACATTTTCAAGGTCCATCCATGTTGTAGCCTGTGTCAAAGTTCCATTCCTTTTTCTGACTGAATAATCTGCTGTTACGCAACTCTATAAATTACGTGTGAACATCACTGGGGAGCATTTCAGGTGGGCCCACATCTTACACTTCAGAAAACGAGCACTGCTGGTTATTGAGTGCCTTCCGTGTGCTCAGCCTTGTGCCAGGCACTCTTCTCTACTGTCTGTAGCCCACTGGCAGGGTTTATCACCTGGTTAGGATGGAGGGAACAGACCCAGAGTGCTAGGTGACTTCATGTATTAATTCAACAGATGCTTCTTGGGCCTTTGTGCAGGTCTGATACGCATATTCCTGCCCCATAGACCCTGCAGTTGAAGTGGCTCAAGATGGAAGCAGGCACATCAGTCATTTGTTATACACTGTGACAGGGCTGTTAGTGGACACCAGGGTTCCTGAGCTTGGGTGGGCAGGGAGGTCCTTCTGCAGGGGGTGGTTTTCAGCCGAGAATTGTAAGAGATATAAGTGAACCAGACTGGGAGTGGTATTTGTTCCTAGCAGAAAGCATAGTCTTGCTAAGTTTCAGAGGTAAGGAAGAATTTGTTGCCGTTAACTTGCCCTAGGTCATCCAGGTTGAACCTGATGCGGGCTGGTTGGGGAGGAGTCAGCTTCTTGAAGCTCAGGTACTGCTCAGAACTGGCCAACTCCGGCCGGGCTGCAGCCACATGTTTCAAACATTAGGTGTAATCACTTAAGTTTTTTCTTTCTTCGTGCTTTCTTTTTTAAAAAGGAAGATACTTTAACTTTTCAAGCATTGCTATCAAGTAGTCATTTAAAGAGGAGTCACTCACCTACATTTCTACATTCAGTTTGGTTCCTTTTCCACTAAACCAATCTGGACTTTGCCCTGGTCTTGTCTCTTGACTTGATTAAAAGCTGTTTTTTGTCTAACTGATTCTGAGTCTTGAACTTCTTAATAATTCTGATAATTGGCCAGTGTGTTGTGCATTACTGATGAGAATGATCTCACATGCAGTTTTACCTGTGATCTTCAGAGCAGCCCTGTCAAGTAGACAGAGAAAGGCTTGTTACCCAGCAGGAAATTGAAGCTCTGAGAATGAAGTGCTTGCCCAGATCACATGGAGCTAAGTGCCCCAGCTGGGAGTGGAAGCCAGGCTTCTCACCTCCAGCTGCTTTTTCCTTTGCACTGAAACAGCCATCTTCTGAATCCGTCTCCCCCAGACCTGTCCTTACCTCCTGTTAAGTGCCCTTCTCCATCTCCACCAAGGCTTCTTTCTTGATGGTCATAGTCCAAGTGGTTGTCCTGGCCCAGAGAATGGTACTACCATTGGCTCTGGTTCCTAAACCAGAAACTTGGCCTCCCCTTTCAAACCAGTCCTCTAGTGAACATCATCGACCCTTATGTGTTCTACTTATTAAGCTGTTGAATCACCCACTTCTTTCTGTTTTCCAGCTACTATTCTATTTCGAATCCCCATAATTCTTTGGGTAGACTTTTATTGTCACGTTATCTGAGTAATTGATCTTCTTGTCTGTCTCCGATCTTAAGCTGTGAACTTCTTAAAGTCAGAGGCTGGTCATTATTTTCTGCTTCTCTAAGACTACAAGGCCACCTTGTATGGGTGTTTGAGCTGTGCACTGTTCAAGGGCCTTATGTGTAAAAGGGTGTACTTCATGTGATACGAATGCTCACTTAAATAGGGCATGAGTAGCCAATGTGGAGACTCTGGGCTACTCACAGAATACTCGTGCAGCAGTAGAGAGTCACCTCTGCGCATAAAGCCACATGGCGTGCATGTCGTGCACCCATTCTGAAGAGTACACATGATCACTCCTCTGTTACCTGCCTCAGAGGTCCAGTTCCCACCCTCCTTGTGATTCAGACTTTACCTGCCCCGCTCCCTGGGGGGTGTATGTTGTGTGTGTGTGTGTGCACGCACGCACATTTGTGTGATAGATTGTGACATGTGGCATCGGTATGTTTCAGAGTGTGCCAGGCCACTGTCCACAGAGCTCTGGAAAGCTCCCCAGGGCAGGAGTTGCCCATGTTGTACAATAATATAGTAACAATTTACTTGAGGAAGGGGTACCTTTTTATAGTCCCACAAAGGTACCACATGAACCACTAGGGCTCTGCCAATAACTACACAGCAAGTATTGGATATGGTGGTAGAATCAGTGTCTCAGAGCTGACCACTCCCTCCTCAACCCCTCATAGTTCTAGGGCCGGAGCCATGTGGGCTCCAGCAGCCATTCAGCAGCAGCACAGTTTGCAAAAGCATATTAGACTGGGAATAACCCAGATGTCCTTCAGTGGCAGAATGGATAAACAAGTACATTCATACAATGGAATATTACTCAGCCTTGAAGAATGGCAAATTCTTGCTGCATATCACTGTATGAATAACCAGTGTCGACCAAAATAAGCTAGATATGAAGAGTACACCACGTTATTCCATGGATATAAAGTTCAAAAACCAGTCGGACTAATCCTTGGTGTTAGAAGTAGTGAAGGCGATTCCCCCTGGGGCATTGGTCTGTGGGGGGCCTGGGCCTTCTGGGCTGTAATGACACACTCCTTGATCTAGATAATATTTACAAGGGTGTGTTCTTTGGAAACATTCATTGATCTTATTATGATTTGTGCACCTTAAGAAATATATGTTCAACTTAAATGAAAACAGCCCTCCCCCTGACCCCCCCAAAAGACTGACTTCTTCCCCAGCTTTCAGCAACTTTGTATTTTTACAGTAAATTCCAGACAGCTTTTAAGCCTTGACCCACCAGGGCCTCTTTCACCTGTGCCTGGCTCCCCTTCTCTCTGCTGGTGTGGTGGGGCAGGAGGGACGCCTCCACATCTTGGATTGGGCATTCTCACAGCTCTTTTTTCTTCAGTGTGGACTGTCTCCTGTGACCCTTGCCCTTCCTTAGCTGAGTGCAAAGCAGCTTTGTAGCTTCTCTTCAGTTTGCTAATATCACTTGACGGTAAAATGAGGCTTCTCTTCTGAGTCATGCCAGTTGGGAGGGATATGAGCTCTCCACTCACTTACCTAACCACTCCTTCTTGTGGCTGAGCTGAGAGCTCCCTAGCTAGGCGAGTGTTCCCCTTGAGAGCTGATGGCTCTCACTGAAGTCTTTGAGGCTAGACTAAGCCCAGCGTGTCTGGCCAAGGTGTATCTAGCTCCTGAAACCCTCTCTCCTCCCTCCCTGGTACTGCTGCCCCTCACCCAGGCATTCCTTACGCACCTGGTATGTTGCAGTTGTCCCTTGCAGTCCACCTTCCAGTTGGCTTCCAGACTCCTCTTTAAGGGCACTTTTGGCCACGTCACTCCTTAGCTTAACCGCAGACAATGACTTGCCACCATCTGCAAGGAATCCAGACAATTAACATGGCCTCGAAGGTCCTGCTGGGACCCTGTATGACACCCACCCTTTCATCCCTCCTCCCTCCCGAACTCTCCTGGGAAAGCCTTTGCCATCCAGATGTAAATGTGAGGGCTGGGGCCTGTTCCTCTGCTCCTTTGCATCTGCCTTTCCCCTTGGCTGGAATTCCATTGTTCCTACACTTAGATTCAGTTATCTGTACTTCGGAGCTTTTTCTGTCTTTCTCCTTTATTCTCCCACTTGTTAGATGATTTTTCCCCCTCCTCTTGGGCATCTCTTTTCCTTTGAAGCTGTTTATTTGGCTACTTCACCCTCCCCTTGCTGAAGGTTGGATTTTGCTTTTATTTGTACTGGCAGTGCCTGAGACTTAGTAGGCTTCTGATGAATGTTTTGCAAGGTGGGTAGGTGGGTGCATGGCACATAGATGAGTAGATGGTATAGGAAGGGTGAGTATATTTTGATGCAAAGAAACCCTCCCTGATGATTTATTGTGAAGGTAGGATGATTTATGTCTTGTGTATTTCAGTTTTCCAAAAAAGGGGGGGGGAGAAGACCCTAGAGATTAGAAACAAAGTGATTTGTGTAAATTCCCACAGGAAAAGTTAGAACTCTTCTGTCTGTTCTAAGACATAACGAGTCACTCAGGATCCTCCATACTCCATACGTGCTTGGCAGCTCCTTGAGAATCTCTGTATTTTTGCTGGAATGGGAATTCATGGTTTTAGAAATTTAGGTATTTCAAAACAGATGCTTAGACCACAAAGTCACTGAAAATGAGTGTGGTTGCAATATGCCCCATTTTACACCAATTAAGCAGAGCTCTGGGCTTCTGGCCCCCCGCCAACACTCTGGTCCAGGCCCCAGGGAAATCTCAGCAGTTCTTGGATCTAATTGTTCACTGTCTGCATAGTCTTAAAACAGTCATTTTGGTGACTTTACTGTGTTAGATGTATATTAAAATAGGGATTTCATGTTGAAAAATGTATTTAGTCTGCTTCTTACTTTCTAAATAGAATCTTCCCTGTCATTGAGAACAATAGTTTGAACTTTTTAAGACCTCCCATCTTCCCACCTCTAAGAAAAGAATAGTAATTTTAATGTCATTTCTTCAAATTTACAGTCATATATGATTTGAAATAGATCTATGTAATAAGTAAATTCACATAGAGCTCTTAGAGCCTGGCACATAGTGGATACTGGACAAATATTAGCAATCATTTTTCCTTTTACATGACGAAGTCTGTGAAGCAGATTTCCATTTTACAGTTCTGAAATTCCTTACTGAAACAGAAAGTCCAGATCATCCCCTTCGCCCTGTGGTTTTAAAAGACTGCTCTTTTTTTAATTGGTTTTTCTTTGTTCATTAAAATACAAAATGCATCTCCTTTACAGTTGGCTCATTGTTCTGTTGGTAAAAAGGAGTGAAATGAGTGAGGGCAGAAGAAGAGAAACAGGGAGAGAGAGGGGCCCCTAGAGCTTCAGGTGTGAGCCCAGAGGCATTGCCGCAGGTCTGTGCTTTTACCACCAGTGGGCATCGGTGCTCTGGTGATGACAGCTAATTACACAGATAATAATAACACAAGTAGTAGAAAACATTGTTTACCAAAGAGTTCCAGGTGCTACTGAGCCGGTTACATGCATGGTCTTACTCAGCTCACCATTGCCCTCTGACTAAATGGTGTCATTTGTTTCACCCAGGGAGGGTGAGGGAAGTTAAAGGACTTGTCCAAGGTCACCCAGTCACCAAATGAGCTAGATCCTGCGTCCAGGAGAGCTGGCTGCTAAGGGCAGTATCGTGTTGGGCTCCATTTTGTTTTCTGAATGCAAGAACAACATAGTGAATTAGGCCTGGGGTAGGTGTAATTCACTATCAAAAAATGGCTTTGTTGTCCCTATTTCTACATGTAGAAGTTGTTTCCATGCCAAAGTCATAGGTGATCTATATGAATAACTTACTGAAACAACCCCTCGTTAGTATGGTCATAGTGTACCCTGAGAAAGAAATCACCCACATGCTTTTACCAGTCCCCTTTCATGTAAATATCAGTTTCTACAAGAAAGGTATTTAGGCCACAGTGCTGATAAGAACGTGACCACTTTGTAAAAAAACAAGGGAGTAATTACCTTCAGAATCTCATAGCATGTTGTGTTAGAACTGCTTTCAGTTCCAATATTAGGACACCTTTAATGTGATGAATTTTGTGGTATCTTCCAGGAGGCTTGGGAGGGCTTTCTAAGGAATAATTTCTTTCTTTCTTTCTTTCTTTTTTTTTTTTTTTAAAGATTTTATTTGACAGAGATCACAAGTAGGCAGAGGCAGGCAAAGGGGTTGGGAGGGGGCGGAAGCAGGCTCCCCGCTGAGCAGAGAGCCTGATGCGGGGCTCCATCCTAGGACCCTGATATCATGACCTGAGCCGAAGGTAGAGGCTTAACTCACTGAGCCACCCAGGTGCCCTCTAAGGAATAATTTCTAAAGACATGGAAGGACCACAGGTTTGGGTGGGAGAGTAGGTTAATGAAATCATGGAGATAAGAGACAAAGGTGTGGCTCATGAGTTGAGTGGTTGGTTATTAGGAACAAGCAGAAATCCAAGACCTCATATAGAAAGTTTAACCCGATATACTCAAGCTGTGAATTTCAAAATGAAATTATATTATAGTGAATTATTTTAAATGAGCTATCAACTGTTAAAACTACTTTCTGCTCTGACCTGAGTTAAATATTTCTAAGTCAGTACGAGCTTGTGGAGATTTACTTTATTGCAGATTACATATTACAGGAAGCATCTTGGGACAGCCCTAGATGTTATGTGTGCCAACCAAAGCTGAACACTTTTTTTTTTTAAATCATTTCTGAGAGGTGATATGTTCTTTCTTAATCCTTCCAAGTGGAACAAGTGGAATTTTTTCAAGATCATTGTCCGTTTCTGAAAAGTATTGTTAACAGTATGTGAAAGCCACAAATGAGTATGTTCTTTCAATTTTCTTTTTCAGATAGCGATGATCTTCAAAATGAAGACTCTGGAAAATTTTAGGTTCTCTATAGGAACTACAGAAGTTGAAGGAAAGAAGATTTTCAAAAGGCAATTGTTTTGAAAGTATGTTTACAACTAACTGATACTGTTGACAGTTTTTTTTTTTTTTTTTAAATAATAAAACACTTTACGAAGATAGTATTTATGGTAAAAGGAAACTGGACTAACAATGAGGCCAAAGACTTTTCCTGCCACAACTTATTCTGGAAATAGCCGCCAGCGACTGCAGGAGATTCGAGAGGGCTTAAAGCAGCCGTCCAAGTCTTCCACTCAGGGGCTGCCTGTGGGACCAAACAGTGATGCTTCCCTGGCCACCAAAGTCGTGGGGGGCAAGGATGCTGCCAGGCAACAGCAGCAGATGAGAGCTACCCCAAAGTTTGGACCTTACCAGAAAGCTTTGAGAGAAATCAGATACTCCCTGTTGCCTTTTGCTAACGAATCCAGCACTTCCGCAGCGGCAGAAGTAAACCGACAGATGCTGCAGGAACTGGTGAACGCGGGATGTGACCAGGTGGGTGTAACCTCCCCAGGCTCCTGCCCTGGCATTTAACAGTAAGTAGTCCCGCAGAGTGCAGGGGAGACAGCCAAGGATCCTGTGCTTGCACTTGAAGGCTCTGAATTGCTTCCGAAGAGAAGTGTTTCTGGGTCAAAACCAGAGGCCCTTCTGGTGTGCCATTGCATTTTTTTTCCATCTTCTCCCCAGAACGGTCTTTTTGGCCGCTTTTCCTTTACAGGCAAAATCTAGACATTTCCGAACTCTACTGAAATTGTACCATGTGTCTTTTCTGTTCTGTCCTTGTGAAGTTGAGAAGGGCTTTCACACTTAGCCCTGTCTTTGTGGTTTATTTGGGCTTATTCTGAGCTGTGATGGGGAAGATAGTGGCTTCCCTTGTTTTTAGTTTGTGCAGTCATTTAACTTAGCTAAGGGAAAGGTTGATTAACATGGTTTGGCTCTTCTTAAACTCTTTTTTCTCCTGTTTTGAAAAACAGTATGTATACTGTTTAGGAGACATAACTATGTTAAGGAAATGATCAAGCAACGTAGTCTGACTTCTCAATTGCTTTCAAGATCAGGGACACATTAATGGAGGTGACAATAATATATAAATACACAACTTTTCTCTATACATTTGTGATGCTGTAAGGACTCACATAGCCACGTAAAACCCAGGTTGAGGGGTTGGACCATGTAAAATGGAACTGGTTTCTAACCACATAAAAATGCATTTAGTAAAATCTAACTGGTAAAAATGTAATTGTCTTACAAAAGGACTTCTAAAAAAAAAAAAGACTTCTGAAAGCTAATGCTCTGTTACCAGCTGTCATCTTAAAAGTCTCAGTTGCATGAAAATGGAAGTAAGCTAGGTATTTTTGTTGCCTTGGAAAATTAGTAAGATTTCATGTTCAAAGCACATCAAGACGGCTTGAGCACTTGTAGTTTCTTAGGAAGAACCTAATTACCTACTCCTGGCCTCATAGTCACAGGAAAAGGCTAACAATACCCTCTTTTATTTTCAAAAGCTATCTCAACCTTCTTGTTGTAGTTGATTACCATAGAATTTAACTAGAGAATTTATATTTCTCAGATGATATGTTTGTGAAATTAATCGTGCTATTTTGCAGGGCACTGCCTTGACACTTTGGGATATACTGGGATTAACTCGTGTGAATCAAGCATTGTTGTGTTGAGAGTTGCTTTTCTAAAGCATAGGATCATGAATAATGTGGTGCAGAGTGTTTTAGCAGTGGAAGCTGACAGCAGAGGCATGACCTTTCTCATTGTGAAAATATGAAGTTAAATACGCTGCCAAGTGCTATCCCTTGACAAACAGAACTTGATGGTTTTGAAAGTAGGAAGGAGCAGTCTGGGGGAAATACTAGAGTAAGATTGCAGAGACTTGAAAACCAACAGCAAAGCCTAAAATCTTCTATAAATCACTTGCAAACAAAAGAGGTAATCAGAGCAAGGTGTTCTTTGCAGTTGTGTTTCAGCTCTGATAAAAAGAAACAAGTGAAGCAAATAAGCCCAAATACAGGTGGGATCTCATTATAGTGAAATCCATTAGTGATAATTACAGTACAAGAAATAATGAAGCTGGTGCTGTATCCAAGACAGTAAAATACAAATATAGTAAAATTAAGGATCATGACACCAGTGAAGTTCCCATCAACATTTAATTTATGTTAATTGATAGCAGGAAGGACTTCATTTGTCATACCTAATGCTCCTGAA
The DNA here is from genome assembly GCF_902655055.1 of Lutra lutra. Lineage (NCBI taxonomy): Eukaryota > Metazoa > Chordata > Mammalia > Carnivora > Mustelidae > Lutra > Lutra lutra. Next base: position 119,330,880 of record NC_062280.1, on the reverse strand, counting down.
GTGATTCAGTCGCTTTGGTGTATAGTGTTACTTTATAAAGTAAAAACCTCTGCCTTCAGCCTAACGCTCCAGTTTGGGTCTGTATACAGGGTGCATTTGCTTTCAGAGAATTCTGGTCAGAACGTCATTATGAGAACCTGAATAATGGGAGTGGAAATAATCAATAGTACCTCTAGAGTTGTGTGGGTCTTCAATAAAGCAGATTATCAGATCCAATATAATAGGTACAGAGTACCTAGTGTTGCAGCTTTTCAGTTTCCTTTATTTCCTCCTCTATTGCCTTTTAATTTAGCTTCAGTTTTATTTTCTTGTACTTTGTCATTCTTTTTTTTTTTTTAAGATTTTATTTATTTATTTGACAGAGAGATCACAAGTAGGCAGAGAAGCAGGCAGAGAGAGTGGGAGAAGCAGGCTTCCTGCGGAGCAGAGAGCTGGGCGCGGGGCTCAATCCCAGGACCCCAAGATCATGACCTGGGCCGAAGGCAGAGGCTTTAACCCACTGAGCCACCCAGGCACCCCATACTTTGTCATTCTTAACCCTAATATTAATCAGAATGGTAGTAAACTCCATGTTTTCTCAAGGTCTTACCAGTGATACACACTTTTGTATGCCCTATTTTATCCATTGCATATACACGTTTATACATTTTTTCCCACTTTATTTGACCTGAGGCTTACTGAAAATATTTACTTGAATGTTTATGAGTGTTTTCTTTTAAACTTTTTATTAGAATAAAATTTACATAAGAGGGTGCCTGGGTGGCTCAGTTGGTAGAGTGACTGCCTTCGGCTCAGGTCACAATCCTGGAGTCCCAGTATTGAGTCCTGCATCCATCTCCCTGATCTGCAGGGAGTCTGCTTCTCCCTCTGACCCTCCTCCTCTCTCATGCTCTCTCTCTCTCTCTCTCAAATAATAAATAAATCTAAATAAAATAAAATTTCCGTAAGAACAGTATATGATAGGATCCTAAGTGGACAGCTCAGTGAACTTCACCCAGTGAATCACACCCATGTAACTAGCATGGATGGGTGTATTTTTTTTTAAAGATTTTATTTATTTATTTGACAGAGATGACAAGTAGGCAGAGAGGCAGGCAGAGGAAGGAAGCAGGCTCCCTGCTGAGCAGAGAGCCCAAAGTGGGGCTTGATCCCAGGACCCTGGGATCACGACCTAAGCCAAAGGCAGAGTCTTAACCGACTATTTTTTTTTATTATTTTTTAATTTAAGTAATTAACCCAGGCTATTTATTATTATTTTTTTTAATTTAAGTAATCTCTATGCCCAACGTGGGGCTTGAACTCAACACTCTGAATTCAGGAGTTGCATGCCCTTCCAACTGAGCCAGCCAGGAACCCCTAGGGGGGTGTGTGTGTGTGTGTGTATTTTTTAAGATTTACTTATTTATTTTTAGACAGCATGTGCATGAGAGAGAGCACAGAAGGGAGGGGCGGATGTCGAGGGAGAGAATCTCCAGCGGACTCCCCACTGAGCGTGAAGCCAACTCAGGGCTCAGTCTCACAATCATGACCTGCGCTAAAACCAAGAGTATGACACTCACCTGACTGAGCCAACCAGGCGCTCCAGCCCCCACCGGGGTATATTTTTAATTACAATATTTTTAATGTAAATTTCTAGGAAAAGTAAAAGACTTAAGTATTTTCTGTGTAGTGATATAGTGTAAATGTCAAATGATGCAGCGTCTAAAATATTTTCGCATATACATTACTAAAGACTTAATGAAAATTTCTACAGGAAAAAAAAGGCCAGTGGATTAATATTCCTTATGGAAGGAGCTATTCTTTAAAGACAGATTAAAGGACTTGGAATGATAAGTGTTTTGGTTATAAGTGTCATATTTTTTTTATCATTCGGATACTCTTCATACTGACATAGGTAATAATTTAAATTTAGCTTTTACTTTATCTTATAAAACTTAGTTTCACTTTTTCTCTTACTCTTAGTGGTTTCAGGTGATCATATTACCAGGTTTTCCCTCTTTTTCTTCCTGACAAAGTTTTAAAAACTACTAATTAGGGGTGCGTGGGTGGCTTTTTTGGTTAAGTGTTTGTCTTTGGTTCAGGTCATAATCTCAGAGTTCTGGGGTCAAGTCCCACATCGGGCTTCCTGCTCAGCAGGGAATCTGCTTCTCTCTTTCCTGCTCTCCCTACTCGTGCTCTCTCTCTCTGCCAAATAAATAAATAAACATGCTAAAAAAAAACCATTACTTTGATTTTGCGATGACGTTGTCTGCTTCTTGAAAGCATATGACTTGAGTCCTCTCACTGAATTGCATTGGGTTAACAGGTGTAAGGGTGCTGTTGGGACAGGCTCACCATACTTGGGGCTTCTCAGGGTGCAGGGATGGATGGCTGGCATAGGGGTCTAGAGATGGCAAGGATCCTATTCAGTAGTACCTCCTGCAGTCTTCAGAATAGCTAAGCATTTTATCAGTTTGTGCCTCTTAGAGGCCGACTTAGGTGAGAACTGCCTTTCAGATGTGAATACTGAGAAATGTTTTTTGCTTCTCTTGAGGAATTAGCATGTGCTATTTCTCCTTGGACAACCCATATCCTGACCTTCATGAGGCTCCCTCATTGATCTGCTGTGAGAGGTGCCAAGTCTGTGGCAGCTTTAAGACTTCTTAGGGCTCTGGCCTGTCATAGCTACATTCTTTCAGTCCTGTGTTAGCATAATTTTCCTAATCCTGACTTAATCCAATTTTTCCTCACTTTATTGTGAATGTTTAAATGACTTAAATCATTATTGGAGTGAAGGTAGGAAGAAATGTAAACAAACAGATTGATTTATTACGCCAAATTTGGCCTAAGGAAAAAGCTGATGGTCAGGATGTATATTCAGAGGCATGCTTCATGAGAATAATGGTCAGAACAACAAATAAATTTCAGGTAGTTTGGTTAATAGGAAAGGGAGTGAATTTCTTGGCATTCTCAAACCAAAAAGTACAGAAAAATCAAGTTTCTCAACCCATCTTACAAGTTATTCTTCAACCCAGGTCCTTTTGCCAAAGGAAATAGCACTGCAGAGAGGTGAGGCCTGCTGGGGCCTGTGAATCTCACAGAGGAAGGACAGACACTGGTGTTGGCAGCAACCTCTTGTGCCAAGTACTGTTCGAATAAGCACTTGCACCCATAGCCTCATTATTGAAACTACACAGAAAGCATTTGAGATGGATCCCAGTCCTTACCCGAGTATTGCAGAGGAAACTGTGGCTTAGGTGGTCAGGCAGGTGACTCAAGCTCTTCTCTGCACGCCCCTTCCCCCAACCCCCAGGTCTTGACCTTGCGTCTTCAGTAAGGGTTAGACCTACTCGTTACACACACTTGAAAGACTTCAGTGCTCCCTTAATGTGGCCATGCAGGTCTCTGTCTTTAACTTGCACTGTGTGGGTTGCTGGCCAGTTTCTGTGTTTGCTGATGTACACCCTGTCCTGGTGGGATTTTCTTCTCCGTGAGTTGGTCCTGTCCTTTCCCTCATGTCCTCTCGCTTGCATGGGCGGGTGGCACTTGCTCAGCACTTCCAGTCCCCAGGCCCCCTCACCACAGGCCCTGCCTGGTCCTTTCCAGGGGTGTCCCACCCACTCCTCCCCTGTGCACCTGTCTCAGATGCATAGCACAGTCTCCTCCTGCTCGCACCTCTGCTTCATTTGTTTGGGGAGCTTCTTCAGACATTATTCTGTTGGCTGGCAGTGTCGGCATCCATCTTCCCTGGCGTGGATTTGGGCACCTGTTATGGTTTGACTCCTTCTTTCTTACTGCAGGGTCTTGATTCTTACACCTGGATTTGAACTGTTCCTATACAGCCTTCCAGTGTTCCGTATGTCTAGGGCACTGGACGCTTGAAGCCAGCCGTGTGTGGACAGGTGGTCGTGCTGTCGTCGCACTTGCCCTGTGGTGCGCAGGCCTCCGGGTGCTATGTCCACAGTGTGTCCAGATGTGTCCTCATGAGCGCAGGGCCCCAGGTGTGGCTCACCTGCTGTGTGCGTGGTGGGGATTTGCACACCCGCTGTGCGTGCCTCTGGAAAACTTTGCCCAGATGGTTCCCTGCGCTGGCCCACGTACATGCCATTGCTGATTTGTCAGACTTTAGGAGAGAGACAGCACGAAGCCTCTTTGTATGTTTAGCTCAAGCAGTTGACATCAGGAAAGCTCTAGACAGTGACCTAGAGAAATGTTAACACTGAAGTGCTGTTCCTTTAACCTGGTGTCAGGATCCTGCCTCAGGATTCATTCTCTGGAGTACAGGTAGTTTGCTAATGAAAAAAGTAGAAAAGGTTTAGATAACCAGTACATTTCCTCCTCCTCCCTTATTCTGGAAAGGGAACGACTTTTCAGTATTACCGAACACTGGGTATTGCCCTGAAATATTCATAAGAGGAGAAGGAAAAAAGAAACACTTAAGTTTAGGAATGCCAGTAATGTAACAGGAAACTGTATTACAATGGCTTTTGGGTGTAGCAGTTCCTTGTCTCCCCCCCCCGCCCCCCACCTTTTTTTTTTTTTTTTAGCTTTTCAAATTAAATCTGGCCTTGCCAAAAGATAAACTGTATACTTTGTTAAAGTAGTATATTTAAAATTAATTTGACAAGACACAGTCACATCATACCTTTGTGTCATACCCTCCCCCCACCCTGTGGCTCCCTTCTAGTTATCAAAGGAATATGTGTTCATTGTGTAAGTTTGCAAAATATAGAAACGTATAAAAAAATAAAAATTGCCTATAATTCTGTCAGCTCAAATGAGACCACTCTGAACTTCTGATATAAAAGTGGCCAGCTTTTTTTCTAATTAAAGGAAATTAAGGAAAGTGAGGAGAGCTGTGCCAGGTAACAGGTAGAAAAGGCAGAATATGGGGTATGATCCCACCTCTTCCTTTATAAAAAATATACATGTATAATATGGCCCTTCTCACTCTCCTTATCTAACATCAAGACCAATCAGTTCTCTTCCAGTGCACTTCTGAGTCCTGGTCCCCCCACCTGCCAAGCCTCTCTACCTTTGCTCACTGACGTTGCCCTTCCTCCTGGCTCCTCTCCTATGTTCCTTGCATAGAACGTTCTGAGTGATCATTCTAAAAAGGAAAAGGTACTGTCATTTCCTTCTGGAAACCTTTCCACTGCACTTGGATGAAGCTCCTGGCCTGAAGGCGAGTTCCATCCCACAGCCTCAGGTGGCACCCCTTTTCTGGCAGTTGGTGCTCTGACCCTCCCTCTTTAGGCCTTTCCTCTTCTCAGCACTGGCCCTTTCTTGCCTGGATAATGCCTACTCTTCTTGGAAGGCTTGTCTTGCTCTCCTGGATTCAGAAAAGCATTTTCTGACCCTCCCTAGTCTAGACCAGATGCCTCTGTTTTATTCTCTCTCATAGAAATTTCCTTTCATAGCATTTATCAGAATTTGTTACTAAGTGTTTAGTTGTGTATTTCTTGTAATATCCATTTCTCTCTTTAGATTTAATCCCCATTAGGGCAGTGGCTTTGTTCTGGTCATCGTTCTCTAGTACCTAAAACTTTGCAAATTCTCAAAAACATCTGATATATGAATGAAGGGATAAATGTTTTGCTATAAACATTTTTAATGCCTGTATTGTATTTCATTGTTCAAATAGTAGTTCTATAACTTATTATACATATTATATGTAACTGGAGTTAGGAGGTAAACTGAAGCACATTGTTAAGTTTATCTGAGCAAAAATGATTCCAAACCAGAAGTGATTAGGAGCAGTCTACTCACAATCGCTCAGGGAAAGACTTTCAGAGAGCAGAGGCAGAAGCAAAGTGAGAAAATGATTCCAATGTCTACACCTTAAGTGGTTACCTTATTTGGGAAAGCCTGGTAGCTGTTTATGATTGGTTGTCCTTAGGTTTTGATTTTTAGCCTCCAGGCATTACAGACTTAGGTTTGGTTTGTGTACATAGGCATAAGATCTTAGAATCACCTCCGTCTGATGGCCTTCTTGTTTAATTAAATACTGTGATGAACATCCCTCTACATCTTTATAGATATCACTGATTTACTTAGAATAAATTTTAGAAGTGGAATTACTAAGACAAACGATAAGAGCATTTTTACAGTTTTAATTTGCCAAGTTTCTTTCGAAAATTTTAAAATTGCCTCTGTATTTCCAACCCTGCCAGCAATGAATACTGCTACTACGAAACAACACATCTGTTTGTCAGTTTGGTAGTTTGTTCTGTATTCTTAATTGTGGCAATAAGTATGTGGTAGTAAAAAAGTGGTGATAGCTCTTCAGTTTTAAGTAGCAGGAAACTCATATTTTGAGGGGGGCTCTAAGTGTCTGAGACTGGATCCATTTTCCTCTTAAAATACAATGCAAAGTCTAGTACATCAAGACCAAAATGCATCTTCTGAGGAACGTCTTTTCTCTGAGTGGTTTACATTTGTGCCTGGTACATCTCTGGGCCAACACAGGATTTTGCAGTCCTAGAGGATTTGCAAGAGAGTCATTGGCAGACAGGTAGGCAAGGCCTGCCCTCTGGGGAGGACAAGCCATAACAGCCCCAGGAGCAGCACTGTCCGGACATTCAGCTTGCTTTGTTCCCCAGAATATTTGGTGTGCAGAACTGAGCGCCCTGGCTGGTGTTTAGGAATGATGGGTTACGAGTTGCTGAGGCGTTGGTTCTGGCTGCCCTTAGGAAGCCAGCTCTGGCCTCCTCTTTGAGCAACCTTCTACCTTAATCCAAACATGCAGTACAACTATTAATATTTTCTGTATGTGCCATAATGTGGAAAATATTGGAGATCACAAATATTGTTTAATACCTATTATTCACACTGAGCAGTTTTCTACCTAAATGATTATTTGCTCTTATATATATGGTTGTGGCCATTCGATGGCTCTTGCCATCCTCATAGGTGATTAATGAACATTTTTAATATATTCTATAGTGTAGTGCTTTCCCCCTTCGAAGTGCTGCATAGGCAGATACTGTAAGTGCTAGAGAAGGTTTTGGAACAATTATTTGTTCCTCCTTTTCTTGCACCCAGTGATTTTCCAACCTGGGACGTGTTGGAAAAATACTGCCACCGAAGCCAGCACCAGCGATTGAATTCATTTGGTGAGGAGTGGGCCCTGGGTAAGAGCCCTTCCTAACAGGTCCCGGATGGTGACTAAGGGGCAGCCAGGGACCTCAGCTCTGCATTGAACTTGATAGAGTCGGCCCTGAGAAGTGCCTCTAAGATCTGAGCCTTATGTTTGCCTGCAGTCTCTTTAAGGGCTCCTTACACTGTTTCTGTCATTGCCAACCCATTTAGGGATGTAAAGAGAAGTGAAATACCCAACAAGGACATTGAGGGTTTTTTTGTCCTTTATTTATTTTTTAAATTTTATTTATTTATTTGAGTGAGAGCACACAAGCAGAGGGAGTGGTGGGCAGAGGGAGAAGCAGGCTCCCCGATGAGCAGGGAGCCCAACATGAGGCTGATCTCAGGATTCTGGGATCATGACCTGAGCCAAAGACAGACACTGAACCAACTGAGCCACCTGGGTGTGCCTACCTTTTATGTCCTTTAACAACAATCTCTTTTAAGCTACTTGTAATACAGTTATTATAAATTTCAAACTTAACAACAAAAAAGCCACCTCCATTATCATAGTCACTACCCAGCTGCTTCTTACTTTGGCATTAAAATTCAGTTACCGGAAGCTCATGGTTCTCAAGTTTAATGTAAAATAAGTTCATCGTGCAATTTTTTATATTATGATTTACTCATCTTGGATTTCTTTATTGTTTTTTAAAAAAATTTTATTTTACTTAAATTCAATTAATTAATGTATAAAGAACCTAGATGTCCATCAACAGATGAATAGATGAAGAAGCTGTGGTATAGATATACGATGGAATACTATGCAGCCATCAAAAGTAATGAAATCTTGCCATTTGCAACACCGTGGATGGAACTAGAGGGTATTATGCTGAGCGAAATAAGTCAATCAGAGAAAGACAATTAAATGATCTCCCTGATATGAGGAATTTGAGAGGCAAGGTGGGGTGTTTGGGGGGTAGGGAAGGAAAAAATGAAAAAAGATGAGATCGGATGGAGACAAACCATAAAAGAATCTCACAAAACAAATGGAGGGTTGCCAGGGGGAGGCGGGTAGGGAGAGGGTGGTTGGGTTATGGACACAGGGGAGGGTATGTGCTATGGTGAGTGCTGTAAAGTGTGTAAGCCTGACGATTCACAGACCTGTATCCCTGGGGCTAATAATATACTATATGTTAATTTTAAAAATTAACATATAGTATATTATTAGATTCAGAGGTAGAGTTCAGTGATTCATCAGTTGCAGATAACACCCAGTGCTCATCACATCACACGCTCTCCTAAATGCCCATCACCCAGTTACCCCATCCCTCCACCTACCACTCCTCCAGAAACCTTCAGTTTGTTTCCTAGAGTTTCTTATGGTTTGTCTCCCTCTCTGATTTCATCTTATTTTATCTTTCTCTCCCTTCCCCTGTGATCCTTTGTTTTGTTTCTTAAATTCTGCATGAGTGAAATCATATGATAATCGTCTTTCTCTGATTGATTTATTTCACTTAGCATAATACCCTCTAGTTCCATCCACATCACTGCAGATGGTAAGATTTCATTTTTTTGATGACTGAGTAATATTCCATTGTGTATGTATACCACATTTTTTTAAAAGATTTTATTTATTTGAAAGAGAGACACAGCAAGAGAAGGAACACAAACAGGAGAAATACCACATCTTTATCCATTCATCTGCCGATGGACATCTGGGCTCTTTCCGTAGTTTGGCTATTGTGGACATTATTGCTATAAACATGGTTGTGCATGTGCCCCTTTGAATCACTATGTTTGTATTACTTGGGTAAATACCTAGTAGTGTAACTGCTGGGTTGTAGGGTAGCTCTATTTTTACTTTTTGAGAAACCTCCACTAACAGTTAAAAGGGTTCCCTTTTGTCCACATCCTCACCAACATCTGTTGTTTCCTGACTTGTTAATTTTAGCCATTCTGACTCGTGTGAGGTGGTATCTCTTTGTGTTTCTTTGTTTTTGTCTTTTTAAGATTTTATTTTTTTGACAGAGAGAAAGAGGGAGAGCGTGCACACACAAGCAGGGAGAAGGGCAGAGAGAGAGGGAGAAGCAGGCTCCCCGCTGAGCAGGGAGCCTGATGTGGGACTCAATCCCAGCAGCCTTGGGTTCATGCCCTGAGCTGAAGGCAGACACTTAACCAACTGAGCCACCCAGGCGCCCCCTCCTTGTGGTTTTGATTAGTATTTCCTCTTTCTTGTCTTTAGTCTTTGGAAAGGAGATATTTTTCATAATTGTATTTTTCACATTTGTGATATATATATAATTGACTTTCAGTGCAACAATTCGAATTTTTATAAGTGTACTTGGCTCTTTTTCCTGGAGTTGTGGGAAACCATAGGAAATTTTTCTTCCCTTTGTACCATTCTCTCATGTCCTCACCCTTACCCCGACCATCTAGCATAGTCCTGAATGAATAGTGAATGCTCAATAGATACCCCCAGCAGTTAGAATCAGATGGACTGTATTCCATTCTGACTAAAGTTGCTCTGAGTATAATTTGGGAATTGAATTAAGCTGCTGGTGACAGATTCTCGGCTACAGAGCTTAGTATGCATAGGTGGCCTAACAAAGGAAGGCTGGAGTTCGGCAGGATGTGGCCTGCATGGTGGTTCTGCAGTGTTGTCAAGGCCCTGGGCTCCTCCTCTCTGTCAGTTCTGGCCTCCTTAATAAGAGGCTTCCGTTTCCAGGTGCCCAAGGTGGCACCTCTCTGAGAGCCAACAGTTTGTACAAGAAGCAGGAATATGGCAGCAGAGATGCTTCTCTACCTCACAGGCCCAAACGTATTCACTTAGTCACCAGAGGTTAAAGCAGAACTGTGTACTTTAGCTGAGCATACGGCTGCCATGATAGAACTGGCCTCCTGTTAGTAAGGAAGACCGGATTTCAGTAACTAGCCTTCTGTTAGTAAGGAAGACTGGATTTCAGTAAGTCAGATAGTAGATTTCATTAAGGAGCCAGAGCATGACCCCATGTTGTACTGGCTGTCACCATGGGCTAATAGCCTGCCTTTCTGATTGATCCTCATGATCCTTCATCTATACCCTGGGGGTAACAATTACTAATACCCTATGGGTTGTGTTGCAGACCAGAAAGAATGTAAAGTGACCTGTCTTTGACTCTAATCTCTACTTTGGTCATTATATTGAGGCATACTTTCCCCAGTACCTATTTCTTCTCCTGCAGAGCTTTCACATCTCTGTATCTTTTCAGTGCTAACACCCTGCTCTATACCTGGATTCTTCTAAGTAGTCTCCCTGACCCAGTATTTCTGCCAGTGAACTTTTCCTAAAAGGTGACAGTCAGCCACTCCCTTGTATCCACTCCCCTCCTCTTCCTACCATGTGATCTCCACTTACCAAACTTGATTATTTCTCTCATTTCCAGCCCAGCCTGCTTGCTCCAGCTGTGTTTGCCTCTTTACACACCAGCTACTACCAAGCTGTGTGACTTTCTCCCACACTGGCTTTACTCATGCTGTTTACGCTACCTGGAATGCACTCCCCGCCAGCCCAGCCATGCTCTGCCCACTCAAGTCCCACTTCTTCCATGATTCATCTTTGTGGCCTTTTCCAGCTATTCATTCCTACACATGTGGGGGTTCTCCCTTTCCTGAATTCCCATTTTTTTATTGGTACCATCCAGAGTGCTCTGGTAGTTCTATATGGGGTCTTAGGGATTATCTAGGCTACATGGCTCTTTACACAGTTAAATTAAGTGAGACCCAGAGAGGTAATGTGGTCAGTTTAAGACTATACAGCAAATGAAGGACAGACCCAGAGCTACAAGCCTCTCAGTTTCACCCATGGAACTTGAAAGAGAAAGAAAGAGAAATAGTCATCACCCTACCATTTATGAAAGTGAGATATTTTCACATAGTAGAATTGGTCCAGGGGTAATTATTATTATTTGGCCATTTTAATTTCCTTTTATTGTTGCTTTGATTAACTTTTTATTTTGGAAAAAATTTAAAAGTACAATAGCATCTCTCTCTCCAGTAATTTTAGAATAAACATTTAATTCAAATATAACATCTAAAATTTTTTTTAAAGATTTTATTTATTTATTTGACAGAGATCACAAGTAGGCAGGGAGGCAGGCAGAGAGAGAGAGGGGGGGAAGTTAGGCTCCCCGCTGAGCAGAGAGCCTGATGCGGGGCTCGATCCTAGGACCCTGAGATGACAACAAGAGCTGAAGGCAGAGGCTTAACCCACTGAGCCATCCAGGTGCCCCAACATCTAGAATATTTTGAAAACAAATACTAGACATCATTTCATTCATCATTCATATACTCATATATTTAAACGTATCTGCAAAAGACAGAAAAAATAAAAACCACACAGAATAGGAACATAATCACAATACTGTTATCACACATTCAATAGAATAAACATTTTTTTTTAAAGATTTTATTTATTTATTTGACAGACCGAGATCATAAGCAGGCAGAGAAGCAGGCAGAGAGAGGAGGAAGCAGACTCCCTGCTGAGCAGAGAGCCTGATTTGGGGCTCAATCCCAGGACCCTGGGATCATGACCTGAGCCGAAGGCAGAGGCTTTAACCCACTGAGCCACCCAGGTGCCCCAACATTTTAAATTTAATATAATTTTTATGACTACATGGTTAATACTTTAGAACTGCTTATTAATGAAATTAATATTTCTGAGAAATTACTATGTGAATATCACTTAATCCTCCCAACAAGCCCACAGCAAGATTCTATTATTGTCAACATTTACAGATGAAAAAACTGGATCACAGGTTAACTTACACAAGGTAAATAATGTGCCTACTAAGTAGTGAAACCAGGAATCAAAAATCCAGATCTGACTGTTTCTTGTTTTATATCCTGAGTTCTTTTCCCTCAACACTTCTATACATAGCATCTCTTCATATCAGTAAAAACATTAATCTAAAACATTTACATGCTATCATGGGAGTCTGCCAGAATTTAACAATTCCTAGGTTTTTTTTTTTTAATGTTTTGGGTTTTTTTTTTTTTTTAAAGATTTTATATATTTCTTTGACAGAGAGAGACAGCAAGAGAGGGAACACAAGCAGGGTGAGTAGGAGTGGGGAGAAGTAGGCTCCCCACCAAAGTAGGAGCCCAATGCGGGGCTCGATCCCAGGACCCCAGGATCGTGACCTGAGCCAAAGGCAGATGCTTAAGAATGGAGCCACCCAGGTGCCCCATTCCCCTGTTTTTGGACAATGAAATTGTTTCAGGTTTTTACTATTATAAATGATGCTATAGTGAGCATGTTTATTTGTAAATTTTAAAAGACATCTCTACTGCTTTCCTTAGGTTAGATTTTTTTTAAAGTGAAATTACTCCAGGAGCCTTCTTATATAATTGTTTCATGCAAATTAGTTTTGCCTAGAGGTTGAGTAAATTCAGTAGTAGTAAATGATTGGCAGAACCAGGAGTAAACCCACATGTTTGCAGCCCTTCTTTGAGCAGATGTTGCTTGAGTGTCTATAAGGTGTTATGCATGGAGTTTGCTTATCCCTCTCCTTCTGCCTCCTCCCCACCACATGTTTGTACACATGCTCTCTCTCTCTCTAATAAATGAATAAAATCTTTTAAAAAAAGGAAAGAAAAAAGCACAGAGGAAACAAAGGACCAATTTCAGGAATGAATGGCTACTGCTGTGGGTCCTAAAGACATTAAAAATTGTAAGGGAATATATAACCAATAAATTTATGATCCAATAAATGTGACTTAGATGAAATGGATAGACAAATTTGTTGGAAGACAAAAAAACTACCAAAATTAACACAAAGAAATAGAAAAATCTGAATAGCCCAACATCTATTCAATTCATAATTAAAATCCTTCCTACAAGGAGAACTATAGGTTCACATGCTTCTCTGGTGCATTCTATTAAACAGTTAAGAAGTAATAGTGATGCTAGCCAAACTCTTTCACAAAATAAAGGAGTAGGGAGTGGTTCCCAGCTAATCTCATGAGACCAGTGTTGCTCTGGTATCAAGACTTGACGAAACCATTTTAAGAAAACTACAGACCAATATTTCCAATATCTTTTGTAAATGCTATATAAAGGCAAACATCCAAACCAAAGTACTAGCAAATGCCATTCAGTGAAAATATATTAAGGACAAATGAGATTTATCCCGGACATGCAGGGGTGGTTTAACATTAGAAAATTAATGTAATTCACCATGTCAACAAAGTGAAGAATAAGGCCATGAGTAAAGCCATCTCCATAGATAGAAAAAAAATCCTGTCACAGAATCCAACAGCCATTCATAACAAAACTGTGCATAAAAGAGAACTCCTCACGTTACTGAAGGACACCTGTGTAAAATCTACAGCCAGCATCACATTTAATGGTGAAACTCTTCCTACTTACATTGCCTTTAAGATTGGTAATAAAGCATGGATGTCTACTTTTCATCTTATATGGAGGTCCTGGGCAGTGCCTTAAGGAGGGTAAAAGAAGTAAAAGTACACAGATTGGAAAATAAGTAAAGCTGTCTTTATTTACATTTGACGTGATCCTTTTGTAGGAAATCATAAGGAATCTATTAAAAGGCTACCAGAACTAATAATTTCCTACATAATAATTTAGCATGGTTACAGAACAAGGTTAATATGCAAAAATCAGTAGTTTTCTGTATTCTAGCAATCAACACTGGGAAATTAAAATTTTAAATGTGATTTCATGAGGCCCTTGGGTGGCTCAGTCAGTTAAGTGTCCTGACTCTTGATCTCAGCTCAGGCCTCGATCTCAGGGTTGTGAATTCAAACCCCCATGTTGGGCTCCATGCTGGGCATGGAACCTATTTAAGGAAAAAAAAAAAGTGATTTCATTTATATTAGCATTTAGAAATATGAAATACTTAGGGATAAATTTAACAAAATATGTATATGTACAAGACCTGTAAAAAAAAAAAAGCACAGAACAATACTGAATGTGTTAAAGAAGATCAGACAGAATAAATGGAGTGATATACCATGTTCATAGATTGGAAGACTTAATATTGTTAATATGGCAGTTCTCAAACTTATCTTCAGATTCATCACAATTCTGATAAAGCCAGAGCAGGCTTTTTTTTTTTTTTTAATTGAAGTCGACAAACTGATTACAAATTCATATGTTCCACAAAGGAGCTAGAATAACAAAAGCTATATTAAAAAGAACATAGGTAGAATACTTAAACTATGTAATTTCAAGACTCATACTAGTTAAACTTTATAATAGATTCTAGAGCTATACAATAAGACAGTGTGGTACTGTCACAAGGATAGATCCACAGATGAGTGAAACAGAATTCAGAGTCCAGGGGCACCTGGGTGGCTCAGTTGGTTAAGCTTCTGCATTTGGCTCAGGTCATGATCCAGGGTTCTGGGGTGGAGCCCCACATTGGGCTCCCTCTTCAGTGGGGAACCTGCTTCTCCCTGTGTCTCTGCTTGCTGCTCTGCCTACTTGTGCTCCTTCTCTTTCTGTGTCAAATAAATCTTACTAAAAAATAATAAAGAATTCAGAGTGCAGAAATGAGCCCACCTTTTAATAGTCACAAGGATACCAAGGGAAAGAAGGAAGGGGTTTTTTTTGTGTTTTCAGCAAATGGTCCTGGGATAAATGAATATCCTAGTGGACAAATACTAACACTTTTACACCAGTCACAATAATTAAAATAGATTATAGCCCTAAATACAAACTAAAAACTTTCGAAAGAAAACATAGGAGAAAATCTTTGCAAACTTAAAAAAAGCAAAGATTTTTTTTAGATCTAATATAAAAAGCATGGATCATAAAACAAAAATTGATAAATATGACTTTTCTGAAATTAAAAATCTATGCTCTTCAGAAGACATCATTGAAACAACAAAAAGTCAATCCATGGGATAAGAAAAAAATACTTCAAATACATACACTGGACAATAGATTTATTTCTGTAATATGTAAAGAATCCTTACAATTCAGTAATAAAATGACAAGCGCTTAAAAATGGGCAAAGATCAGGGGAACCTGGGTGATTCAGTTGGTTAAGCATCTGCTTTGGGCTCAGGTCATGCTCTCAGGGTCCTGGGATCACATCAGGCTCTCTGCTCAGCGGGGAGTCTGCTTCTCCCTCTCCATCTGTGCTCTCTCTCTCCATCTCGCTCTCTCTCTCAAATAAGTAACTTGGAAAAAATTTTTTTTTTTTAAAAAGGGCAAAGATTTGAGCAAACATTTCACAAGAGAATATGCAAGAATGGCTAATAAGCCCATGAAAAATACTCAATATTATTAGAGGGAATATTCAGGGAAATGCAAATGAAAACCACAATGAGATATCACTACATTAGAAAGGATAAAATTTTAAAGTCTGATAACACCAGGTGTTGACGGAATGTATAGCAGCTAGGATTTTCTTACGCTTTTGGTGGAAATGTAAAAAAGTTTTTTAAGCATATACCAACCATACATCTCAGTCATTCTCTTCATAATTATTTCTCAAAGAGAAAGGAAAACCTGTGTCTGCAAAAAGACTTGTGCATAAATGTTCATAGCAGGTTTATTTGCAATAGCCAAAAACTATAAACAGCCTAAATGTCCATCAGCAGGTGAATGGATAATAAATCCTGGCATGTCCATACAATGGAAGACTATTCAATTAAAAGAAACCTGTGGGACCACTTATATAAACAACAGCGTGGACGAATTTCAAAATCACAGTGCATGAAAGATGCTAAGTACAAAATAGAATCATATAGGATTTTCTTTTTATAATATTTTAGAGAATATAAACTAATTTTAGTGACAGAAAGTAGATAGTGGTTAGCTAGGGTCGGAGTGGAAGGAGGGAGTGCCAAGAAGGAACACTCAGAAAATTTTAGGAGTGATGAAAACATTCTGTATCTTTGTGTGATGGTGGTTTTACTGTTGCATATATCTTGTCACTCATGGCTGTGCAGCCCCAGAGATGTAGCTTATCACAGTTGAGAATATGTGAGTCTATAATAGATACCCAATTTGGAAGACTTTATGAGAAAAAGAGAATGTAAAATATCTCCATCTTTTTTTTGTTTAAAGATTTTATTTATTTATTTGAAAGAGAATGAGAGCAAGCTTGAGGGGGGAAGGTCAGAGGGAGAAGCAGACCCCCTGCTGAGCAGGGAGCCCGAAGGGGGACTTAATCCTGGGACTTCAGGATCATGACCTGATCTGAAGGCAGTCAGTCAACAAACTGAGCCACGTAGGCGCCCTCTTTCCATCTTTTTAATATTGGTTACATGATGAAAAGATTTATTGCGCTAGAGGACACATGTTAACATTAATTCCACTTTTATCTCTGTTTTCTTAAATGAGGCTGTCAGAAAATTAGAAATGACTGTACGTGGATGGGTAGCTAGTCAGTGGCAACAGTGGCGGTGAGGCCATCTTCAGTCACACCATTGCCTGGGGCAGCTCCCTGCACAGTGCTGTTGCTTTGGATATTTCTCTGCCCAGATCGCTTGGTTGTAACTGTCCTCACTAAAAGTTCAGCTGACTTAGAAGAGGCAACTGTTACAATTTTGTTGTCATCATTTTATTACATCTAAAATGGTAATCTGTGCTCATTGTAGAAAACTTTGGGCACTGTAGTGAAGAGAACAAAAGCTGTTGAAAACCTTACCTCCGACAGGCAACCACTGATAGAATTTTTAACATTAATGTATTGATAAGAATCGATCCTTTCAGTCTTTCTGGATGTTTGCATTTTACAAAACAAACAAACTGGAATCACTTTGGTTTATAATCTTGGTTTCTCATTTCATGAGCTGCTTCTCTCCGTATTCCACTGCCTTTTCTTCTTGGGTTTAAACCCATGCATGCTCTTTTTCAAATTGATGTTTTATTTTTCACAAGTAAACATTTAACTTTTCTCTGTGAAGGTCTATAAATTTGCTGTGGGAGCACCTCCCTCACTACATGCCAGGATGCCTACTGTCTTTTTCCCCAAGTCCTCTGTTTTCTTTTAGCCAGTAGCACAAAATGTGTCATTAGTTGGACCTCCCTTCAGTACTTTTGAAATTTTAAGATCTTGTTTCATTGTTGATCCTCAACTTCAGAAGATTTGGGAAGCAAACGTTCCATCAAGAGTGGCAGTTCACTGCATAAGGCGCACTGGTTGTGCCGTGCACATGGATTTTAGATGAATACAGGTTCACACCACAGGCAGGCGGAGGCTGGTCAGTGCGCTTGGCAGCTCAGCTTCCAGTCTGGATATAGCAGAGCTCACGGGCTGGAAGCCTAAGGATTTCTCTCTGTTTTCTTTTTTTAAATTTTATTTATTTATTTGAGAGAGTGAGTGAGAGAGAGAATGTGAGCAGGGGCAGAGGGAAAGGGGGAAAAACCAGACTCCATGCTGATCAGGGAGCCTGATGCAGGACCTCATACCAGGACTCTGGGATTATGAACTGAGCCGAAGGCAGACCCTTAACCCTCTGAGCCACCCAGGCACCCCCAAGGAGCTCTTTCTTTAGCAGTGGTGTTTTTGTTCTACCTACACACAGTCTTACAGTTAAAAAAAAAAAAAAATCAGTTTCCATCTTGTAAATTATGTTCTCATGGAACCTAAACCCCAAGCCTCCAAGCAGCTGCTCATGTGAGACGGGGCCTATTGGCCCTGAGGACTGTGGGCTGTCTTGCCTCGGGCCCTGGTGCCAGGGATTGCAGCACCAGCTAGAGGAGCAGGCTAAGCTGAGCTGTCTTCCCCTCCGGTGACTGCCCACTCTTAAGTACTGGGACGCTCAAAACATGCTGCTCCTTGGCCTCCTATGTTTGCTCAAGAGGGGAGATCAAAATGCCTGGTGGGGGGAATAGAAAACACCAGCCATTGGCAAAGCACCCAGCTAAAGAATAAGAAGGGGAAACTATTATTTTTTAATTTATGTATGATCAAGGTAATAGATGTGCCCCAGAAAAGGTGATTCTTTCTTATAAAGCCAGGGTATTGTGGCTTCTCCCACCTCCCTGAAGAGTAGTTGGAAAATCCCTTTGTGAATATAATGAAGATCTTTTATTCTCTATCAGAGTGAATAACTCTTTATATCAACTTAAGTTTCTCAAAAACATGTAAATGAAACTCTCCACCTTCATATCTAAATTGATTGTTTCTGTAACATCCCTCATCTCTGACCCCAGCTTGCTTGAATATTCAATTTCTCTGATACAGGTAGTAAACAGGTGTCTGGAGGCACCTGACTATTAAATAAAAAGCTTAATTTTGACTTTGGTGTAGCTCACTTTGTCTCTTCGAACACTTGGAAAGGGGACGAGATTTATTCTGTATGGTTTGAAGTAAGGCAGGTGAGAGCAAGGTCCATGTGGTATATACATGATACCAGGAGGAGCTTTCTAACACTGCAGTCTGAGGGTCGGGTGTTAAGGAGGTTAGTTCCACCACCAGTAGGAGAGAAAAAGTAAGGGGTGTGTTGGAGGAAGTCTAGAACCCCAAGGTACATGCATGACCTGGAGTGACAGTTCTCAGCCCTGAGCAGTTAGACTCACTAAGGAGCTCTGGGAACACATGTGAGCATACACTCTCTCTCCCTCTCACACTTTCATTCATGCTCGCACACCCGGAACGCCTGGGCCCCAACCCCAGAGGTTCTGATTTAATTGGTCTTAGATGGGTTCTGGGCCTTGGTATTTTTAAAAACTCAGCAAGTGTGAGAACCCACTGGGCTGGTCTTCTCAGCTTTTGTCTTCCTATTTTCCCTTGGGCTCATCCCCTTTACCCCAGTCACTTTAGTGTCACAAACAATATTAGCTCTTCTGATTTGGGGATGTACAGATTTTTATTATTTCAGTTTATGGAACTAAGAAGGTGCTGCTTTGTGACATAGCTGGTTTCTTTCTTTCTTTTTTTTTTTTTTTAAGATTTTATTTATTTGACAGATCACAAGTAGACAGAGCAGCAAGCAGAGAGAGAGGAAGAAGCAGGCTCCCCGCTGAGCAAAGAGCCTGATGTGGGGCTCGATCCCAGGACCCCGAGATCAGGACCCGAACTGAAGGCAGAGGCTCAACCCACTGAGCCACCCAGGTGCCCCTACATAGCTGGTTTCTGGGGTGCTGTGGAAGGCGCCCCTGAGTCCTGTCAGAGGCCGTTGCGCAGGAGTGTGCCAGGTGTGCGCATGACCAGAGCAGATGGTGCCCCCGCGTCAGGGGTCCTGTGACAGTTTTGGTTTTCTATGTCAGCGCCTTATCACCTCCTAGTAGTAATCCCTTCAGCATCATTGCAGAGCCTACACTTAACAAGTGTCCTACATTCCGAATCAGGAAGAAACTTGCCTTTGTTTATCTCCATAAACTGTATTTCTCCAATAAATCTTTACTCTTTCATTGAATTCTAAGTATTTGACATGTGCCTGAGGGGATGTCTCAGGTTTTTTAGACCTTTCTGACCTGTGAGGCTGCAGAGCTGCTAAGCAACTAGCTGGTGCTCCCTGTGGAAGTGAAATTGAGCCTGAGGAGTAGGAGTGGACCAGCTGGCAACTTCTGCTTCCCCATGGCAGCTTGAATTGAGACAATATAAGGAGGATCATGGCACCTAACTGAAGGGATGGCATTTTGAGAAGTCTCATGTTACTAGAATGAAGAAATGAGTGATCCTTTTGGGGAAAGGTGGGTGGCTGCTGACAGCACCCCAGCATTTTCAGTCAAGTGTCTTTCAGACTGCAGGGCGAGATCCTTGAGTGGATCAAAACAAGCATTTTGTGGTCTATGAATAAAAACGCAGAGAATCACATCACATGTAAATAAGGGTAAGTCATTCTTATGAAATTGTGAGTCATGGTATAAACAAAACAACAACAATACAGTGATACGTAGAATGTTAACTTTTACTGGATGGGAGACTGAAGGGACAGACTCTGCTTCTTTTCAGCAGCATCTAGCTGCTGTTCAGGTGCCAAACACTCTGCTAAGGGTTTTTCTAATGGTCTGTCACCTCCTCCTTTGATGCTTCAGATTCCTTAGAACTCTGAGAGAGAAAGAAGCACTAACAATGAGGATGAATTTGTTTCTGGATTTGCTATATTCTGTGGAACATGTTTTTTCCTCATGAGTAATTGGTCCCCTAACTAGTCTTCTGTCTGAGAATAAATGTATGGCCAAGGGTTGGGCATGGTGCTATCCTTTGTCCTGGTGTCCCTCATTTCAGGGACTTGGATTTAACAGGATATGAGGGAGGCAGTCTTGGCCCCTGTCCACAGTAGTTAGTTACTTCAGGTTTTCTATGGGGTTTTATAAGCAAGGTGCTATCTGGCTAATTTCTCAGCTGTGAAATGCACAATCCAGACACTTAATGTTGGTGTGAAGAAACACTTGTTTTTACTCAAGGTCCAGGAGAGGCTGTGCTTAGTATCTTAGTATTTATGGTAGAGTGCTAATATTTCCTGATTGTAGGATAAGGACGAAATGTGAAGAAAGGTATTTTTTGTGTGTGTGGCCATTTTTAAAGGAATGAACTTGTATAAAAAGGGAAACTGCTGATTATAGAAAATACTTTAAAAAAAAAAAAAGATTTTATTTTTAGGGGGTGCCTGGGTGGTTCAGCCAGTTAAGCATCCATCTTTCACTCAGGTCATGATCCCAGGGTCCTGGGATCCGGTCCCACATGGGGCTCCCTGCTTGGCGGGCCCTCTGCTTCTCCCTCTGTTCCTCCTCTTGCTTGTGCTCTCTCTCTCTCTCTCTCAAAAATAAATAAATAAATAATAATAATAATAATAAAGATTTTAATTTTAGGTAATCTCCACACCCAACATGAGGCTTGAACTCAGAACCCTGAGAGTAAGAGTTGCATACTGTACTGACTGAGCCAGCTGGCACCCCGAAAACTAATTCTTGACAGTCCCCTGAATTCTGTTTATAACACCTACCTAGGAGAATTTTTAAAGTTGGGCATTAATGAAGCCAAAAGTTTTTTGCTTGTCTTCTTACAGAAGTTTAAGAATAAGTTTTATTTGGGTTTTAGGTGAATTGATGTGTATAGTATGGATTACTGTGCAGTACTATTAGATGTCTCTAAGTGTAGAAATTGTGCACTAGAGAGTAACATGTTTCATCTCTGCCGGAGGCCAGGTCCTCGCTGTGTCTGAAACACGGGGCTTCTTCCAGGGCAGGATCCTGATGGTTGCAACAAACCAGCCCAAAGTGAAACCCTGGCCAACACAAGCAGCAGCTGCACCCTGCCCCGGTTGGTCCTCTAGCTGGCTGTCCCTTTATTTCTATGGCTGATCTGGACTTCTGCTGCCAGCTGCTGAGTCTGAACCCCTTGGAGTGAGAGAGTCGATAGTGGGAGAAGAATAGAGAAATATGTTACCAAACCATTCTTGCCCAAGTGCAGTACAGGCCCTTTCACAGTAATCTAAATATTACTGGACCAAGAGAGTTCTACAGTTTTACATAGAACACCATGCATCGGAAACTCAAAAGAAAATCCTAATGGTGCTGACTCAGTGCACATTGTGGAGTGCTTGCTGTGTGCCAGGCACTGTGTTAGGACCCACAGGTGCTACAGCGAACATAATAGACGGGTGGCCCCTCTTGGAATTTATGACCAGCCAACAAATACGTTTTCAATATCTTTTTCCAAACTAAATTGTCCTAAAACAGACAAGATCTTAGAATAGCTTTGATTGCCCAGCTGGATGAAGAATGTTGTGTTATTTGTGAATTTCTGAATTTCTGAGAAAGGAGTGTTCATGTGGTTGAGGCTCTAAAGTTAAACCATGCAACAAACTTTTTTTTTTAAGTATCATACTCATTCTTTCCTTGGGCCTGTGATGTTTATTTTTGTTGCTCAAATTGGACTTTAAGGCTGATAGCAGCAGTGCTGCCTGCAGAAACAGATTTGTCAAGTTCAGTGAAATCAGAACTTGTGTTGGCGGATGGGCTGGTGGTGCCTTTCTGACTCGGTGGCTGAGGCGTGCATTGCCAGCGAGGGGCGCTCCTTCACCACACCGTCTCAACGTTTCCATGCTATCTGAAAGAGTTATTGTAGAACCTTCTGGCATATAATTTTTTAATACACATCAAGCATATACTTTTCATCCAAAAATACTTCCTTCATAGCAGTTCCTTAGCAAAGGTTATGCTTTACTCATACTTCAGCATTGAGCTAAGCCAAACCGTACAGCAGGGCAAACTGGCTTTTTTGGTTTGTTTAACCTGACTCCGTTATTACTTTCTTTGGCTGGTGTGTTTCAGTTCTGGAATTTGTTTCAGATAGATCATTTGACCTGAGAGGATAGATGGTTGAATTGCTAATTGTCCTCTGTGGTTTGCTTTCATCTTTGAGAGAATTAGTAAGAAGGGAAGCTGCTGGATTCCCTTACGCCATGCCTTCCCATCCAGGGAGTGGGGACTAGTGTCACAGAGCTCATATTGCCCTGTTCTTGTTTTTTAGAATAATTGCCTTTCATCAGTTTTTTTTCCCTTAAATTATTTAGCTTTTTAAATCTGCTTCCTTATTTCATTTTAAAACGAGCTATACAAATTTCGTGGGAGGACAAGGAAAAGGACATTTAAGAGAATACATTTAAGAGCACTCCAATATAAATGTGAAAGGCAGACCATTAAAATGGAGCTCTGTTCCACGGCCTTGAAACAAAGGTCAGGACTTTGTATCATTTACAGCCTTCCTGAGGGCAGCTTTTCAAACAACCTTATCTTTACCTTTCTTGCCATGTTAGGTCTTGTCTGCAGAAAATTCGACTCTTTCCATGCATTTGGGAGCTAACACGCTGTTTTTTGTTTTTATAAAGTATGATAATAAGTCTTGGCCCAAGCACATTGCTCACATCCTGAGGGTGAGCATATTACTCAGGCATCAAGCCCGGACACCTGTTCAGGTCTCTCTGGGACTAACCTCAAGCTTCCATAACTCTAATGAGTAGTTACTTGTAATCCTGAAAGCCCCACTTTACCTGTCACTGTAGCTGGTTGGCTTAACTGGCCTAAATGAGCAAGGAATGAGAATTTTTAGGTATAGAAACTTAACCCTACCACGAGAATGGAACTCACATAAGCAGAGGGCCTTTGTTCTGTCACTGCTGCATCCTTAATACCTATAACAGGGCCCCTTACTGTTTGGTGATTAATAACGGTTTTGAATGAATGCAGTGTTCTAGCCGAGATCATGAAGTCATTGACATGAACAAAATCTCTATACCTTAAACAGTCACTTTGTGATAGAAACAACCTTCTCATCTTCTTAACACCGCTCCACCTGTGTTATCGTTGCTAATCTGTTGTAGTCACAGTTTTTCCATCTTGGAAGCATGGCTGGTAAAGCTCGTTTTCCAGGGTGGTTGTGGGATGGATAAGATATGATCTAAGTAAAGAGCTTTGCACAGCATCTGGTCTTTGCTAGCATTGTCCCCTCATGCTGCCCATTTCCTTCAAAAATCTACCAACAGCTTACAGTTGTGGACTGTGCCCAGTGGCATAAATGGCATTTCCTAGGCATTGAAAGGTGGGAATGCTCTTAGGTAGAAAATTTAATGAGAGGGGTGCCACGCTGGCTCATTCTGTACAGCGTGCAACTCTTAAAAGTCCCAGTGTTGTGAGTTTGAGCCCCCCATTGGATGTGGACATTACTTAAAAATAAAATCTTTTTTTAAAAGAAGAAAGAAAATTCAATTGGAAAATTTCCTAGTGAAGGTGCGGAAGCTTTTGGCAAACATTGATAAAGATAGCATTCTATTATTTTTGGAAGTCTGTTAACTCCACATTAGCCAGCTGGTGTCTTGCCCCCAGATTGTCCTGTCTAGAGAGAAGCACAGCAGATTTTGGAAGGTCTGAACTCAGGCAGAGCCTCCTAGCAGTAGTGTGTACTCAGAATAGTTTAATCATCTTCCACAGAGAGTCACTTGCCACAAAAAATAGCCGTTTTCTCAGAAAAAAATGTAATGCTCTTGAGGAGTTGTACATTTTCTGATTTTTTGTTTATTGGCTCTCTGCCACTTGTGGGTACTGTGACCCGTTTAAAAATGCCATCCTCCCTGAAATGAGCAGCATCACCTCCAGCCACATCTTCTGCAGCAGCGCCCATGTGCGCATTTGATGAGTGGTGAGTGGAGAGGATGTGGAGAGGATTATAGATTGTTTCCACCAGAAGTTGACACTCGTTCACCATCTTTTTTTTTTTTTTAAGATTTTATTTATCTGAGAGAGAGAGAGATCATAAGTAGGCAGAGAGGCAGGCAGAAAGAGAGGGGAAGCAGGCTCCCTGCTGAGCAGAGAGCCCAATGGGGGCTCAATCCCAGGACCCTGAGACTTTGACCTGAGCTGAAGGCAGAGGCTTACCCCACTGAGCCACCCAGGCGCCCCTCACATTCACCATCTTTAGAAGTCCGTTTCAGTTTTTGAAGGAAGACAGATATTTCAGAAGAGTAGCCAAAGAAGAAGGGAGAGGAAGTAGGAAGGGTCATGGGTCCTGTTATAAGGTATTTGGCATGCATTTCTGGAAAAACATGCTGACACCACCACAGGTTAGCCACCAGTAGCAATTAATGTTGGTGTATACTCGGGTTTTTAAAAATTTTGCAAGATCAGGGTCATGTTGTGGGTACTGTTTGATTTGTGTTGACTTTCTCTTGGGAGACGTTCTTGAGTATCTAGTGATTTAGGGCTCTTCATATTTGGGGCAGTGCGCTAAAATGCTGATTGGAAGGACTGTGGGGTGGGGCCTGTTGATGGGGGCTTCACTGTAGGGTGATTGGGGAGAGCCAGTCCCACAAATATCTGTTTCTAGAGACTTGTCTGAGGGGCCCTTGAGTTTTTCCAGGAGATACCCTCAAGTCTGTGAGATGGCCAGTGGTTCTGGGAGGTCTGTTGGCAGGATGGGAGGATCTCTGATGTGCCGGGCCATAGTCAGTTCAGTGAGTTGGGCTCAATCTCCCCGCTTTAATTCACTGCTTCCTGTCTGCCCCCTGCTGTGCTGCAGACTCTGATTTGGGTGCTTCTGGTTCAGTGTCTCCTGCACAGCGTGGGAACCCCAGGACTCGGGTCCACTGCGGATGGACCTCCAGCAGAGCACCCTCCTTTCCACCCTCTCCTGCCCTGTGGGCTCCCATCACACACTTGGGTATATGTGGAGTCCATGGTTGCCCCTCCATTTGGTTCTGAACTGAAATCCCTTCTTCACTGTGATTGTTCACAGAAGAGCTGTGATGGAAAACTAAGCAGAGTTAAGTAGAGTTGTGGCTAATGTTCCAAGTCCTGTATATATTTTTGTTACCCAATTTTTTTTTTGTTTTTACATAACAATGTATTATAAACATTTTCCTATGTCATGAAATTTTACTCTCTAGCACTTTATTTTTATTTTTTTTTGAAGATTTTATTTATTTATTTGACAGGGAGAGAGACAGTAAGAGAGGGAACACAGGGGCAGTGGGAGAGGGAGAAGCAGGCTTCCTGCGGAGCAGGGAGCCCAACATGGGGCTCAGTCCCAGGACCCTGGGATCATGACCCGAGCAGAAGGCAGACGCCTAATGACTGAGCCACCCAGGGGCCCCTCTAGCACTTTTAAAAAAGTGTTATATTTCACTAAGTGGGTGATAGACATTAATTTATATGGGAGCACTCCATTCGTTTGTAATTTTTCACCCTATTTGCAACACTCATGTGGATATACTTTTAATCAGCTATATCATTCCTAGACATGATTTGCTGGGCCAGTTGTCAATAGAGAATTTGAACCAATTTGCCAGAGGGATTTTCAGATAGTTGCCTGAGAGGAGAAGGGGAGGAGACAGGAGCAGGTGCAAAGGAAATACGAGTTTTTTGACGCTGTGTAAAGGTCTTTGGGGCACTGAATCAGATGTGAAACGGTGCTTGTTCCTGCCTCCCGGGACCTTGCAAGGTGGTAAGGAAACCAAGGCATGAAAGAGCTTTGCTTTCGCACACTTATTCATTTGTTCATTACTTAACCAAACATTGAACAGTCCCTGTTTGCTAAGTACAGTGGATACAAACATGAATATGACTCAATTTTTGGCCCTGAGAGCATACAGGATAAGGAGGCAGGATTGTGAAGAAAGGCCATGGGACAAAGAGAAGCTGGGTCTTAGTTTTATTGTTCAGTATGTTTGGTGATGGTTGACTTATGATGTAATCTTCCAAACATTCATAAAAGGAGAATAAGAGAACATTTCCCCACATTTGTTTCCAAGACTTTTTTTTAGGTTTTTATTTTAATTCCATTTAATCAACATACATTGTGGTTTTAGTTTCAGGTGTACAGTATAGCAGTTCAGTACATCCATACATCACCTGGTGCTCATCATGAATGTGCCCTTCATAATCCCCATCACCTATTTCACCCACCCCCCACCCACCTCTCTTCTGGTAACCATCAGTCTGTTCTTTATAATTAAGAGTCTGTTGATATGTCTCTCTCCCCTTTGCTTCTTTGTTTTGTTTCTTAAATTCCACATATGAGTTAAATGATATGGTATTTGTCTTTCTCTGACTGATTTCACTTAGCGTTATACCCTCTAACTCCATCCATGTCATTGCAAATGGCAAGGTTTCATTCTTTTTTGTGGCTTAATAATATTCCTGTGTGTGTGTGTGTGTGTGTGTGTATCTCCTCTTCTTTATCCATTCATCCATTGATGGATACTTGGGCTGCTTCCATAATTTGGCTATTGTAAATAATGCTGCTGTAAACTTAGGGGAGCATGTACCCTTTGAATTCGTTTTTTTGTATTCTTTGAGTAAATAAGCAGTAGTGCAGTTACTGGATCACAGGGTAGTTCTGCTTCTAATTTTTTTTTTTTTTTCCACAGAAGCTGTAGCAATCTGCATTCCCACCAACAGTGCACAAGGGTTCCTTTTTCTCCACATCCTTGCCAACACTTGCTGTTTCTTGTGTTGTTGGTTTTAGCCACTCTGACAGGTGTGAGGTGGTAGCTCATTGTAGTTTTGATTTGCATTTCCCTGAGAGTAAGTGATGATGAGCATCTTTTCATGTGTCTGTTGGCTATCTTCTTTGGAGAAATGTCTGTTTACATCTTCTGCCTATTTTCTGATTGGATTATTTGTTTTTTTCAATATTGAGTTTTGGAAGTACTTTATATATTTTGGACACCAACCCTTTATCAGATATGTCACTTGCAAATATCTTCTCCATTCAATAGTTTGCCTTTTAATTTTTTTGATTGTCCCTTATGAGATGTATCTAGAAAAATGTTGCAGTGGTTGATGTCAGAGACATTATTGCCTGAGCTCTCTTCTAGGATTTTTATGGTTTCAGGTCTCACATTTAGGTCTTTAATCCATTTTGAATTTATGTTTGTGTGTTTCTTACAGAAAATGGTCCAGTTTCATTCTTCTGCATGCATGTAGCTGTCCAGTTTTCCCAACACCTTTGGTGAAGAGACTTTTTCCCATTGTATATTCTTTCCTGCCTTGTGGAAGGTTAATTGATCATGTAATTGTGGGTTTATTTCTGAGTTCTGTATTCTATTCCATTGATCTGTGTGTCTGTTTTTGTGCATACAGTACTGTTTTGATGACTACAGCTGTAATATAACTTGGGAGTCAGAAATCCTGGTGCTGCTTTAGAGACTTTTAAGGAAACACTGTATTACATACAGAGTGGGGCTTCTCTGGGCTCTTCCAGCCTTGATCTCTCCCCTCCCTCCCCAGCCTCTATTATACTGAGTTCATCTTTTTCCCATGCATACTATAACCAATCCACAGGACTGTTTTACAAATTTGAGAAAAAAAGCTCTGTATAGTATGATTTTGCAACTTAGTTTTTTCATGCAGTATGTTTTTGATATTTATCCTTGTTGACGGAAGAGGCTCTAATTCATTATAATTGCTCAGTTGTATTGCATTGTATAATTATATCATCACTTATCTATCCACTAGCCCGTTGATGGAAATTCAGATTGTTTCCAGTTTTCTTTTACCAACAGAAATGCAGTGAACATTCTTCTGTATGTCCTCTTGTAAACATGGCAATTTCCCTAGAGTATATACTTAGAAGTAGAATTTCAGGGTCACAGGATTTGATCATCTTTAACTTTCCTAGATGCTGTCAAAGTATTCTCTGTGGTTATACCAATTCACACTCCTTTCCTTGGTTTATCAGGGCAGGTTTCCCTGTCCTTGCCAATAGCTGGTGGTGTCAGACATTTTAATTATGTCAACCTAAGAGGTGTGAAATAGTTTTTAAAAATGCAATTCTGGGGGGAGGCAAACCATAAGAGACTTTTAACTGTAGAGAACAGTTGCTGGAGGGGAAGTTGGTGGAGGGATGGGGTAACTGGGTGATGGGCATTAAGGAGGGCGCGTGATGTGATGAGCACTGGGTGTTATGTGCAGCTGATGAATCACTAAATGCTACCCCTGAAACTAATAATATACTATGTTAACTAAATTGAATTTAAATAAAAAATGCAATTCTGGGTGCACGTGGGTGGCACAGTCTCAGTTAGCATCTGACTCTTGATTTTGGCTCAGGTCATGATCTCAGGGTTGTAAGACAGAGCCCTACATTGGGCTCTGTGCTGGGCATGTAGTCTGCTTGAGATTTTCTCTCTCTCTCTCTCTCCCCCTCCCCCGCCGCCACTTTCATGCTCTCTCTCTCTAAAAAAGAAAATGCAGTTCTCTGTTACTAATGACATTGTAGTTTTTTTGACTATTTGAGTTTGAACCACTGATGGCATGAACTTGCAATATGATTACTCATTCCAAGCCTCATCTCCTGATTTTCATAAAACATGAATACCGGTGTTTTGGAGTCATTCTGAAGATTGGAGACCATGTGCACAGTTTCTGACTCTGTCTCAAATCTTTCTTCCAACAATACCCACAAGCTTGCCCCCCACACTGAGGAGATATCCCCCCCACTCAACCAAGGGTTGTGGTCTGCAACAGCAGGAGACAGTAACAGAGGCCCCATTGGAGCTGGAAGGACCTTCCTGAGAGCCCAGCAGGAGTCCCCAGGAGGGCCCTTACACGCAGTTGCTGTGCCACAGAGCTTGTGGAGTCAGTCAGGTCTGTTGTATTAACTGATCTCCCTTCTCTCCCCTTGCACTTTTACAGTCCATTCTCACACCACGGCCTGAGCAATCCTTCTATTTATTATTTTTAAGATTTTATTTATTTATTAGAGAGGCAGAGAACACAAGCAGGGAGTGTGGCAGGCAGAGGGAGATGGAGACTCCCTGCTGAGTGAGGAGCCCAGTGTAGGACTCAATCCCAGGACCCTGGGATCATGACCTGAGCCAAAGGCAGACGCTTAACCCACTGAGCCGCCCAGGCGTCCCCCAAGCAATCTTTTTTTTTTTTTTAAAGATTTTATTTATTTATTTGATAGATATCACAAGTAGGCAGAGAGGCAAGAAGAGGGGGTGGGGAAGCAGGCTCCCCGCTAAGCAGAGAGCCCGATGCGGGGCTCGATCCCAGGACCCTGAGATCATGACCTGAGCCAAAGGCAGAGGCTTAACCCACTTAGCCTCCCAGGCAGCCCCTGAGCAATCCTTTTAAAGCCAAAGGCAGATGTTGTGCTCTTGTGTGGCTTCTGGTCTCACTCAGGGTGAAAGCCAAAGTCCTTATCATGGCCTGTGCGTTGAGTTCCCACCCAGTGGTTTGTTGCCCATTTTCATCCTGATATGAATCTGCAGGATCATGTCCAGCATTCCAAAGCCAGGAAGTAGAGGAGGGATAGAAGAGTGCAGCGCACAGCTGGTGTTGAATCACTTGGATCAGTTAGGTGCATGTGTAATGAGTTTTTGTGTAAAATGGACTGCTTCCTGTGGCCATAGTCAAAGTAGCATCGCAGCCTTGGGAGTCTCAGTGGGATGGGCACTCACCATCCTGGCCTTGCCTGCTGTGTTCCAGAGAGACACAGTGAGAGAGGGAACACAGGCAGCGGGAATGGGAGAGGGAGAGGCAGGCTTCCCACTGAGCAGGGAGCTCAGTGCAGGGCTCGATCTAGGACACTTGGGATCATGACCTGAGCCTAAGGCAGATCCCTAATGACTAAGCCACCCAGGTGCCCCGTCCCCTTTTTCTACAATTAGTCCCTCTCTCCATCTCTCCCTCTCATGTACCCATCTGCGCCCACATCCACTGCCCTGTATCCTCGGTGGTGGCTGTCCAGGTTGTTGGGCTGGGCCTGGCCTGCCCCTGTTCCCTGAGTAGGAGAGAGCTTTGTGGTACAGTTGCTAACAGCAAAGGCTCTTCAGAGGCCTGGGCTCACTGCTTGGTGCTCTAAGAAATGTCATTGATAATTTCTTCCTTCCTAGGAAAAATTGGGTACTGAGAGACAAGTTTGTCATCTGAACTTGGCAGAAGCTATCCTTGCCCTATTGGGCACAACAAGAATTTAAATGTAGCATTCTATTTAATATTATTTAATTATTTTAATCTATTAATATATATTTAATATTAAAAATATTAAAATGTTGGGGGACCTTGGTGGCTCATTCATTTAAGTGTCTGCCTTGGGCTCGGATCATGATCTCAGGGTCTTGGGCTCAATTCCCACAGCGGGCTCCCTGCTCAGCGGGAAGTCAACTTCTCTCCCTCTGCCCGTCCCACCCCCCCAACCTGTGTAGGTGCTCTCTCTCTCTCTCAAATAAATAAAATCTTTTAAAAAAATATTAAAATGTTATACACACAGATTTTTTAAATAATTGAGGTATGATTAATATGTGACGTTAATTTAGGGTATATAACAAAATGATTCAATATCTGTATATATTGCAAAATGATTGTCACAGTGAATCTAGTTAACATCCATTACCATGCATAGTTAGAAGATTTTCTTTTTTGATGAAAACTTTTAGGATCTACTCTCCTAGCAGCTTTCAAATATGCAATACAGTATGTATTATTAAGTAGTCACCATGCTATGTATTACATGCCCAGGACTTACTTATTTTGTAACTGGAAGTTTATACCTTTTGACCCCTTTACCCATTTCGCCCATTCCCCACACTTCACCTCTGAAAACTGCCTGTCTCTCCTCTGTAGCTATGAGCTTGCTTTGGGTTTTTTCTTTTTTTCTTTTTTTTTTAAGATTCTACATATAAGTGAGATCATTCGGTATTTGTCATTCTCTAGCTCTTTTTTTATGGCTGAATAATATTCGTGTGTGTGTAGATGTAGATATAGATACCACATTTTCTTTATCCATTCATCCATCAGTGGACACTTAAGCTTCCGTGTCTTGGCTGTTGTAAATAATGCTGGAACAAACATGGGGATGGAAATATTTCCTTTGGATAAATACCCAGAAGTGGAATTGCTGGATCATACGGTATTCTTATTTTTAATTTTTTTGAGGTAGCTCCATACTGTTTTCCAAAGTGGCTATATCAGTTTACATTCCCACCAACAGTGCATAAGGGTTCTCTTTTCTCCAGATTCTTGCCAAACATATATTTTTTTAACATAAAATTTATACAACTATTTGGCAATGTTTGTCACCACTATTTTGGCAATGCAGTATCTCACTGTCAGCAACATAGAATTAAAAAAAATTATAACTGGTAGTCATAGCCAAGTTTGAAACAAAATGAGTGGATTTGAAAGCATTAATGGAGGAGTACCTGGCTGGCTTAGTCAGCAGAGCATGCAGTTCTTAATCTCAGGGTTGTGAGTTAATGCCCCACATTTGGTGTGAAGCCTACTTAAAATAAAAATAAAAATAAAGCATTGTTGGAAAATGAAGATTGTTACAGAGCTTCCAAGTCTTTGGAGATGTGAATTAAAAGTTGACTCCCCAATATATATTCATCTCAAAGTTATACTGTAACTGTTTCTGAAAAATACATAAAAACTTAATAGTGAATTTCAGTTTTCACTACCATGTTTCATAACTAAGATACTTATACATTTTAATAAATTATACTGTAATATATTACATGATTATCTTTGAAGAATTCTTACAAAAGTAGCAGATTACTGTTTTCTTTGACGAGCCTGTAGCTTTCTAGATATTCCCATTTACTTGATAACATTAAAAAAAATAAATAAATAGGGACGCCTGGGTGGCTCAGTTGGTTGGACGACTGCCTTCGGCTCAGGTCATGATCCTGGAGTCCCGGGATCGAGTCCCGCATCGGGCTCCCGGCTACGCGGGGAGTCTGCTTCTCTCTCTGACCTTCTCCTCGCTCATGCTCTCTCTCACTCTCTCAAATAAATAAATAAAATATTTTAAAATAAATAAATAAATAAATAACCACAGGGAAGAGAGCTCTGTGTACACTGCATCTAAACACCCCTTCCGCTTGACACTTATGGGCTGACCATCCCCAACAAAGTGAGACAGAGGTAGTACTGAGGGCCCAGAACACACAGAAAAACAAAAAACAGTTACTCATTTAAAAAGCAAGGAATGGGCGCCTGGGTGGCTCAGTGGGTTAAGCCACTGCCTTCGGCTCAGGTCATGATCTCGGGGTCCTGGGATCGAGTCCCACATCGGGCTCTCTGCTCAGCAGGAAGCCTGCTTCCCTCTCTCTCTCTCTCCCTGCCTCTCCATCTACTTGTGATCTCTCTCTGTCAAATAAATAAATAAAATCTTTAAAAAAAAAAAATAAATAAATAAAAAATAAAAAGCAAGGAAAACGGGGGCGCCTGGGTGGCTCAGTGGGTTAAAGCCTCTGCCTTCAGCTCGGGTCCTGATCCCAGGGTCCAGGGATCGAGCCCCATGTCCGGCTCTCTGCTCTCTTTCTGCCTGCTTGTGATCTCTGTCTGTCAAATTTAAAAAAAAAAAAAAAATTTTTTTTAATTAAAAAAAAAAAAAAAGCAAGGAAAACAAACTTCAAGTTCTGTGACAAAAGCATGGGCTAGTGAAGTAGGTCCATGTGCTGTTTTCAGGTAAGCATTTCATAGACAGGGGCAGAACTTGACAGGCAGCATTTGTCCGGAAGTGAAGACCAGCCAGTCTTCCCACATATTTGGTGGACTTAATTTCAAGAGCCAGGATTGGCTTGGAGCCCAGTAGGAGAAATCTGTTTGTCCAGAATCGTGTTTAAGCTGTTCATGCTTCAGCTTCGAAGACTCTGGTTTATCTTTTGGCTGGCTTGATGCCCAGTCCCGGCACAGGCTAGTCCTTCACAAACTCAAGCCCATCACAGTATGTGTACTTTGGTAGCAGACGGTTCTTCATAGAGTTGAACCTGTCATCTGCTTGCCTTTTTCAAAGGATATATACAGTGGGTATTGGAGACCAGGGACGGGTACCAGTATCTTTGATAAAAGCTTGCACATCTCGGGCACAGTTTTCTTTTGCTCATTAATAACATCCCCGTGCCTTGCTTACAGAGCACTGGCCCCATCACTGTCTTGCTATGATTTTTCTTCCTCGGGCATCATGGGTTGAGGCAGACATTGAATCTTTTCCTTTATGGAGACTTTTTTCCTCTAAAGGTAGAATTCCCATCAAGAGTGTGAATTAAAACTCAAAATTACCTCCTGTCCTAATTCTCCTTACCACTGGGTAATGCTCCGCTAGGAGCCAAAGACAAATGGCAGGTGGCCTTTTGCTTACCTTAGCTTTAGTATCTGTCTTACCAGTGTCCCTGTTAGACATCAGTAGAAGTTCAAAGTTAAGGTTGCAGTTGAACTCCCAAGCTTTGGCAAGCCCTTCTTTCTGGACTCTTGTCCTGACCTCTGAGCCTGTCTTAAAAGGAAGAGAAAGCCACAGGAGAAAACCTGAGGTTGGTGCCATCCTGGCCAGCCTGAGCTCTCCCCAACAGAGGGAGCCAAGAAGGCCAGCTTTGGGTCTCTTAGCATCTATTCAATTATCCACTCTATCAAGGTCAGGTTACGTTCTAAGTTTTCTCTGTATAATCTTGTCCTCTTAGCCAGAAACTTTGTTGATCTGTCTTCTGCCTGAGTTCAGCCCTACCCTCCCATCTGGCATTCTTCAGCTCATTCTTTAAAAGTGTGTGCTCTTAGTGATAGGCGTTCTTTTGTGCTAGGAAAACATGGACCTCTACGTACTCAAGAAGTCAAACCCATGGCTGATGGTTACCAGAATTTTCCCTAGAATTCTGTCTTCTGTGGGGCCAACATCATTGCTTCCTGTGGATCACACCATTTCTGTGCTGCCAGAGGCTTCTTGCTTCCCTAAGCACTCAGAACACTGGAAGTGATGATCTGCATTTCCTTCAGCAGTAGAGGTTGTTTTAGAGACTTGATAAAAGTGAGGCATATGATAACTCCTGTGTGCATTGTGTGTATGGTTATTTTTTTGCTGAATTTTACCAGCCACATTTTAGAGTTGTCCGTCATAAGAGCAGGGATGTCTTGTGTGGGGGAGAGAAGGGGCCAGAGCCGATTCTGCCTTGTGAAGCTCTTGCTCAATCTCTGTTGGGCTTTGGCTGTCACTCTTTGGATCAGGATGCTGCTGGATTATTCCCTGTTCTGCTGGAGCCGAAGGGCTTCCTGCCAGAGCACAGGGATGCCTGCAGATTGGAGACTGGGGCTGGGAAGCTCAGTACAGTGCTGATTTCCTAAGCCCAGACTGTGGGCTGTGTGCACATGCAAGTGCATGCCCGTGCACACATGTGGTTGGAACCCAGGAGTTCTCCCTTGCAGACATGACATTGAACAGCATGTGTGCTGTTAAAGATTCATTTGCCCAGGGACCCCTGGCTGGCTCAGTTGGTAGAGCATGCAACTCTTGATCTCAGCATTGTGAGTTTAAGCCCCATATTAGACATAGAGCTTACTTAAGGAAAAAAAAAAAAAAAAGAAAAGATTCATTTGCCTATTCTTTCCTGAAGCACTTTAAAGTGGTTTTGTATATTTATTTTTTTTATTACTTTCATTACTGAAAAAAATAGTTTATTTTTCTCAACAAGAGATTGGGTTTAGTTACTGTAACAAGTCATACCCAAGGGTTAGGTACTCCTTTAAGAGAACAAAAACATTTAGAGATAAAATAATTTTGTAGTCAAATATTAACCCAACCGAATATCTATTTGAGGGCCAACAGAGTTTCAAGACTGTGTAGAAAGGCAGTACTACTTACTGCTGAATATGCAGCCAAATTATGATAATGCAAAGTTTTAAGATAAATAGGTAATCATACTTTTTTCCCAGATTATGTACTGCAGAAAAAGTTGAGTCAGTTATCACTTGTCTATTGTTGTGTAACAAACCATCCCGGAACGTTTGGTGGCTGCAAAATCACAGTAATTTATTATTTGTGGTGATCCTCTGGGTTGGCTGGCCTCTCCTGGACAGTTCTTCTGCTCCATGTGGCATCTGCTGGGGTTCTTTATGGCTCATTCCACTAGGAGCTCAGTTGGGGGTTTAGCATCCAAGATGGCATCACCCACAAGCCAGAACTGCAGCAGGGCAGGCTGGAACTGCTGAGGCTGGCTGGGTCTCTCTTAAGTCACACACGGAGCCAAAGAGTAAAGATGGAAGCAGCCAGGCCTCTTGAAGGCTAGGCAAGGCGCAGAATGGGCACAGTTTCACTTGTGGTTCATTCCACTGGAGCAGATCCCAGGCCAGCCATGACTGAAGGGGCGGGGCGATAGACTCCACCTTCCTCTGGGAGCTGCAGCCTGTGTACAAGGGATGGAGGAGTTGGTCCTCATTTTTGGACACAGGCACACATGAGTAGAAAGAGAGGATCTGGGCCCCTGAAATCATATGTGTGTATGAAAACTAAGAGGGAATTCTGCTGTACTAAGTTTCCATGGAATGTGCATACCTTTCTTCACCTACCTTGACAGTGGCAAAAGTAAAAATCTTTAGCAGTTTAGCAAATATCCCTCAATATCATGGTATTTTAGAGGGATTACCTTATAAAATCTTGTTCTCTCATTGGACTCCACTGTGATCTGAAGAGTTTGTTACCTGCTCACAATAATGATGCTAGATAATACAGGTAGTTTTATTCTGATGGAATGCGGCATGTTCATCAGTAAGTACTCTTACTGTGTTACTGTCTTTAACAAAAAGAAATCATGGGTAGTTCAACATAAAATCAAGTCACATTCTTTTCTCATGTTCTAATTAAGCTCTTGTTCACAGATAATAATTTGTACATAGTTAAAGATACATAATGTTTTGTATGTAAGCGTTTTTGCATGTTGTTTACACTATTGCAAGTTGCATGTTTTGTTCGCTACTGCGTATTTAGTATTGAGAGCAGTAGTAGGTGCTCAGTAAATTTTTGTCAAGTGAAATAATTGTGGCCATAGAAAGTATTTTTATGGCTGTATTAGTATGTTCTGGGCAATACATTAATTATAATTAACATAATCATTCTATCATTGGATATTTAAGCTCCTTCCACCTCCTGTCCCACCTCCTTCTATTTAAGGGGCTGATTTATTATACCTAATTTGGATACCTCTTTATACAAATTGATTTTTAAAATATTTTTTAAGTATTATTTTAAATTAGCCTGAAAGGGACACCTGGCTGGGCTCAGTCAGTAGAGC
Source organism: Lutra lutra (assembly GCF_902655055.1). NCBI lineage: Eukaryota > Metazoa > Chordata > Mammalia > Carnivora > Mustelidae > Lutra > Lutra lutra. The sequence goes on along the minus strand of NC_062280.1, from coordinate 119,294,349 downwards.
ATGAGACTCTTTGTCAGGACCATATGTTTAAGCCCGATGTTGGTGGTAGAGATTTCTTTAAAAAAAAAAAAGGGGGGGGGGCGCGCCTGGGTGGCTCAGTGGGTTAAAGCCTCTACCTTCGGCTCAGGTCATGATCCCAGAGTCCTGGGATCGAGCCCCACATCGGGCTCTCTGCTCAGCAGGGAGCCTGCTTCCTCCTCTCTCTCTCTCTCTCTCTCTCTCTCTCTGCCTACTTGTGATCTCTGTCAAATAAATAAATAAAATCTTTAAACAAAAACAAAAAACAGCCCGAGAATAAATTTCAAGAAGTAAAATTATTTAATCAGGGTACAAGCAAATTTTATAACTATTGATACTTAATAACAAACATTCATCTTAAAGGAGTATGATAGCTTATATTGCCACCAAAAGTCTGGGACTGTTGAAGAGTTTCAACAGCCCATTTGTCTTTATACTGTTTTATTTTATTTCGGTGCTAATAGTGATTATAAAATATTATTTTATTAGTGTTTCTTTGATCATTGGCAAGGTTGAAAGTTTTCATGTTTAGTTTTAGGCCAGATTTATTCTTCATTCTTTTATCTACAGGTTACCTTCTAAGAAGTGGTTTTTTTCCTCCAAAGTACTGGGCCGTTACTCTACCTCCTCACAGCCACTTGCTGGGTAAATAAGGTGTAGGTCCAGTGGCTTCATCCAGCAAACCTTTCGGAGGCTGCCACGACGGGTTGAAGTTGCTGTGAGCCACTAATGTGCATTAGTAATTTTCTTTTCTTGCACACACCTTTAAAAGTCAGAGGTTGCTTCTGTTTGTCCAAGCCATTGTTGGAGCACACACACAAGGAAGTGCCTACAAGCCCACATAGAGAGCTCTTCCTCCTGTCTGGGAACTGCCTGCAGGACAGAGAATGGCAGTAGGTGGGTCTGCTGGGCTGGCTGGTGATTCACATCCAATCCGCCCCAGGCCTGTGTTTCTGATTAAGGCTTGACAAACTGGCAGCAGAATGCACTGAGACACTGTGTTCCACTCTGTTTCCAAAAGAACTCCTGGAAGCATTTGGTTGAGGAAATGCAGGGCAGCAGCAGCCCTTGCGACAGTGTGTGGGCTGTGTGCTCCAGGAGCAGCTATCTGGGCCGTAGCTTTCCATGCACCCGGGCATCTTTCCTCTCAGGGCTGCTGCTCACTGCGGGTGCCCTTCCCAAATACCCTGCTGTTTGTTTCTTTTCCATCTTGGTGTTCTCTTCAGGAAATCTAGCCTTCTGGATCAGATTCCTTTTTAAGGTGAAGAAGAGGAATGCCGCCCAATTACAAAGCTAGCTGTGCTTTCTTTTCCTTGACAGGCTGAGGAAGTGCCCATTGATTTGGGGATAGAAGGGAGGACAGCAGTGCTCAGGTGGCTGGGGGTCTTGCCCAGAGATGGGGTCTTCAGCAAGGGATGGCCAGAGATTCTTTTCCTCCATTCTGACTCTGAAATTAAGTTGATAGTGTGTATTGAGGACTGAGACATAGGCCCACATGGACCCAGCAAGACCAGAGTTCTACATTTCTCATTTTGCAGCCAAATTTTGCAATTGGAATGTTAAAATGTTGGGATATGGCTTTGCTATATTTGAAAAATGCTTCCTTACCAGAAAGGGGTTAGGGGAAGGACCTCCATAGGAAATTCCTTCCTTCGTACATAATAACTCTTCACTGACTTTCAATTATCTTAATCCTGCGTCGATGACCATAAAATAATTGAGCCTTATAGAGTGTGTGAACCCAGCTTTTGTCCTCTTATGAGTTAGGACTCAAAAACCGTAGGCGCGTGACTAGGTTTGCTACAGCTCTGCACTGTAGGACCTGTGAGTGGTGGAGAAAATGTACCCATTTGAGGGTGATCACGTCAGGAGAGCAAAGGCAGGTGGGGCACATCCATGGCCAGACCACAGCCTTTTCCCCAAGCTGGGCATTTTGGCATCAAGAGCCCTCGCACCTAGAGAAGTAGCACAGCTGATTGCTGGGCCTCCTCGTGCTGTTCGGTGGGCTTCCTGTCGTGTGTGGGCTGCAGGGCCGGCAGAGCAGGCTCTGGGGGCCCTGCAGCAGCTGGCAGGGCTGCTGGGTAGGAGGCTTACTGAGGGGCAGATCCGGACTAGGCAGAGGAGATTGTTAGGTAAAATGGACCTACAGTGGAGGCTTGGCTGGTCCTGGGAATGCTTTGAAATTGGAGTGTGGAGCAGCTCAAGAGTCTGCCAGAACAGCAGGAGGGCAGTTTGGTTCCATGCCTTACACATCAGCCGCTTGGCCATTTTGTTAAACTGCCTCACTGCAGTCGCTTTCATAGCAGACAAGATACGGGGAAATCTCATTTTCCAGAATTTATTTTGACTAGAACCAGTTTAAGTTCCCAACAGTTTATTGATAAAATATAAAAGGAGAAATCTCTTGGGAGAGATACCTAAGGTGGAAGTCTCTTGCCTTCAGAGCGTCAAGCATCTTCTACTACTCTAGTCTAGGTAAAGCTGAGAAAAAGTGCTTCTAGATTGGATGTGGGATATGAAGGAGATCTCAAAGTCAGGATGCTTCCAAGGTTGGGAGAATGGCGCTGTTGTTTACTGAATGGGAAGACTGAACAGGTGGGTGGGTTTGCACAGGTGGAGTCATTGCCGTAGGTGGCATGGAGCAGTCACCAAGGAAGTGACTTTGAATCTTGGAGGCAGCTTGTACCAGACCTAGCACAGCTCATGCTTCAACCCCAGCACACCGGGCTGTGTGAAAGAGAAGGCTGGCTTGTAGACACGGTGCCTGAGTCCCTAGTGGATAAGCATAACTTTTGTATGAGCTATTAAGCAATCCTAACTGAAGCTTTCTGGAGTGCTTTAGGAGAATGAGTTGTACATAATATTTTCTTGGTGCATGTTGCTAGGTGGCATAAAGTTATCAAAGTCTTTTTAACCCATAGTATTGCTCAGTTTTAGACCGTTGATAATTAGTAAGTGGTAAGCAATATAGGAGACACATGGTAGGACAGCTTGAAGATTTTGTGAACTTATATAGAAGAGGCTTTCCTGAAGAATGGCCCAGGTATGCAAATTAGGTACTAGAGGAAAACTTGGGGAAATAGTTTGATTTTTGTGTTCAGTATGCGTTTTACTTTTCCTTCAGCCTGTGGTTGAGTACAGCCCTTGTTTGTGCTTTATCTCCACCTTCCCACACAGGGGGAGGCAACCTGCATGAGAACCCAGAGCACCTCCTCCCGCCTCCCCACTTCCTGGCCTCCCCAAAGGCCCCCCTTTCCTCCTTTGTGGCTCTCCTGCCAGAGTCCCATTCAGTCATTCTGTCACTCAGCCAGCTCTTTCTAGTGTCAGATTCCTGACCATCCTTCTCGGGGCAACTTGTTTCACTTCAAGGCACGGCCACCCGACCCTGTTCCCATCTTAGCACCCACGGAACGGAGTAGTATTTATGGGGCAGCCCTAGGTGAACTGGAAGAGCTTGGAGGTGTCCATTGAGACTTGGTGAAAAGAATTCATTACCGTTCTAGTTATAATTGTGGTAGGAAAAATGAAGTATAAAGTATTAGAAAGATTAAATACTGAATCTGTATCAAATCTGCAAGCATAATCTTTATGTTTGTCACCAGAGACACTTGAAGTACCTCTGTGAACTGCAAGAGCAAACCCTTAAATGGTGTTGAAATGTGTCATTATCTCTTCTAATCTTCGGGGCAGCCCTCTTAGCTTCTTTCACAGGGAGGAAACAAATGCTCAAAGTAGGTAAATGACTGGTTGAAGGTTACACAGCTGCTATGTGGCGGAGGGCAGGAGTGAAGCCAGGCCACATGGCTCCATGCTCCACGTCGAGGCTCTGTAGTGCTCTGCCATCCTGCTGCCTGCTCAGGAGCAGGTTTTATGCTCGGAATGGCCCTGCGCAATTCTCGATCAGGACGTTGAACTGACGGCGGGTGAGTGCTTGAGAAAGGAGCTCCTCAGCTTGGCTCTAGGCCCCGAAGCCCAGTATTAGCTTCATCCCCCTCCATCTCCTGGCTCCAGCTTCTTGCCTGTCTGTGCACTTGTCTCTTTGCCTGTGCACAGGCTTTTCACCCAGCCAGAGGGCACCGGCCCCCTTCCCAGTTGTCCTTGCCCTGACATGGCTGTGAGCTCCCTTGCCACTCTCTGCTCATGCCTGGCATGTGGTTTGCGGCCCGTGGCGATCACTAGTGAGCGCAGGAATGTGGCTTCTTTCCTCTCTCTCAGTTTCTCATCCCTGGGGCAGCTTGTCCAGAAGAGGTGCCGCCAAATTGCCCGTGAGCTTTTGCTCCTTGGGGCTGACTAGGAAGCTGTGGGTGAACGCTGAAGTGTTTCCAGGGCCTTTGGTGGGATCTCTTTTCCAGGGAGCAGTCGCCTGTCTTGTCTCTGTCACCCTCTAGCCTTCTCTAATAGGAGGGAAACCTTGGAGCTGAGCCAGCTGCACCACAACATATACTGTGTGGGGTCTGTGGAGAGCCTAGCAGACAGCAGTATGGGCTACTATGGGCAGCAGGTGGCAGGACAGCTTCCTACGAGTTGGGGAGAATGTGGGAAATGAAGCTTCAGTGACTTTCTAGGACAGGCTTAAGGTCATCATTTGTCAGCTCCCACATTAGGTTTCATTAGAAATTAGATAATTTACAATTGTTTCCGTTTTTACTTTTATTTTCATCAAAACCAAGTAGTTTCCATTGAAATTTTACAGTGAAGATTGGGTTCATGATTAGCTTTTGACCATATCAGCTCCTGCTCATTTTTGCTTCCACGCTGTGAGCTATAAGCAGCCACTGTTTGGCCATGTCCATATCTCTGAGCTTCCCAGGTTCGAATTTCAGATAGAGAGTCACCCTTCTGTTAAGTGCAAATCCCTGTAATAGGTACTTTTTGCTGTTGTTAATTGCATCTTGGGGTATATTTTTTTTCCTCCCAGTCATTTTTATTATGAATTTGATAATGGACTGATCAGTAGTTTCTGTTTCTTCATCAGTCCATCAGTTTTATGAAATGGGGATTTGAGATGAGATAGACAGGGAGTGGGATGGAAGGCGCCAATGGACAGACAGACACAGTTGGGGTCTAGGGATGGATGTTGAAGTCTGGATCCCCTGACTGGTCTGGGGACAGGGGGCCCCTGTTCAGTCCTGCTGCCATGGCAGCTGCCCCTGGTTGGGGGCACCTCTGCCCTCCCAGGGCCTGGTTCATCCCTCATTGTTTCCCTTGAACTCCATGGAAGCCCTGTCCTGCAACAAAGGAGGGTGGGAGGGACAGGTGGCCTACCAGATCTCAGAGCCCAGATTCCTCTCAGATCTGCCTTGGAGGGCAACGCTGCCCATGGAGCATTTCCATGGAAGGTATACACTGAAAAAAAGCTATGTGGGAAGAAGTGATACTGTTAGTCAGGTCTCAGGAATGATTGGAGGATAATCACTTTGTTTTCACAGCTCCTGTGAATGAGGTGGTCCATGTGGGGGGTAGGGGGCCTTGTCACCGCCTGGGCCCAACACATGCCATATCACTTTAACTTTGGCCTTATTAGGTCACCCCCTTTCTCCCTCGGTTTTTGTTTTGTTTTCCTTTTCTCTATTATAGTTGTGATAGGCCTTTTTAGTTTTATTCCAAAGATACTTATACTGAAGGTACTAAGGAAATCAAAATTAGCGAGACATTGCCTCTGTGCTCGTTGGGCTGCTGCACTGGTAGGGGAGACTTTAGATGCTCCGGGACAGATCAGTAATAGATGGGAGTACAGGGTACAGAGGAGCATACATGTGTGGGTGGTGGAGGGTGCAGGGGTGGTACAGGGACAGGTAAGAGGAAGAGACAGTCCAGAGGCAGACAGGACATAGCTGTGTCTGTCTGCCAGAGAAAGGGGCAGGGGGACTGCGTGTACTAGCCCGTGCATCATGCATGTAGATATGCCAGTGTCCAAGCATATACCATCCAGGAAAAGTACCTAAGCTCTGGGGCAGAAATTGGGCATTCTTGGGTACATTAGAAATACTGTGTATAATGACATGCTTGGCCCCACCATCATCACTGACCTGTGCCAGGAGGGGCATCCGACCTTTGGGAGCGCCTGGACACCCTGTGGGGATGCTGGAGGCAGTGGCTGCTGCCCTTCCTCTCTTGGCACCTCTCCCCAAGCAGGTTCCAAGCTACTTCCCAGGGGGACAGTCCAAGCTGCTGGCTTGGTGTCTGAGAGCCAGAGTCGTGTGGGGCTTTAGTGAGGTCACACGCAGCAGCCGTGAAGGGAGTAGGATATGCTGTTGGACGGGCTTAACACCAGCTGACGCCTGCTTGGGTCTGTGCGCAGTCCACGGCAGATGGAGTGGCTGGATGAGAGGCAGCGTGCGTGTTCCCCTGGATTTAGAAATGATCTTGGATTTACTTCAGCTGTAAGACCTAGCTGCACACGTGTGCGTATAGCATCTTCCGAGAGTTAACGTGTACAAACCACTTATTTTCCAAATGAGGGTGAGGAACGCACAGGGGTAAGACTTGCCTGACCTGGATTATTTGATGGTTTTTAATAAACAGGTTGCCTCATTAGCATTGGTTAGGTTTTATGATTTGAAGCATTGCTATGAACAGTCATTATTTGTGGTCTCCTGTTAATTTTTCTTGGTTAAGTTCCTAGATTCAAAGCACAATAAATGTATAAATCTCGAAGTCATGGGTACCCAGTAAACAGGGAGAGTTTGAGAATGTGGTGGTCCGTCAGAGAGTCTGCACTCTTCTGCCGTTCGGCGGGTGCTGAGGGAGTGAGCGTGTCTGGCAGTTCACCCTGGAGAAGACAGGAGCTGGTGGTCACGTTTCAGACAGAGCAGACAGCTGTGGTTAGGGTCAGCCCCCTCGGGCACACATTTTAAATGGGTGCCAAAAGATCCAGGATGATCCTGATAAGAGGCGGCCTTATACCATGTTTTCCTCCGAGCTGTCGAGAGTTCTCTGCAGACATGACCTCATCGCATAACATAGCTGTGAAGTCGGGAGGTTGAAGCATTACCTCCTGTCTACAGGTGAGGCATCGCTGTGTTCACTTCTGCACTTCTCTCAACGGCCCCACCGGATTTGACACACTTGCCATTTCTATCCGTCCAAGCTCTGCTTTCAAAACACAGCTCTGTTCTTAACTACTGTTTCTCCCTCTGCCTCATAAATGCCTCTCCATGTTCTCCCCACCCCCTGCCCCCCCACGCCCTGTGTCCTGCAACTACCATGTCCCCACCCACCCATCTCAGGCCATCGGTGGCTGCCCCCTGCCCCACCCCCCATCATCTTGTCGTGTCTCTTGGTGTCACCAAGAATATAGACACAGGTTAGCAGCCAGTGTGCTTTGTCCTGCCATGAAGCAGGGATATGGCCAGGAAAGGAAAACTGGATTTTAGTATTACATAATCAGAGGGATATTAGGCGCTGAAGTTGTTCCAATGGCCCCATTAGGTGGGTGGATATAGCCACAAGTGAGGTGGAATTCAGGCCCCACCAGGCTCTCCCAGTCCCAGAGAAGGACACATGGACAGACAGATTGGGCTGATGAAGGTCATCGGTAGGTGATGCCCTGTCCCAGGGCTGGCAGGAGCATAGTGGTCAGCTCTGAGTTAGCCTGGAAAAGCACTTGGTTGGGAGATCTGTTTCTTCTCAGTGTCTGGGATGAGTTCTGATTCTCCAGAGTGGTCCTTGGCTAGCACAGCCACTGTCTTTCTGCCCGGAACAGCCCTGAGCTTCCTTCTCGTCATCCTGGATCTTCCTGCACCCTCACTCCTGTTCTCCTCCTGTCTGAGCCACAGGATCTCCTTTGCATTGCTTTCCTATCCCTTATGCCTTTGGACCCCCTCTTGTCTCTTGTCACCACCCTTTCTGCCTTTTGTTGCTCCTCCCTGCTTGCCTGCCCCTCCACCTTCACAGTGCTCTGTGTTCCCTCCCACAAATTCCCCATTTGCTGCCTCAGCCTGTTCCATCATTGTCTCGAGGAGGCCAACCTCTGCCATCCTTCCTGTTCGCCCACAGCTCTACTAAGCCAACCAACAGGCACTTTGTCCCTTCCTGTCTCCCATCTGCTCTGGCCTGTGTGATCTCTCTGACCTCGGAATGCCTCCAGCTCTGCTTATCATCTCTCTACCCCAAACTGATCTTCTCATTGCCCCATGTCCCCGATTGGAAAGCCTCTGTAACTGGTACAGTCTGGCCCCAGCCTTAGCTCCCTCTCTGCTGTCTCTCATGTCCCTGTTTGCTGCCTGCCACTCAGCCCATCCTCTGTCCCCCTGGCCTCTGCTCTGGCTGTTCCCCCTGCCAAAAATACCCCCTGGACTCTCCATCTACCCAAATTCTGTGGGTCCTTGGGGAGCTAGCTGTGCCTCCATCTCTTCCACCAACAGTGTCTGGTGCCCTTCCCCACCAGCAGGAGGAATCCCGTCTCCTCTGACCCTTGTCCTTCATCCCTGACCTTTGTCCTCTGTGTCTCCTGTGGTGGTCCCCAGCTTATTTCTCTTGTTCATCCCACAGCCAGTTTTAGGGGGCTTGTCCTATGCTGGGCACTTCTCCGAGGGCTCCTTTAGGGCCTGGCATCTCTTTCTCCCACTAGACCAGGAGCCCAAGTGCAAGTTCCCAGCTACCATAGCCAGCTCAGGGCATTCATCAAGCTCTTTATAAATGACTCTGGTGACCCTCCCCTCCTCCTCTTTCTCCAAGTTAGCCTGGAGGTCAGAGGAGGTTAAAGCCAAGGTCTCTGACTTCAGCCATTCTTCACATTAAACTGTTCTAGTTTTAGGTTTGCCCACAAAGCAGAATCAGCCCAATCACAGAAGTCTTCTAAGGAGAAGCAGAACTTAAGATTCTTTCAGGTCCACCATCAAAATTCCAGTGTGTTTGTGACGTATCCTAAATAGCCTATGGTTTAGTGTGTGGGAGCTTTTGTCACAAGGCCCCTGAGGACATGGAGCCAGCTGTGCTCATGCTGAGACTTGTCTGCGGCACGTTGCAGGACCCCAGCAGGCACAGAGGGGCAGATGTCACAATAGTCCTGAGCATGGTGGCAACGCAAGTCCTCGCGTGGCTCTGTTTTAAGATGACAGGCATTGACACCACCCACTGAAGCAGCCTTGTGCTTTCCTCCCAGGAGATGGCAGGCAGGGCTCTGAAGCAGACCGGCAGCCGGAGCATTGAAGCCGCTCTGGAGTACATCAGCAAGATGGGCTACCTGGACCCGAGGAACGAGCAGATTGTGCGAGTCATTAAGCAGACCTCGCCAGGTGAGCTCAGACCTGCAGCGCTGTGGGGGATCGAAAAACACAACTCCACGTACAGGAAGGGAGGTCCAGTATGGCCCCAGCCAGCACATTATCTCTTGGCCCTTTGCCTCACAGCACTTAGTGGTGAGCTGGGCCTGCCTTGCTCTGCCTTCGGGCCCTGTGAGGGGAGGCAGCAGGTGGCCAATCACAGGACTTACCTGGGTCCTGAAATAGGCTGCAGTACTTCCAGTGGCGGGGGGTTGGGGGTTGCTTGTATACATGCTTTGTTCTGGGAAGATTAAAAAACCCGACTGGATATTAAAGTTAGGCAACACAGCAGAGTGAGATCTAAAATGTTCTTTCTATTTTCTCTTAGGCTTATGAGGGAGTCTTTGAAAAGGGAGGTTTATTTCATTGATCTTAGAACACACCTCTGCTCACACTCTTGCCTCAGAACAGGCTGGCAGGCAGCTCTCCAGACTGGCAGCCATGGTAATGGCACTAGGACAGCCCCCACAGTGTCCCCTGGGAAGGGCCAGACACACCAGCACCACATGCTCTGCCTCACTGGATCTCAGTGAATGTTTCTGGAGCAGATGAGAAGTTTTGGGTGGCTGAGGTCCATGGGAGTGATAAGGGATTTTTGGGTATTTAGCAAAAAGAGTTTTCCTTATTTTGTAGAAGATCTTTGATAAAACCCAATTCATCTACTGAGTGGGAAGTTGTATCTTTTTTGTTAAGAGAACACAGACTCTTGTTTTCTTGTTGATAGAAGGTCCTTGAATGATTGCCTGCTGGCTCTCCAAATCAAGATTCTTAGAGTCCCAGGGTCTGTCTTGGAGCACAGCTCCAAGGGGGAAATGCAGGCCCATGTCTGTAATGATTTTCTTCTGCATTTGCCTTTGACATGTATTTGCTGATGCATCTTCTTAGCCCAGGAAAAGTAATTGTTTGGCTGTGCTTCTGCCCTAGATGATGTCTGTAGAGGTTCTCGGCTCTGCCAAGTGTCCCTCTGAGGGACCTTTGATGGGTGGGGCAGAGCCTTTGACCCAGAAGGTCATCTGGATCTGCCCACAGCAGAGTTTAGCCTCTGTCGGAGGGCCTTCCAGAGGGCCTGGGGTCATTGCAGAGCCTGTACAGCAGTGTTGACCCCAAGGACACGGCCAGTGCGAGGGTCCAGCCTGAAAGAGCCAGAGCCAATGGAGCAGGTTCCCCTCTAATACCGTCCCCATTCTTTCCTCTGCAGGAAAGGGCATCACACCAGCCCCTGTGCCACGGAGGCCAAGCTTTGAAGGAACAGGCGAGCCTTTCCCACCCTACCATCAGATGAGTGGGGCAGCCTATGAGGGCAGCAGCACGCTGGAGGAGGTACCTCGTCAGTATATGGACTTTCTTTTCGCCGGAAGCACTCACAGCGTGCCTGGTGGCCATCAGCACCAGCCCAAAGGCTATGCCGCAAACATGGAGGCTGCAGGGATGAACTTCCCAGTGGCCGGCCCCGGGGGCCAACCCCTCCCACTGCAAGGCCCCCACTACAGGCCACACGTACTGGTACCTGGGGAGCCGCTGGGCTATGGCATCCAGCGTAGCCCCTCCTTCCAAAACAAGGAGGCAGGAGCATACGCAAACCTTGCTGCCAAGGGCCCAGCCGTGCAGCCGGGGGCCGGCCATGCATTTCCACCTACGGGAGCGGCCACAGGGCTGTACATGCCCCACCCACACCACAAACAGGCCCACCAAATGCACATGATGGGCTCCCGGGGTCAGGTGTTCAAAAGTGACAGCCCCCCACAGAGTCTGATCACACCCTCCAGAAACAGCCTCAACGTGGACCTTTATGACCTGAGCAGCCCTCCTGTCCAGCAGTGGCAGTCCTCTACCCTGTCCCGCCGCGACTCTCTTCAGAAGCAGGGCCTGGAGGCACCCCCCCGCCAGCACGTGGCATTCCTGCCTGAAGGCCCCATCCCCAGCAGAACCAACTCCTTCAACAACCACCAGCAGCCAGTGGCCGTGCCCATCCGGGCAGGAGTGCCCAGCAAGACGGAGCCTTCCATGCCCTCCCCCAACACCATCACGGCTGTGACAGCCGCCCACATCCTGCACCCAGTGAAGAGTGTGAGGGTGATGCGGCCCGAGCCCCAGACGGCTGTGGGACCCTCCCACCCGGCCTGGGTGCCAGCGCCCACCCCCGGGGTGGAGAGTCTGGACTCCAAGGATGAGCACCCTCTGCCCCTGGGGGGCGCCAATGCATACCCGCTGGACGTTGACTATGGCAGCCCAGACCTGAGGTGCCCGCCCCCACCGTACCCCAAGCATTTGCTGCTCCGGAGTAAGTCAGAGCAGTATGACATGGACAGCCTGTGTGTGGGCATGGAGCAGAGTCTCCGAGGCAGCCAGGCTGCTGAGCCTGCTGAGAGGAGTGACAAGAGCCACAAAAATGCCAAAGGGGAGAAAATGGGGAAGGATAAAAAGCAGATTCAGACCTCTCCTGTTCCCGTTCGGAAAAACAGCAGAGATGAAGAGAAGAGGGAATCTCGCATCAAGAGCTACTCGCCATATGCGTTTAAGTTCTTCATGGAGCAGCACGTGGAAAATGTCATAAAAACCTACCAGCAGAAGGTCAACCGGAGGTTGCAGCTGGAACAGGAAATGGCGAAAGTAATTTCTAATTATGTCCTTATCATTTGGCCCTGGCTCTTTCCTAAATTGGTAGTGGGAATTACAGCAGAATTCCTTTTTTGTTTCTGCTTTATGCATCTTTATTACAAATGATTCATCTCACAGGGCAATGATATGGTTACAGGGTGAACACCTTGGAGAAATGACACATATTTCAGGCTCCCTTGCCCGTTCACCCTGACTCTGCAGGGGAGCAGTGAACACTGAGTGTGATGCAGCCAACAGGCAGATTACCAGATCGATTTTTATGGTGTGTACTTATTCCTTAACAAAATTTGTTAGTAACTGGTAATTTAAACATTTTGAAAGAGGAGAAACAAAGTTTGAGGTTCTACAAATTGAAATTGTGGGATTATAAGGGAAAATACATCTGGTAATAATCTGTATATCCTTTAATTAGCAAATAATATATATTTTTGAAAGACTTTATTTATTTATTTATTTATTTATTTGCGAGAGAGACATAAAGAGCACAACCAGGGGGAGGGGCAGAGGCTAGAGGGAGAGGGACATCCCAGTACCCTGGGATCATGACCTGAGCCGAAATCAGATGCTTAACTAACTGAGCCATCCAGGTGCCCCAGTAAATAATATTTTAAATGTACCTTAATTGACACCAATCTGCTAGAGAAGGTGGATAATGAAATGATCTAAATTAAAATGTTACAGTAGGGGCGCCTGGGTGGCTCAGTAGGTTAAAGCCTCTGCCTTTGGCTCAGGTCATGATCCCAGGGTCCTAGGATTGAGCCCCATGTCAGGCCCTCTGCTCAGCAGGTATCCTGCTTCTACCTCTCTCTCTCTGCTTGCCTCTCTGCCTACTTGTGATCTCTGTCTGTCAAATAAATAAATAAATAATTAAAAAAAATAAAATGTTACAATAAATTTAAATCATACAAAGCCAGTCATTCCAAATTCTAAAAATCAAATCTGTGTCCTTACTTTCCACTCTTCCATTTTCATTGACTTTTCCTTGTTCCCATTTTCCTTAAGCTATTAAATTATTAGATTGCTCTTAGAGTTCTAGGAACTTTGTGGTTTTTTTTTTTTTTTTTGCAGATTTTTATTTATAGAATTTTCCTTTGGAGCCTAAAATCACCCGTTTTGTCTTCCTTTTAGATTCCAGACTTGTGTCTACATAAGCATATAAAGAACAGAACCAGTTGTTGTCTTGCTTGTAGTATACCGGACCCATTCAGTGTTCTTGTTTCTATAAATTAAGTTAGGATCCTTGTATCTCCTGTCCCATCTGTTTCCTCCCACAGACTCCTCTAACATGACTTCCTTGTTTTCCTTCCCCACAGGCTGGACTCTGTGAAGCTGAGCAGGAACAGATGAGGAAGATCCTCTACCAGAAGGAGTCTAATTACAACAGGCTGAAGAGGGCCAAAATGGACAAGTCCATGTTCGTGAAAATCAAAACCCTGGGGATCGGTGCCTTTGGAGAAGTATGCCTTGCTTGTAAGGTGGACACTCATGCCCTGTATGCCATGAAGACCCTGAGGAAGAAGGATGTCCTGAACCGAAATCAGGTGGCTCATGTCAAGGCTGAGAGGGACATCCTGGCTGAGGCAGACAACGAGTGGGTGGTCAAACTCTACTACTCCTTCCAAGACAAGGACAGCCTGTACTTTGTGATGGACTATATCCCAGGGGGAGACATGATGAGCCTGCTGATCCGGATGGAGGTCTTCCCTGAGCACCTGGCCCGCTTCTACATCGCCGAGTTGACTCTGGCCATTGAGAGTGTCCACAAGATGGGCTTTATCCACCGAGACATTAAGCCAGACAACATTTTGATAGATCTTGATGGCCACATCAAACTGACAGATTTTGGCCTCTGCACTGGGTTCAGGTGGACTCACAATTCCAAATACTACCAGAAAGGTATTGTCTTAGACATGCCACATCCACCTTCTACATCTAGACATAACTAAACTATCTAAGGCAACTCTTTCCCATCTGGATGGTTCCTGATCATTTGAAATTATCTGTTTTCTGTTATTTTATAATTTGTCATGACATCCTTTTCTCCCTGAAGCAGTAGTATGATATGTGAAAAAAAGAAGTTTTTTAAATTAATGGATTCAAGTTTTACTATAGTATTTTTAGGACAATAGGCTATGGGGTGTCATGGGACCTTTGTGGAAACCATCACTATGCCCTTATAAAATGAGCCTTAAAAAATTAAATCTCGGGTGCCTGGGTGGCTCAGTGGGTTAAAGCCTCTGCCTTCGGCTCGGGTCATGATCCCAGGGTCCTGGGATCGAGCCCCGCATCGGGCTCTCTGCTCAGCGGGGAGCCTGCTTCCTCCTCTCTCTCTGCCTGCCTCTCTGCCTATTGTGGTCTCTGTCTGTCAAATAAATAAATAAAAATCTTTAAAAAAAAAAAATTAAATCTCACAACCTCCTAAGAGTCCTCTCTTCTAGTTAATATGACTCTCTCTATAGGTATCTGTAAGAACAGATATAGGTTAACTCCATCTTCTATAGTTCTGCTGGCCATTAGCTTACTTATGACTCCATTTCTTGATATAGTTATTTTAATACCATGGCTCAGTCATCTATTTTTTTTTAGTAAGATTTTTTTTTAAGTAATCTACACGTAACGGGCTTGAACTCACAACCCCGAGATCAAGAGTTGCATGCTTTATCGATTGAGCCTCATGCATTTATTTTTTAACTCAAAACTAATCCTAAATCATTTCATCTTTCCCATTTTCTGGCATTAAAGCCACTTTTGTTTATATTTTTTAAATCGTCTCATGCTTTTCCATGCTCATCTTAAAACATGTCTTGTCAGACAGGTAGTAGACTTTGGCCAGAGTGCTATGTCTGGTATTCCCATAGTTAGCTGAGCTTTTCTCCTGGCACATCACGCTGTCACCCTGCACAGCACCCAGCTCTTCTCATTGCCTCATCCATCGTTCTTAGTGTTTGTTACCTCTTGACTTGAAACTCACACCCAGGAATCATGGACCACCCCTGCAGACCAGCTGGGGAGGATCCTTTCTTGTAATATGTCTGGAGCTGAACTGAATTACTTTCCCCCTTTGAAGTTGTGGATTTGTTGCATCATTGAATAGTGAAAATTCACTTTGTTTTTTATTCTCTTCTTTTACTGCCCCTGATTTCTGGGTGAAAGGGAGCCACATCAGACAGGACAGCATGGAACCCAGCGACCTCTGGGATGACGTGTCTAATTGTCGATGTGGAGACAGGCTGAAGACTCTGGAGCAGAGAGCCAGGAAGCAGCACCAGAGGTGTCTGGCACACTCCCTGGTTGGGACCCCAAATTACATTGCGCCGGAAGTGCTCCTCCGAAAAGGTTTGTGCTTCCGGCCACAGGCAGCTGCCCAACTGGCAGCCATCTTGACTTCAAACCTGTGGAACCAGATGACCTCTGAGTCTCTCCAGCTCCAGCTTTCCAAGGCTGAATGTTCTCATTGTATTTTTGTACTCGTGGAAGCCCGAGAGGAAATTATTTCCCTCACAGGCCTCCAGCGTGTCTCACATCTGTTTTGCAGCTGCTGTGGCTTCTGGGGTGAAAGAGGACACACACCATTAGACCTGCCTCACTAGCTTTGGCTGGGATAGATTGGGTTTAGGGTGTGGGCTTTCTGTCTAGAATCCAAGAGAATCTCCACAACTGGTTTTGACAGAACAACTCTGAGGGCACAGGGACACTATTCAGTCTGCCTGAACCATACATGCTCAGGTTCCTAGCTGCTTATAGTCTATCCAGTTGGTTAGGAAGTATGACAGAACGCTAGTTTTGTTTTCCTCCCTTTCTCCCCTGTTAGTCCAGAAGTGCTGGCAGGTGAGTTTTGGGGACAGTGGTATGTGTGAAATTACAAGCATTCAGTAAAATTGATCTGTGTGGATGTTCTATCAAATATTCATTTGACTGAGTACAAGAGGAACCTTTCAGTGATAGCTGTGGGGCTCGTAGTGACAGTGCAGTAAATCCAAAGGTCAGTGGTCTGTCTTTTCACGTGTGTTGTTTCAAGTCTTTGAAGTCTGTTCAAGTCAGTTTTCTTTGTTAGCTATGGAAATCCAAGGCAAATCACTTAACCACTCAGAGCCACAGGCATAACAATAACTGCCTTGAGAGGTGGTTGTGAATACCGGCCTCGCCTCGCTGCCCTGGAAAGGTGTAGTTCTCTCCTTCCTCTCCCAGTGGGAGGTAGGAGGTGTCTCTGGCACCCTGACACATGCCGCAGTCCAGGAAACGGGTTGGTGTTACCCTGCTGCCTCCAGTGCCACACCAGGGCAGGAAGAGATGGGATGGGTGGAGAACAGAGTTAGCAAACACTGCTGGCAGGTCTTAAGGCCCAGTTCAGGCTTGGCAAGGATCAGGTGACATCAGGACTAGAGCATGGCTGGGACTGGGATAGAGAGCTCTGAAGGAAAAGTGGGAGAAAATAAAAGAAAAATGGACCTTGGGGCGCCTGGGTGGCTCAGTGGGTTAAGCCACTGCCTTTGGCTCAGGTCATGATCTCAGAGTCCTGGGATCGAGCCCCGCATCGGGCTCTCTGCTCAGCAGGGAGCCTGCTTCCTCCTCTCTCTCTGCCTGCTTGTGATCTATCTGTCAAATTAAAAAAAAAATTAAAAAAAAAATAAAAAAAGAAAAATGGACCTTTTCTGCTGCCTTGATGAGGCCGGCCCCGCCTGCCCAAGCTGCAGGGTGCCCCACCTCAGCTACTGTGTCTTGGGAGCTCGGTGAGGAAGGGGCTGGCTCCGTGAGTGTGTCACACTGTGTCTTAGGAGACCGTTATTTCCGTTCCCTTTCCCTCTTCTGCTCCATATTCCTCAGCTTCTTCCAAAATCAACTTAGCAAGCCTCCCCAGGAAGCCCTTGAGACTGGCAGGTGTAGCACTTGCTGTTTTTCAGTTAGTCCTATTTTAATTGATGTCTTTGTGCATTCTTTAAGGACTTAAAATCCTGATTAGTAGTGTTGCTAATAATAACAATAAAACTTTTAGAAAGTTCTATTACGAAAGCATCCTGTGTTTATCACAGACTAATGGTAGAAAAGAAGAGAATACATGAAGACTGGCACCATCCCGGCAGGTGTCCCATCCAGCCTTCTACTCTGAGCCACACGTGCAAGGAGGTGCATTTTGTGTAGGTTGGTTTTCTTTTACATAACATGTATGCTGCTTGAACATGCTTTCCCCCTTAACAGTCAGTTAGCATTTGAGGATTTCACAAAATCCTTCTCTGAGAAGAATACATGCCTGTGTTGGAATTGAGTGAGACTCTGTCTTTCAGGATACACTCAACTCTGTGACTGGTGGAGTGTTGGTGTGATTCTCTTTGAGATGCTGGTGGGGCAGCCGCCCTTTTTGGCCCCTACTCCCACAGAAACCCAACTGAAGGTAGGAACTAATGAGCCTATGCATCCACTTGCTGCAAACACACGTGGTTTTCTGATGAACCCATGAGTCTCCAGTCAGCATTTGACCTTTCATTCTGAATAGTGTTGGATTGTCAGTTGTGTATTTTAAAGTATTATAATTATTGTTACCTGTATAAAAATTTTTATTTTACTAATGCCACAAAGTTAGACCTGTGTTTTGATACATAGGTGTATCTGAAGTTTTACTTGAACCAGTGGCCACCCACCATCTTGAACCATGAACAGTGAGATGCCGTAAAGGTGCAATGTACATCCATTCTCTGCTGTCACCCATGCCTACCTTACAAAAAACACTGACAACTCTATGAACTAGACCTAAAGAAACCAGTTATTTCTTTGGTTGTTATACTGCATTATACGCTATATTACCGTTTGCAGATGATCAGCTGTGTGGTTGGGCTAGTTATACATATTTCTAATAACAGTTGGAAAGAATATTTACTCTGTCAATCATTTAATACTAAATAACTAGTTTTAGAATGATAGAATGATAGCCATTTTCTGAAATAAATGATTTGATTACTTAAGGATTGAACAGAGAAGCTGATGAAATCTTTGAGACTTCCTTTAACAGTGCACTTTAACACCAATATAGGTGTTTACTAACAGTTCTATGAAGTATCCATATGTCCCAGAATCCATGTTAGGCCTTAAATTAATAATCCCTCACTTAGAAAAACCCTAAATGAAGGCTTAGTTTTCACTCAGGTAATAATAAAAATGCAATTTGACATTATCTGTATCCTAATTGAATTGCTGAACTGTTCACTAATTTGCCTGCATGATAATAACCCAATGTTTTTATTGTGATAAAATTTGACATTTTAACCATTTTTAATTTTACAGTTCATTGGCATTGAGTGCATTCACAGTGTTGTACAACTGTAACCATTACCTGTTTTTAGATATTTTTATCATCCCAAACAGAAACTGTACCCATTAAACAATAACTCCCCTTCCTCCTTCCGCTAGACTCTATAAACTCTCTTCTACTTTCTGTGTCTGTGAAGTTGCCTAGTCTAGGTGCCTCATGAAAGTGTAATAACCATATTTGTCTTTTCATGACTGGCTAAATTTGACTTACCATAATGTCTTTGGGGTCCATCCATGCTGTAGCACATATCAGAATTTCCTTTCTTTATAAGGCTGAAGAATATTCCAGTGTATGTGTACAGCACATTTATCTAACCATCATGTGGTGATGGGTCACTTGGGCTTGTTCTACATTTTGGTGATTGAATAATGCTGCTGTCAACATGAGTACATATACAAGTACTGCTTTCTTTTTGGGGGTTATATACCCAGAAGTGAGATGGGCCAGATCATGTGGTCATTCTGTGTTTAACCTTTTGAGGAACCACCAAACTGTTGGCCACAGTGGCTGCATGATTTTACATTCCCATCATCCATGCATGAAGGGTCCAGTTTCTTCACATGCTCATCAACACTTACTTTACTTGTTTTTTTTAATCATAATCATCCTAGTGGGTGTGAGGTGGTATCTCATTTTGGTTTTGATTTGTATTTCCCTGATGATAGTGAGTGAGCCTCTCTTCGTGTGCTTATTGGACACTTGCACATGTTTGGAGAATGTCTGTTCAAGTCTTTAGCTCTTTTTTAATCAGGTTGTTGTTATTGTTGAATTGTAGGAGATCTTTATATATTCTGGACATTAATCCCCAATCAGATATATGCTTTGCAAATATATTCTCTCATTCTGGGGGTTACCTTTTCACTCTGTTAATAGTGTCCTTTGGTGCACAAAAGTTTTTAATTTTGATAAAGTCCATTTTATGTATTTTTTGTTTTGTTGCCTGTGCTTTTGGTATCATATCCAAGAAATTTTTGCCAAATCCAATGTCATGAAGATTTTCCCCTATGTTTTCTTCTTTGACTTTTATAATTTTAGCTTTATTAAAACAACTACTCAAGTTCAAACCAGCCCTCCCACCCATACACCCACCTATCTCCATGCCTTACCAATGCCCTGTCACTCCTGCCTGTAGCCTGATAATTTGGCCTTGCTTTATCCTGATTCTAAGTATAAATAATAGAGACGTCCATTAGGTTTTCTCTTCATAGTAGATGAAGTTCATGACAAATGTATTTACTAAACATCTTGATGGCTGGTCTGTGCAGTTGACCGTCACAAGCATGAGGCCAAGACCATAGGTTCTGTCACCTTTATTCTCCTATGTGAGGTTGTCTTTTTTTTTTTTTTTTTTTTTTTAAACAAAATCCCAGTGGGCCATCTCTTGGCCATAATAAGTACTGAATGCAAACCATGATGGTTCAATAGAAATCTCTTGCATAAGCTAAAGAAATGACTCCAGTGATCGGCCTCTTCATTTTTATGGAAATCACAAAATTCTTTTGCTTAACTGTATTTCTTTTTTTTTTCTAGAATTTTTTTCTTTTTATTACTCTTTCATTACTATTTTTTTTTATTTTCAGCATAACAGTATTCCTTGTTTTTGCACCACACCCAGGGCTCCATGCAATCCGTGCCCTCTCTAATACCTACCACCTGGTTCCCCCAACCTCCCACCCCCCGCCGCTTCAAACCCCTTAGATTGTTTTTCAGGGTCCATAGTCTCTCATGGTTCACCTCCCCTTCCAATTTCCCCCAACTCCCTTCTCCTCTCTAACTCCCCTTGTCCTCCATGCTATTTGTTATGCTCCACAAAGAAGTGAAACCATATGATAATTGACTCTCTCTGCTTGACTTATTTCACTCAGCATAATCTCTTCCAGTCCCGTCCATGTTGCTACAAAAGTTGGGTATTCATCCTTTCGGATGGAGGCATAATACTCCATAGTGTATATGGACCACATCTTCCTTATCCATTCGTCCGTTGAAGGGCATCTTGGTTCTTTCCACAGTTTGGCCACCGTGGCCATTGCTGCTATAAACACTGAGGTACAGATGGCCCTTCTTTTCACTACATCTGTATCTTTGGGGTAAATACCCAGTAGTGCAATGGCAGGGTCATAGGGAAGCTCTATTTTTAATTTCTTGAGGAATCTCCACGCTGTTCTCCAAAGTGGCTGCACCAACTTGCATTCCCACCAACAGTGTAAGAGGGTTCCCCTTTCTCCACATCCCCTCCAACACATGTTGTTTCCTGTCTTGCTAATTTTGGCCATTCTAACTGGTGTAAGGTGATATCTCAATGTGGTTTTAATTTGAATCTGTATTTCTGATAGAAGAAAGTCCGTCTATTATGGTCTGTTTGGCTTACGCACACCCCGCCTCAGGCTGTGAGCCTGCTACTTACCCATGTTGGCCTTTGATAGCTGCTCAGCTTTGCACCTGCTGCTCCTCGATCTATTCTAAATATCCTCCCATCGTCAAGGTCCAATTAGTTAAAAGCCATGTCATTACATACTATCTCAGAACTGCCCTAAATGAAACTTAAAATGTGAAAAGAAAGGAAAACTTTAGTTTTGTTGTCTCTTCAGGTCATAAACTGGGAGAACACGCTCCACATTCCAGCCCAGGTCAAGCTGAGCCCCGAGGCCCGGGACCTCATCACCAAACTGTGCTGCGCAGCCGACCACCGGCTGGGGAGGAATGGGGCCGACGACCTGAAGGCCCATCCATTCTTCGGGGCCATTGATTTCTCAAGTGACATCCGGAAGCAGCCAGCCCCCTATGTCCCCAAGATCAGCCACCCTATGGACACCTCAAATTTTGACCCTGTAGATGAAGAAAGCCCTTGGAACGATGCTAGTGAAGATAGCACGAAGGCCTGGGACACACTCACCTCTCCAAATAACAAACACCCTGAGCATGCATTTTATGAGTTCACTTTCCGAAGGTTCTTTGATGACAATGGCTATCCCTTTAGGTGCCCAAAGCCTTCAGGAGCAGATGCTTCACAGGCTGAGGACTCTGATTTGGAAAATTCTGATATGGTGGATCAGACTGAAGGTTGCCAGCCAGTGTATGTGTAGACAGTGACTTGGAGTCCCTGCCACTCTGCTTCTTCAGAGGTCCAGGGGGCCAGAACTGGTTTCTTAACAGGCCTGATGGAGAGTCGAGGTCAGCTTTGTTCAAGTTAGTCCATTGGTTACTTCACTTGAAGTTCTGGTCTTCATCAAAAACCCCCAAAACAAACAAAAAAGCTTTTTTATAAAGGACTCAAGTCTAGCAGATTCTGGTTGATGGGGGTGGGGGACAAGTGTCAACATTGCTTTGAATTGAAATTGGCTTTTGAGGACCTTCACTGCATTAAAACAATATTTTTAAAAATTTAGTACAGTTTAGAAAGAGCACTTATTTTGTTTATAGCCATTTTTCTTACTAAATTATAGGGATTAACTTTGACAAATCATGCTGCTGTTATTTTCTACATTTGTATTTTATCCATAGCACTTATTCACATTTAGGAAAAGACATACAAACTGAAGAACATGTGATAAGAAATCTCTGTGCAATAATGTATAAAAAAAAAAAAGTAACACTGTTTTGATATTACTGATACCATTTTATTCACACAGTGGTTTTTGTTTTATATTTTTTCCCACATTTCAAAATTGTGATATAATGTTAAAAGCTGCTTTTTCTTTTTTTTTTTCTTTTTTTGCTTTTTGCATATGATAGTATACTAGGAAGTGTGAGCAAGGTGATTATGTGGGTGTGATTTCAGATGTCTGGTGTGTAGAGAGTACTGCATGAGCAAGGTTTTTCTATTATAAAATTACCATATCTTGCCATTCACAGCAGGTTCTGTGAATATGTTTTTACTGAGTATCTTTAAATGAGATGTTCTAGACAGTTTGCTGATAACATATCGTATGGGTGACTTCTTTGCTATGATTGTATCCCTTATTGTTTTGTCAAAGAAATGCAGATGTGTAACTGAGAAGTGATTTCTGTGTGTGCGTCTTGGGTATGATTGGATTCTTTGGGGGGTGAACTTAAATATTTGTCATATACTAAACTTATATACATCAAAAGGGATTAATTTAGCTATGCCCAAAAATATTAAGTTAATCATCGAACTCTGTCCATTTCGCTAGTCAGTATACTCTCCTTGGCATAGCTGATATGTGGAACCCTGTGGCCACAGCCCGGCTGCCAGCACACTGCCCGCACTGAACAGTTTGCGTGATGTCATTCCTCCTGTCATTGTAGACAAGGGAGGTGTTACAACCATGATGAAATTTAATTCTTTCACTTTTTTTTTTTGGTGTGCTTTGAAGTATCAATCTTAACTTGGTTTTAAAAATATACTTTTCTAATCTTTGTAAAACAGCAAGGATTATTCAAAGTGACATTGGAATAAAAAAATAATTAAGCCATACGTATTTTTTAGAAGTGTAGATGTATATATAACTACATAGATAAACACACAAAATATTCCTTATTTCAAATTAGTATGATTCCTATTTAAAGTGATTTATTTCTCAGTAAAAAGTTCAATTCTTTTTTGCTTTTTAAGAAAAATCTGATGCGTCATATTTTTCATTATGTTATTCCACATATTTTTCCTTGAATTTTTTAGCATAATAATGTATCCATTATTTAGTATATATCTAGGCAACAACACTTACAAGTTTATCAATGTCTAAACTAAGAAAAAACAAAAAAAAATTACTGTGTACTGGTTTACATTTGTATGAATGGCAAATTCTGAAGTCTGCTGTGCTTGTATCGTGACTGTCAGTATTTTCGCTATTTTATAGTAACGCCCTGTTATTTACAGCGCTCTGACATACTTTCATGTGGTAGGTTCTTTCTCAGGAACTCAATTTAACTATTATTTATTGATATATCATTGCCTTTGAAAAGCTTCTACTGGCACAATTTATTATTAAAAGTTTGAATCCATATCCCTTGGTGTGATGTCATATTGGAATTTGTAATTTCTTGCTCTTATCAATGATCTTATCTTGCTCTTATCTCAGTGATCCATATGCAGCCAGGACTGCCAACTGCTAATGGAGGCACTGTCATGAGAGGGAGGGAGAAGAGCCTCCCCAGACAGGGTTCTGGCTCAGGAAGGGAAGGGTCGGGTGTGGGAAAAATGGGTTTTCAGGTTATACACAGAAAGTCCAGGTCAGGGTATGGTTCTGTGACCTATCTTCTCTTCATAAGATATTGACAAAATATACTTCACTAGGATCAGTAGGTGGATTAAGTGGGATATCAAATATGTATGGTGGGTGATAAAATAAATCCTGATCAGGAGTTGATTACCCTTCGTGAGACGCTTAAACTAAGAGGACTACGGTAACTCCCTGAACTTTGGTTTAAAATGGTTGATGGAATTTCAGAAAATATTATAGTTTGTGTTCTTTCTGTTAATCTTTTGAATAGTTATAATCGCATGGTTCAAAAATCAAAATGTGGACGCCTGGGTAGCTCAGTCAGTTAAGCATTTGCCTTCCTCTCAGGTCATGATGCAGGTCCTGGGATCGAGCCTACATCAGGCTCCTTGTTCAGCGAAGACCCTGCTTCTCCTTCTGCCCCTCACACTGCTTATGCTCTGTCTCTCTCTCAAATAAAATCTTTTAGAAATAAATAAAATGGTTGGTGGAATTTCAGAAGATAGTTTATTTTCTTTCAGTTACTCTTTTGAGTAGTTATATAGTTTCAAAACCAAAACACGTAAAAGGATATACAAGAAAATGTCTCCTACTCCTTTTTCTAGCTGTTCAATTCACCTCTCACAGTTTATTGTGTGTCCTTTAAAAAATGAAACTTCATGCATACACAGCGCAAGAAAATGCATACATTTTACCTCTTTTACACAAATGGGAGAATGTTATGAATACTTTCTGCATCTGTTTTCTTCACTTGGCAGTCTAAGTTATCACTCACCCTGTTTTATTATACTATGTGGTATTTCATCATGAAGGTGTATTATAATCAATCAAGCAAAGTCCCATATCAACAGACATTTCAGTTTCTGATCTTTTTCTATTATAAATAATACTGGAATAAATAACCACAATAGCCATCATTTTGTGCATGTGCAAGTACATATATAGGGTAGTTTCCTAGAAGTGGAATTGCTAGGTCAAAAGTTAAGTATATTTGTAATTTTATTGCCAGATTGCCCAGCAGAGATCTTGGGAGAACCCTTCCATGGCTCTCTCCTATGCATTCTTGGGTATACCAAGAAGGTAAGGCCCTGACCACTTTTCACATGGACTGTTTCTCAGGTTAGGGTTTGTAGCGAGGAACCCTGAGTGGGGGAGTAATGTCTCTAAGACCAAAAAAAAAAAAAAAAAAACCTTCCTTATTGCTTGCTATAAAAGGGGTAGTTTCCTCAGGCTCGGTGTACCTCAGCAGAATCCCTCTGGGTCTCTTGCGCTTCCCCTGTGGGACTTGGAGGCAAGGAGATCTGTGCAAACACACCAGTGCTCATGCTGCTTAATGTTCTGTGAGTAATAAATCCTGTGTATCTGATCCTGGAGTCCCTTGTCTTATTTCAGGATTCATGAAAGAGTGACAGGCTAACTTCTTAGCTTGTAAGTAGGGTAAAATCAAATCTTAGACCTGACCACAGGTATTATGCCAATATATACCCCCAAGAGAAACATAAATGGGAGTATTCACTTACAGCTTTGCCAGCTGCAGAGTATATTATCAACCTTTTTGATCTTCGTCCATCAACTAAGTTAAAATTGTGTGTGTGTGTTGATGTACTTCTGACATTCCTCTCATTTTGAAAGAGGTTGAGCATTTTTGTGTATACTTAATATTCAAGTGCATATCCTTAAAAAGCAATGGTTCCAATTTTATGCATCATTTGAGTGTTGGTACTTAAGGGAATCCCAAAAGATTTCCATTCACTTCTTACTCTTGGTCTTCTCTTCCTGCTCAGCTCCAGTGAATTAACTGGGCTGAAGGCCAGATAACAGATTACTGAGAACAGACCCTTCAGTGTTTTGCAGATTCCATAGGAGGTGAATACTCCGCTCAGAATGTTGCAAGGACACAGCCAGATCGAACTTCAACATATCTGTGGTCATTGCTGGGTGTGACTGGAGTGCGTTGAGGGAAAAAATACTACATTCTTTCGAAGTTTCCTCCTTCATACTTGGCATGTTATGTGTCCCTTGATAAATCTGCGTGCAAATCTCAAAGAGAAAAACAGTAGCCAGCATGGCTGGCTTCCTCTGAACCTACTATGGTCTGAACCATTATTCAGTTGCAAACAAAACAAAACTTTCTAAAGATTTTTATTTGTTTGAGAGAGAGAGAGAGAGAGAGAGAGCATAAGTGAGGAGGAGAGGCATAGGATGAGGGAGAAGCAGACTCCCTGGCTGAGCAGGGAGCCCGCTGTGGGACTGGATCCCAGGACCCTGGGATCATAACCTGAGCAGAGGGCAGATGCTTAACCAACTGAGCCACCCAGGTGCCCTCAGTTGCAAATTTTTTAAATGCAGTTTATCAAATTCATAATACTTCCTCCAGATTCTACTTATGGACCAGCTTTAAAGTCCAGTACTTAATTAATATTTTATTTTCATTGGCAAAAATTCAACATAAAAGATCTTTGCTATTAAAGTGCATATCTGTAAGTACTACTATGCTGGCATTATTAACCATTAATTATATTATTTTCCATCAATAAAGAACTTTTCCTCAGCAAGTGAATTTTCCATTTCTAAAAGTGACAGCTTAGTGGACAAAATGTGCTTATTTACTGTAGAAAGGAAGAAACATTTTATTGTTATTGAACACTGGGATGAATACATATGGCTCACTGTTAAGGGGAGAAAACTAGCTTGAATGGCAACTTTGTTTTTCTTTTGCAACTCACATCAAACAGTGTTCTAATTTTTGTTTCCACCATCAAATATGCTTTAGAAAACTCAAGAGGGAAAGGGAATCCTACTGTATTTGTGGATAGTTTTGCTCACCATCTTCTTTCTTCCTGATATTGTTAGGATTTTTATCTTTTCCTATCTTTTTAGAAAATGTCCTTTATCCATTCTTTTAGGAAAGGTCAACAGGTGACAAATTCCGTTAGGTTTCCTTCATCTGAGAATGTCTTCCTCTCCCCTTTTCCCCTGAAAGATATTTTAGGTGTACTTACTTTGGGTATAATCTCATTTGGGTGTAGGATTCTAGATTGATAGTTGTTCTTTCAGCACTTGAGAAATATGCCCCTTCTGTCCAGCCTCCATGGTCTCTGATGAGAATCTATTATCATTCTATTTTTCCTCTACAGACAAGGTCATTGTCTTTCTCTGACTCCAAAATGTTCTTTAATTGCTTTCCAGAAGTTTAGTTATGTTGTGTGCTGGCTTGGATTTCTTTAGATTTACCCTGTTTGTGATTCACTCAGATTCTTGACTATGTAGGTTCACATCTCTTGCCAAATTTGAGAAGTTTTCAGCCATTATTTCATTGAGCGCTTTTTCATCGCTGCCCTGTTTCTCTTCTCTGTCCAGTACTCTGAAGATGCAAGTATTACATCTTTTGTTATCCCTGAGACTCTGCTCACCTCTTCCCCACCTCTTCACCCATTTTCTCTGTGCTGCTCAGGCTGGGTAATTTCTGTTGTTCTTTTAGTTTACAGATTCTTTACTCTGTCCCCTCTCTTCTACTCTTGAGCCCATCCACGGAGCTTTGTATTTCAGTTATTGTATTTTGGGGACCACAAAATAACATTTGATTCTTTATATTTTCTGCTTCTTTGCTGAAGCTTTCTATCCATTTTTTTTTTTTTTTTAAAGAATGCAATTGCTCTTTGAAGCATACATTGTGATTTAAAATCTTAGGTAAATCTGGGGCGCCTGGGTGGCTCAGTGGGTTAAGCCGCTGCCTTCCGCTCAGGTCATGATCTCAGGGTCCTGGGATCGAGTCCCACATCGGGCTCTCTGCTCAGCAAGAAGCCTGCTTCCCTCTCTCTCTCTCTCTACCTGCCTCTCCGTCTACTTGTGATCTCTCTCTGTCAAATAAATAAATAAAATCTTTAAAAAAAAATAAAAAAAAATAAAATCTTAGGTAAATCTAATACCTCAGCATTGTTGTCTATTGATTTCTTTCAAAGATCTTCCTGATTTTTGGTGTGATCCTCAGTTGTGAACCTGGACATTTTGCATTACATTCCGAGACTTTGGATCTTCTGTTTTAGGTGGCTGTCATGGGCATTGTTCCGGCAAGGAAAGAGGGACATAACTGCTTCATTATTGCCTGGTGCAGGCAGAAGTCAGCCTCTCAGCCTCTTTTTGATATGCAGGGACGTTTCCTTGTTAACTGCTGAGCAGGGGTGATGTATCTGCTGTCCAAGTTGTGTCCACTGACATCTTGTTGGGGTGGCCTCATTATCACTGAGAAGTCCTGACTCTGTGCAAAGCCTCCTCTGACACCATCCTAGTGATGGGGGGAGAGAGATGCCTCATTATTGTCAGGTATCGGACACCAAAGTCCAGGTTCCCCATATTTTTCACTTAGACTGCCAAGTTGGGAAAGGCATCACCAGCCAATGGGGATAGATATCCCAGCCTCCTACTTGGAGTTCTCTGAAATCACCCCAGCAGGAATGTTGAGGAGCCTCATTTCAACCTTGCAAGAGTAGAATTGTAGGCTTCCACTTTGCCTTTGCTGGCATGGCAATTTAGGGTGAGCGTGTGGTGTCACAGTGTTCTCTGGCAATTGGCTGGAGTAGAGAGCGATTATGGTCTAAAAGCTGTCTTGCTAGTCTACCCCACTAGCTAGAGAGAGCAGGCTTTTGTTGGGACTCTTTTTGCCTGTGCTTGTTGGCATTTCCAGGCTGCTGGCTTCTAGCTCCAAGTTTGGAACACTGAGGCAGAAAGAAAACCCAGAGAACTCACTACTATGTCATTCCTTGGAGACTGAGGTCCCAGCTGCTTGGCTTCCACCTCTCTACCTTTCAGTGCTTTTTGTTTTATATGTAACATCTAAGAGTTTCGTTGTATTTAACAGGAGGAATAGGGAAAAGTATGTATACTCCATCTGAAAGTGGAAGAGGGTTTCAATTTCAACTTCAGTTTTAAGTAATTAAAACTCAAAATTCAGTTCCTCAGTCATACCAGCCTCATTTCACATGCTCAGTAGCTACACATGGTTAATGGCTACCATACTGGATAGCTCAGATCTGAGACAATAGGTTCTCTAGTTTTGCATTAATCCTTGCACTGACAAACATCTTGCTGAATTTTGTTAAAGATTTTATTTATTTCAGACGAACCATAAGTGACTCTTAATCTCACAAAACAAACTGAGGGTTGATGGGGGGAGGGGGGTTGGGAGGGAGGGGTGGGGTTATGGATACTGGGGAGGGTATGTGCTATGGTGAGTGCTGTGAAGTGTGTAAACCTGGCGATTCGCAGACCTGTACCCCTGGGGATAAAAATATATGTTTATAAAAAAAATTTAAAAAAAAGATTTTATTTCAGAGACAGAGAGAATGGAAACAGGGAGGGGCAGAGGGAGAAGGAGAGAATCTCAAGCAGATTCCACCCTGAGCACAGAGCCCCAATGCGGGGCTTGATCTTATGACCCTGAGATCATGGGCTGAGCTGAAATCAAGAGTTGGATGCCCAACTGACTGAGCCACGCAGGTACCCTCTTGCTGAATTTTAAGATAAGGATAAGCCAGCCTTCATCTCTTATGCATCATTTACACTTGGGCAATGGAGAGACCACACTCTCTCTCTCTCAAGGAGCAGAGTCAACTGAAGATCTACAGTGCATCCAAAACTACCTTTGGTTCAGCAGCATCATTGACTATTCCTGCCACACTGCTTTGACTACATGGTGTTTCCTAAAATCACCAGTTTCCTTTTCTTTAAGCTGGTGACTAGTGTCTCCAAAAGGATCATGATAGCTTATAGCAATAAGTCAAGACTAGAAGACATGCAGCATGTCTACTACAGCAACCTCTCACTTGTCTTACCAGACGTTGCCAATCAATCAAGAAACCCCTTCCGGCTGAACCCAGATCTGGCCTCAAAACCCAACTCAGTGTTTGGAGAAGTTATTGATTGATCAAACCAGGTATCAAGATAATATCTTGTTAACACTCTTAACACGGCAATGCCAACTTCTTGAATTCCTCTCTTTCTCCTTTGATCCTATTATATCTTACCTCCTGTGAAAGCCTCAGTGCTCATTTATTCCTTCCACTGACCTCTCTTTTTTTTTTTTTTTTTTTAGATTTTATTTATTTATTTGACAGAGAGAGATCACAAGTAGACGGAGAGGCAGGCAGAGAGAGAGAGAGAGGGAAGCAGGCTCCCTGCTGAGCAGAGAGCCCGATGCGGGCCTAGATCCCAGGACCCTGAGATCATGACCTGAGCCGAAGGCAGCGGCTTAACCCACTGAGCCACCCAGGCGCCCTGACCTCTAACTCTTACATCAATATGATCATAGATGCCCACCTTTTCCCTGTCCATAAAAATGAACTGGCTTCAGTGATGCCTCTGTCACTTGTGTTTTTAAATTCTTGAAGCAGGGCCATATAAGAGAGAGTCCTGGGCAGGGAATCCAGGGTCTTGATTCCAAGCCCAGCTTTGTATAACTTTGGGTAAGTTAGAACTTCTACCAGATTTATTAGTTACACAGGTCAGAGAGAATCTGGCTTTTAAGTTATTCTTAAGAATTAGTGACTTCTAAGGGTTGTCTCCAAGGCTGCTAGGGCAGGAGGGCCCTGCCCTTTGCTTCTCTCATATACTAGTTGTGCTTGTATTTTGCATAGGTTTTCCAAAACAAGCATTCTAACCAAAACAAGTTTTAAGACCACTAGTTTACATGATTGGTAAAGTGTTTTCTTTGTTGTTAAAAGCTAATTTTAAGGTTTATAAACATAATAAATGTATATAGTTTTGAAGAGACTTCAAAAAAAGAAGTCTGTGTCCATCCCTTACCATTTCCCGCTCCCCAAACACAACCAACTGTCATGTTTTTCTGTTATTTCTTCTAGTATTTCCTTTGTTGGTAATAAGGTTCTAATGATATTTCTTGACTTACTTATTTCAAATATTTTTTATCAATAGCATATTATGGTCATTCTCTTATAGTCCCCTTCCCAACCTCTGTTTCCTAACAGAGTTCTACCACAATTTTTTGTTAAATCAATTGTCAGTGTAAATACTACTGAGGCTATGCTATGTACTCTTTGAGCCAAATACTATATTGTGATTATGTTTTTCTTTTTATATAATTTTTTTCCTCTTGGACTTAATTGCCTCACTTTTTCATTTGCTTTGTTTTCTTTGAGCCTGCAGGTGTTTTTGTCTGTCCATACATCCTTTCCTCCTCCCTCCCTGTCTTCCCCTCCCTCCCTCACTCCCTTCCTTCTGCCTGTCCTTCCCTCCTTGCCTTCAATTGTTGCAGTGGATCTGTCAAATGCCAGACTGTTTTCCAGGAGCACAAATGCTTTGTCCACCTCCTCCCAGTCTGGACTGGCCGCCCTCCAAACCTGACAAACAGCTCATTTTGGGGAGGAATTCTCTTTGTCACTTTCTTGTGTTGGATCCCATTTTTGCCAAAAGCTGTATCTTCCTTTTTCTTGATTTATACCTAGAAAAAGTTTGGAGTCCTAGTTTGTCTGAAAATGTCCCTTTTCTACTTGATTGAAAATATGGGTAGGCATAAAATTCTAGGATGAACATACACATGCATTTGGAAGGCATTAATCCTTTGTTTACCTGCTTCTAGTCTCACTGTCAGAAGTCTAATGCCATTCGGATTCTCACTCCTGTATAAGTGGCCTTTCTTCCCCCTCTTTCTCTCCAACCATTTAGGATCATCTCTGGATGCCCAGTGTTCTACATTTCATGATTATGTTCCTTGATATACATTGTTTTTCATGTATTATCCTGAAAACCATGTAGCTTTCAACCTAGATTCTTGTACCCTTGAAAATTTCTGGGAAATTTTCTTGCATTGCTTTGAACTTTATTTGCTCTGTTCTCTAACTCCTAGATGTTGGATCTCCTCAATTGCTCCTCCAGTTTTCTTAAGTTTATATACTAACATCCATGTCTTTTTTATTCCACTTTCTGGAAGATTTCATTGACTTTAGATTTCATATTAAACTCTTCGAGGGCTGGCAAGCAATATCTTTTTAATTCCCAAGAGCTCATTCTTATTCTCTAAACAATCTATTCTTGTTTAATGTCTTCAATATTTGTGTTTATTAGCCCTCTTATTATTTTGAGTTTTTTCTGTTGTTTGCCAAATTGTCTCTGGTTATCTTTTTGCTATCATTTTTGCTACTTGTGTCTTTGTTTTATTCTTTCTCTTTCATGTTGGAAGCTTTCCTCAAATGACTCTGGCCATCTTTTTTTCAAAAAGTAGCTTTAGGGGCACCTGGCTTCCTAGTTGGTGGAACATGAGACTCTTGGTCTCAGGGTTGTGAGTTCAAGCCCCTGCTGGGTATAGAGATTACTTAAAAATAAAATCTTTTCTTTAAAAAGGTAGCTTTAGGGGCGCCTGGGTGGCTCAGTGGGTTAAGCCGCTGCCTTCGGCTCAGGTCATGATCTCGGGGTCCTGGGATTGAGCCCCGCATTGGGCTCTCTGCTCAGCAGGGAGCCTGCTTCCCTCTCTCTCTCTCTCCCTCTGCCTGCCTCTCTGCCTGCTTGTGATCTCTGTCAAATAAATAAATAAAAATCTTAAAAAAAAAAATTAAAAAAAAATAAAAATAAAAAGGTAGCTTTAGGGGCGCCTGGATGGCTCAGTGGGTTAAGCCTCTGCCTTCGGCTCAGGTCATGATCCCAGGGTCCTGGGATTGAGTCCCACATCGGACTCTCTGCTCAGCAGGGAGCCTGCTTCTCCATCTCTCTCTGCCTGTCTCTCTGCCTACTTGTGATCTCTGTCAAATAAATAAATAAAATCTTTTCTAAAAATAAATAAATAAATAAATAAAAAGGTAGCTTTAATGAAATATAATTGACACAAATACATAAAGTTCACCCGTTTAAAGTGTAAAATTAAACTAGTTTTTAGGATATTCAGAGTTGCACAAACATCCCAACAACTTCGTTTGATTTTTTAAAAGATTTTATTTATTTATTTGAGAGAGAGTGTGCAAGAGAGAGAGAGAGAGAGCATGAGCAGGCAAACCAGGAGGGGCAAAGGGAGGGAGAGAAGCAGACTCCCCACCAAGGAGGGAGTCCAGTGTGGGGCTCGATTGCAGGACCCTGGGATCATGACCTGAACCAAAGGCAGATGCTTAATCAACTAAACCACCCAGGTGCCCCCCACTCCAAGAGAAACTCTGCTCCCTTTGGTGATCACTCACATTTTTTTTTTTAAACCCCCCTCCCAGTTGCCAACCTGAGGCAATCACTAATCTAGTTCTTATCTCTATGGGTTTGCCTCTTCTGGACATTTCACAGAGTCATACAATATACAGCTTTTGGTGACTGGCTCCTTTTACTTAACCTAATGGTTTAAAGTTTTGTCCATGTTGTAGCATATGTTAGTATATCGTTCCTTTTTATTGTCAGATAATTTTGTGTAGATTTCCCCCATTTTACTTATCCTGTTTATCCATCAGTTGATGAACATTTGGGTTATTTCTACTATTATGAATTCATGAGCATTCATTCATAAGCATTCATAAGCATGAATGCTATAAGCATTCATGAGCATGTTTTTGTGGGGATGATGATTTCATTTCTCTTGGGTATTTGCCCAGTAGTGGAATTGGTGGTTCAAATGATAACTCTATATTTAACCTCAGGAGGGACTGCCAGACTGTTTTCCAAAGCAACTACATCATTTTTGCATTCCCACCAGCTAGTATGAGGTCCCCAGTTTCTCTGCATCCTCATCAATGCTTGTTACTATCTGTCCTTTTATTATAATCATCCTAGTAGGGGTGAAGTGGTATCACTTTGGTTTTGATTTATATTTCCCTAAAGAATAATGATATCAGTCCTTTGCCTGTGGTTATTAGCCATCTTTATATCTTCTTTCGAGAAATGTCTCTTCAAATTTTTTGCCAATTTAAAAATTTGATTATTTATTTTTTATTATTATTGAGTTGTTAGAGTCCTTTATATATTCTAGATACAAGTGCCTTATCAGAAATATGGTTTGTGGGGTGACTGGGTGGCTCAGTGGGTTAAAGCCTCTGCATTCAGCTCAGGTCATGATCCCAGGGTCCTGGGATCGAGCCCCACATCGGGCTCTCTGCTCGGCAGGGAGCCTGCTTCCTCCTCTCTCTCTACCTGCCTCTCTGCCTACTTGTGATCTCTCTGTCAAATAAATAAGTAAAAAAAAATCTAAAAAGAAAAGAAAAGAAAAGAAATATGGTTTGCAAATATCTTCCATTCTTGGAAGTGTGTTTTCTTTTCACTTTTTTTTAAAAAGGCATTCTTTGATGCCCCTACATGTTTTAACGTTGATGAAGTCCAATTTCTTAATTATTTTGTTGGTTTTCTTTTTGGCATCATATCTAAGAAATCGTTGCCTAACCCAAAGTCATGAAAATTCACTCCTGTGTTTTCTTTAAAAATTTTTAAATGTAGGGGTGCCTGGGTGGCTCAGCGGGTTAAAGCCTCTGCCTTCGGCTTAGGTCATGGTCTCAGAGTCCTGGGATCGAGCCCCACATTGGGCTTTCTGCTCAGCAGGGAGTCTGCTTCCTCCTCTCTCTCTCTGCCTGCCTCTCTGCTTACTTGTAAATCTCTGCCTGTCAAGTAAATAAATAAATAAATAATCTTTAAAAAAATTTTTTTAATTTAGCCCTTACATTTAGCTCTATGATTTATTTTTAGTTTATCTTTGTGAGTGGCAAGATGCAGGAGTATGATTTCATTAGTGTGCTTGTGAATATTGACCATTTGCTGAAAAGACTATTCTTTTCCCAATGGGTTGTCTTAACATTCTTGCCAAAAATTAACTGACCATAAATTTAAGGATTTATTTCTGGACTCTCCATTGTATTTAATTGAACTATGCATCTATCCTTTTGTTATCCATTCTTGTTTAAAGTATCAAGCACTGACAGCTGAATAAGGAGCCCGACCTGGCGGGGTCAGGGTGTGTTTTATTTATGACTCTGAGGTCTTTCTGTATTTGCAGGAAAGGCTGCACTTGCTGACTGGTGGTTATACATCCAACTGCAGGCATTCTGTGGACTTAGGTCCCAGCAGAGATGGGCTCATAATTTGCACCCCTTTCTCTACCTTGAGATCTCTGCCTCTGTTGCTTGTACATTGGCTGTGTTCTCCCTCCTGGGTCAGGAATCTTCTGCAGTGTGAGAAGCTTGAAGTCTACCTAAAAATGGTTCCCCATTACTCAGCAGCTGGCACTGCCAGGATATTTATGATTCTTAAATAAACCATTGGACCCTCTTTACTCAATACCCATTCCTTTGCTTTCAATTCGTACTAGGAGCACTAATTTATTTCCTCAGGACCAAAAGTAACCAGCTTCTTCTAGTGTTCTTCACCAACCATAGACTTTAACACACTACTCTATTTCAATGTATTATACTGATTTAGACATCTAAGATGTCTGGCTGTATCTACATTTTCTCTCTCCCCTAATACCACTAAAATGACAGAAAAGAGATTTTTTTAATTAATAGGTTTATCTTTTTAGGGCACCTTTAGTTTCACAGCAAAATGGAATGGAAAGTACAGAGGTTTCCCATGCACCCCTGCTTCTACACATGCATAGCCTCTCACATTATCAACATCCCCCACCAGAGTCCATTTGTTACAATCAATGAATCCACATTGACACATCAGTATCATTCAAAGTCCATAGTTTACAGTAAGATTTGACTTGGTGTCATACGTTCTATGGGTTTTGACAAAGGTATAATGACAGGTTTCCACTATTATGGTATACAGAATAGTTTCATGCCCTAAGAATCCTTCGCCTGACCGACTCATCCTCCCTCCCCATAACCTCTAGCAGCCACTGATTTTTTTTTTTTTTACTGTCTCCACAGTTTTGTTTTTTCCAGAATGCCATATAGTTGGATATAGATAGATTAGCTTCTTTCCCTTACTAGTATGCATTTAAGGTTCCTTCTGGGCTTTTCATGGCTCATTCCTTTTTGGTGCTGAATAATATTCCATCGTCTGAATGTACCATGGTTTATTCATCTACTCACCTACTGAAGGACATTTTGGTTGCCTCCAAGTGTGGGCAATTATTAATAAAACTGTTTTAAACACCCATGTATGGATTCTTGTGTGGACATACAGTAGTCTCCCTTTATCCATGGGGGACGTGCTCCAAGATCCCCAGTGGATGCCTGAACCCACAGACAGTGTATGAGTCCTAGATACGCTATGTTCTTTCCTGTACTTCCACAGCTGTGATCATGTTTAATTTATCAATGAGGCATTGTAAGAGATTAACAATAATAACTAACATTAAAATACAACAATCATAACAATACACTGTAATAAAAGTTATGTGAACATGGTCTCTTTCTCAAAATATCTTTGTGCACTATATTCACCCTCAGGGTGTTGGTGTGAGATGATAAAAGGCCTATATAATAAGACAAAGCGAGGTGAATGACGGAGGCATTCTGATAGAGAATTAGGTGACCGCTGACCCTCTGAGAGTATGTCGGAAGGAGGATTGTCTGCTTCAAGACCACAGTTGATGGGGGGTAACTGAAACCACAGATGAGGGTAGACCGCTGTACTTTTCAATTCTGGGTAAATTCCAAGGAGCACAATTGCTGAATCATATGCTGGGAGGATATTTAGTTTTGCAAGAAACTACCAAACTGTCTTCCAACGTGGCTGTATCACTCTGCATTCCCACCAGCAATGAATGAATTTCTGTTGCTCCACATTCTCACCAGCATTTGCTATTGTCAGTGTTTGGGATTTTGACCATTCTAATAGGTATATAGTGTGGTATCTCAGTGTTGTTTTAGTTAGCAATTCCCTGATGACATATAATATTGAACCTCTTTCCATATGCTTACTGGCCATCTGTATATATTATTTGGTGAGGCTTCTTTTCAGACTGCCTATTTTAAAATCAGATTGCTTGTTTTATTATTGCTGAAATTTAAGAGTTCTTTGTGTATTGTGAATAATGGTCCTTTATCAGATGTGTCTATTGCGAGTAATTTCTTTCAGTCTGTGGCTTATTGTCTCATTCTCTTGAGAGAATCTTATTGTCTTGCACAGTGAAGAAATTTTTAATTGTAACAAAGTTCCACTAACCAATTCTTTCTTCCATGGATCATGCCTTCAATGTTCTATCAAAAATGTCATTGCCAGTCTGTGACCCCCACACCTCTGTGAACATGAGAACATGACTCTAGGAGCAGTGAGGAGCATGGGGGCTGGGGTCCCAGGGGGCTGAGGACTGGCACCATCTGGAAGCTGTGCACATGCTCCACTCTGCTCTCTGTGCCTGGACTCACAGACAAACGTGACTGGATGACAACAGAAAATG
Source organism: Lutra lutra (assembly GCF_902655055.1). NCBI lineage: Eukaryota > Metazoa > Chordata > Mammalia > Carnivora > Mustelidae > Lutra > Lutra lutra. The sequence goes on along the minus strand of NC_062280.1, from coordinate 119,257,641 downwards.
GTATTGGACCAGTGGGAATCAGCAACTTTGCACAGGAAGCTTTGGGAGATGTTAATTGCATTCTGCCTGAAGTTGGACCAAATTGAGCAAGATAAGTTTGGTGCTTTGGAAAGTGTGAAAGCTATTAGTGAACTCTATTCTCCTCTGGTCAGAAATAACTGAAATTAATGAAGCTCTTGCAGAAAATCCAAGACTTGTCAACAAATATGTTATGAAAATGGTTGGCTGATCAAGATAATACTCAGTAATCCTTCAGAACTGGGTGAATTAATGAGTGAAAAAACATATGGAAAATACATAAAATCTATTGAGGAGTGAAAATGAAACCCCTAAATAAACTAGTATAAAGCGACTTAATCTAATATAATTGTCTTGAATTAGTTGTGCATAGAGGTTTTAAAATAGCAACTTTTAACAATACTTACAACAATGCTAAAGGAGGAAACCACCCCTTAAATTTCTAATGATTGCAGATAAACACATGTGCATCTTTTTTGCAACACCCTATGATTTTTAGGCTAGACTCCAATTATAGCATTCAGAATCCTGAAATTATCTGTGGTTAAAAACTAGTTATAAAAAATTACATAAATCAAGAACAACATTGTAATCTTAAACCTTAGGGAATATAGTCACTTGCTTATATCCTGGATTGCTTACCCTAGATTGAGGTGGAAATGCTCAAATTATCTTCCCATTAGAAATACTGGCACTGGAGAAAGGTTTGTGAGTTGTGTAGTGTCAGATAAAGAGCAATACTCTCTTTAATTTTGCAATATACCGCCCTTGCTGATGCTGTTTTTATGCAAAGAAGCAACAGGCTTGTAGGAAGATAAATAGTTAAATCATAAAACATTCAACTTCCTCATTAATCATGGTTTTTGTTTTGCTGTTACTATTTCATTTCATGCTAGTATTTGTGAAAATAATAATTTTAACTTAGGGAAAGTTAATTTTGTTTTTGTTTTTGTTTTTTAAAGTAGGCTCCACACCCAGGATGGAGCCCAACTCAGGGCTTGCACTCACGACCCTGAGATCAAGCCCTGAGCTGAGATCAAGAGTTAGACACTTAATCATCTGAGACACCCAGGTGCCCCTGGAAAGTTCTTTTTTAAGAAGAAATTTAAACCATAATAATGAAAATTTCCAAGAGAATATTTTTTAAAAGTAAATAAAATGTCACTGCCATACCCAAGCTCATCTAATTTTCTCCTGTTATATTCTATGATTTCCCTAATTTCATGTTTTATATTTAGGTTCATGATATTTTTTGGCAAAAAAAAATTTTTTTGTGAAGAGTGTAATGTATCTAGATTTTTTTTTTTTGTATGAAGATGTCTAATTGTTCCAGCACCACTTATTGAAAAGACTATCTTTGCTTGTTTCATCTTTGTCAAATATCAGTTGGTGGGCAATATATATATGGGTTTATATCTGTGGTCTCTATCTTGTTACACTGATCTATTTGTCCATTCTTGTGCCAATAGGATACTGCTTTGATTTACTGTACCTTTATAGTAAGTCTTGAACTCAGGTAGTGTCAGTCCTCCAACTTTGTTCTTCCCCTTCAGTATTGAGTTGGCTATTCTGGGTCTTTTGCCTCTCCATATCAACTTTAGAATCAGCTTATTAATATCTGTAAAATGACATGCTAGGATTTGGATTTGGATTTGGATTGTGTAGGATCTATGGATTAAGTTGGGAAGAACTGACACCTTGACTACATTGTCCTATTCAGGAATATGAAATATATTTCCATGTATTAACTTCTTTGTTATTTTCATCAGATTTTGTCGTTTTCCTTCGTAGATCTTGTATATGTTGTGTTAGATTTATACTGAAGTATTTCATAGTTTTGTGCTTCTATTGTAAATGGAAATATATTTTTAAGTTACAAATTACAAGTTTCACATTGTGCTTGTTCATTGCTGGTATATAAGAAAGCCATTGTTGTTTTGTGAAATATAATTGACATATATGCATATATATAATTGACATTTACACATTGTATTCATTTTAGGTATGCAACATAATGATTTGATATATGTATATACTGGGAAATGATTATCACAATAAGTTTAACTAATATCTAACACCACACATAGTTACAAGCTTTTTTCCTTGTGATGAGAATTTTTAAGATCTATTATCTTAACAATTTTCAAATATGCAATGCAGTATTGTTAACTATCATCATCATGAGATACATTACATCCCCAAGACTTATATATCTTACAACTGGGACATTTTTGTATGTTGACCGCTTTTACCCCTTACTTTTGTATATTAACCTTGTATCCTGCAAACTTCTATAGTTGCTATTGGTTTCAGGAGTATTTGTATAGATTTTTTCAGATTTTCTACATAGACATGTCATCTGTAAACAAAGACCAGTTTGATTTCCTTCTTCCCAATCAGTATAAATGTATCTTTTAAAAAATTTTTTAAAGATTTTATTTATTTATTTGACAGAGACACAGTGAGAGGGAACACAAGCAGGGTGATTGGGCTTCCCGCAGAGCAGGGAGCCTGATGGGGGGCTCCATCCCAGGACCCTGGGATCATGACCTGACCCGAAGGCAGATGCTTAACAACTGAGCCACCCAGGTGCTCCAATGTATTTCTTTTTCTTATATTAACTGAATTAGCTAGAACTTTCAGTATGACATTGATAAGCAATAGTGAGGGATATCCTTGACTTGTTCCTGATCTTAGCAGGAAAGCTTTGAGTTTCTTACCATTAATTATGATGTTAATTGTAGGTTTTTATAGATGTTCTTTATCAAGTTGAGGAAGTTCCCCTCTATTCCAATTTTGCTGAGGTGTTTTTTTTTTTTTTAATTTTTAAAATTGTTATCATGGATGGGTCTTGGATTTTGTCAAGTGAGTTTTTTCTTTTTTGTATCTATTGATATGAGCATGTGATTTTTCTTAAGCCTATCGATGTGATAGACTATCTTAATTAATTTTTGAATGTTGAACCAGCCTCACCTACCTGGGATAAATCATCCTTGGTTGTGATGTATAATTCTTTTTATACATTGTTGGATTTGATTTGCTAATATTTGTTGAGGATTTTTACATCTATGTTCATGAGCGATATTGGTCTGTGCTTTCTTCTCTTGTAATGTCTTTGGTTTTGGTGTCAGGGTAATGCTGGCCTCATAGAATAAATTAGGAAATATTCCCTTGGCTTCTATCTTTCGGAAGAGATTGTAGAGAATTACTATAATTTCTTCCTTAAATGTTTGGCGAAATGCACCAGTGAACTCCTGTGGCCTGGTGCTTTCTATTTTGGAAAATTAACATTGATTTGATTTCTTTAATGGATATAGGCCTATTCAGATTGTCAATTACTTCTTGCGTGAGTTCTGACAGATTGTGTCTTTCAAGGAAATGGTCCATGTCAACTAGACCAAATATACTCTTTTTCTAAAAAGATTTTTATTTATTTATTTATTTATTTATTTGCTTATTTACTTATTTATTTGGAGGAGTATGTGGAGGGGCAAAGGGAGAGGGAGAAAATCTCAAGCAGACTTCCAACTGAGTGCAGAGCCCACCACAGGGCTCGATTCCACCACCCTGAGATTATGACCCAAGCCAAAATCAAGACCGACTGAGCCACCACCCAGGCACCGCCCACCCCCCCAATGGATTATTTTAATGTCCATGCTCTATTGATGTCCCTCTTGCATTTCTGATATTGGCAACTTATGTTCACTCTCTTTTTTTCTTAATTAGTTTGGCTGGAAGCATACTGATTTTATCAATTTTTTCTAAGAACCAGCTTTTGGTTTTGTTGATTTTCTCTTCTGATTTCCTATTTTCAATTTCATTGATTTCTACTCTAATATTTATCATTTATTTTCCTTTTCTTCCTCCTTCCCCTTCTTCTCCTCCTCCTTCTCTTCCTCCTCCTTCTTTCTTTTTGTTCCTCCCCTCCTCTTCCTTCCCTCCTCCTTCTTCTCCTCCTCATTCTCCTTCCTCTTCCTCTTCTTCTTCTTCCCCTCCTCCTCTTCTTCTCCTTCCTCTTCTCCTCCTCCTCCTCCCTCTTCTTTCTTCTTTCTTCTTCTTCTCCTTCTTTCCTAAGGTAGAAGGTTAATACCTTCAATACTATACATTTCCCTCTTATCACTGCTTTTGCAGCATCCCACAAATTTGGTAAGTTGTATTTTCATTTTTTTTATTATTTTTTTTAATTTATTTGACAGACAAAGATCACAAGTAGGCAGAGAGGCAGGCAGAGAGAGAGGAAGGAAAGCAGGCTCCCTGCTGAGCAGAGAGCCCAATGTGGGGCTCGATCCCAGGACCCTGGGATCATGACCTGAGCTGAAAGCAGAGGCTTTAACCCACTGAGCCACCCAGGCACCTGTATTTTCATTTTCATTGGCTTCAAATATGTTTATATTTCTACTGAGCTTTCTTCTTTGACCTATGTGTTAGTTAGAAGTGTGTTGGTTAATCTCCAAGTATTTTGGCATTTTCCAGCTCTTTCTGTTACCGATTTCTAGTTTATTCTACTTCTATTCCTTTAAATGTATAAAAATATGTTTTATGGCCTAGATTATTGTCTATTTTGATGAATGTTTCATGCTAAAATAAAGAGGATTTGGCTGAAAGTTTGTGTTAGAAACTACTCAAATCATCTCCCCAACTGCCCTTCTCCCAACTGAAAAAGCCAGGAAATTATTCTCTGAGTATGATAAACTAGAGGGTCGTGATGTTATAAGGCATGGTTTCAGACAGAACTATAGGACTGTCCACAGTAGGATGAAATGGATGTATGTTCTGTTCTCACTCAATTTTCAGAATACTGGCCACAAGGCCATCATCCTCTGGACAGGAGATCAGCCTTCTTCTCCAGGCCCTCTGAACAGTCTAGAAGGAGCAACATGAAGATACTGATACTGAGATTCCCCAAGTAGGGGGTCAAGCCAGATTACTTTACACTGAAGCTTCACCACACACTCAGAGCTTTTAGTTGGCATTTTAGTGTTTAGCTCTTGTGTATGAACCTTTGAAGAATAATGTGAACCTGAGGAAAGCTTCTAACTTGGAAGATGCAGACAAAAACACACAGACAAAAAAGCAACCAAAAAGAGAGAGAGAGAGAGATTGTGTGAGAAGAAATTTTCAACAAATTATCACTAATATTTTCAAAATGATAAGAAAAGATACTGCAACCCTGAAAAGGAAGAGGAGGCTGTATATTATTTTTTAAGATTTATTTATTTATCCTAAAGAGAGAGAGCTAGGGGATGGGGGGCAGAGAAAGAGAGAGAGAGAGAGAGAATCTCAAGCAGATTCCCCACTGAATGCGGAGCCTGATCACATAATCCTGACATCATGACCTGAGCTGAAAACAAGAGTCATATGCTCAACTGATTGAGCCACCCAGCTGCCCCCAGGATACTGTATATATTTTTTTTAATTTCAGAGAATAAAAGAGAGCTCTTTGATACTAATAAATAAATAAATAAATAAATACATACATAACAATCATAACAAAAATGTATAACTCAGGAGAAAGTTTGAATAATAAAGTCAAGGAACCCTTCCAGGAAAAAAAAGATCCCAAAGATGAAGAAATGGAAAATAAGAGAGAAACATAAAGAATTAGAAGATATGCCCATGTCTAATTTCTGAATCATAGGAGTTCAGAAAAGGAAAAAAAAAATAATGGAGTTGAGGAAATCCTCAATGCCATAATTCAGAAAAATTCCCTAGAGCTAAACAATATGCTTCTAGATTTAAAGGAAATGAAGTGCCCAGAAAAACGGATAAAAAATAGGCCCATACATGGGATGCCTGGGTGGCTCGGTTGAACATCTGCCTTTAGCTCAGGTCATGATCCCAGGGTCCTGGGATGGAGTCCCACATCAGACTCCTTGCTCAGAGGGGATCCTGCTTCTCCCTCTGCCTGCAGCTCCCCCTGCTTATGCTCTCTCTGACAAATAAGTTAAAAAAAAAATAGACCCCTACAAATGTATATCATCACAATATTTAGAATATTTGGAACAAAGAGAAAATTCAACAAGCTTCTAGAGAGAGAGAGAAAACAGTTACTATACAAAGGATCAAGAATCAGAATGGCTTTGAACTTAACACCAATTCTAGACATTAGAGAATAATGGAACAAGGTCTTCAAAATTTGGAAAAATAATTGTTTCCAACCTTTTAAAATGTTTATTTATTTATTTATTTGAGGGGTGCCTGGGTGGTGCAGTCAGTTAAGCATCTGACTCTTAGATTCTGCTCAGGTCATGATCTCAGGGTCATGAGATGGAAGCCAACATCAGGCTCTGTGCTAGGCAGTGGAGCCTGTTTGGGATTCACTCTCTCTCTGTCTCTCTGCCCCCACAACCACCCCTGCTCTCTTTCTCTCTCTCTCTCTCTCAAAAACAAACAAAAAGACATTTCAGATATTGAAAAATTCAAAATATTTTCTTCCCATACACTCTTTCTCAGGAAGTTACTAGAAGGTGCACTCCACTGAAAGAAGAGATTAAACAAAGCTAGAAGAGGACATACGGTCCAAGAAGTAGATCCAATAGAAGGAAAGAGGAAAGGGATAATTGGGATGATGTTAAAACAATCCAGAATGACAGCCATGCACCATGTGCAGATGACAAGCCATTCATGTGAGATAGGTCAGGAGGCTCTAGTACAGATTTCTCTGGGAAGAAGTTCTTTCACCCATCTGGAAAGGAGATTGTGATACTTGGTGAACTGTACAGGACTGGATTTTGGTTAAGTATGTAGAAAACTAAGCAAGTATTAATTATAGGGAAAACTAAGGGTTGTGCATAAAAGTAAAAATACAGTGGTTCATTTGAAGATAATATTTACATAGATATAATAATGACATGTTAAATGTTGATTATGATAATACTGTATTAGGAAGATAGGGGAATGGGAAGAACATGCATGGATAGCAGGAGAAAAACATTTCTAAGGAGTTAAATTCTCATCTTCCATAATGGGAAATAGTTGCATCATACCTAAGATGGCAAAGAGATGCTGCCTTACAAGGACGCAATTTGGAAATAAGTCCTCTGTCAGTTGTATGTATTGAGAATATTTTATCCTATTTTCTTAAAGGAATCTTTTAAAGAGCAGGTTTTAGTTTTGATGAAGCCAAATCTCTTATTTTTTTTCTCTAATAATGCTTTTGTTGTTCTATTTGAGAAATCTTTTCCTTGTCCAAGATCATTCATCTGTGCTTTCTTCTACAGTCTTTTAGCTTTAGCTTTAGCACTGGGATCTGTCAAAGTATTTTTTGTGTTTAGTGATTTTTTTAAAAATATTTTATTTATTTATTTATATGAGAGAGAGTGTGTGGAGGGGAGAGACAGAGAGAGAGAGCGAGAGAGCACACATGGGGGTGAAGGGACAGATGGAGAGGGACAAACAGACTCTCTACTGGGCAGGGAGCCTGATGTGTGCGGGACTCAGTGTGGGTCTCAATCCTAGGATCCTGGGATCATGACCCAAGCCAAAAGCAGACACTTAACAATTGTACCACCCAGGCATCCCGTGTTTAGTGATTTTTGTTAAAGTGAACATGTCTTCCTCCCCCATTGTCCTCCTATGCCTAGCACATAGTGGGCACTCATATTTTTTGTTAAATTCACATATTCATCTACAAGCTCTTTCAGAGCAGGCCCTGTATGTGACAAGGTTGGGTTTTTTCCCCCTCTCTATGGTCCATCAATATCACCTACCCAGTGCCTAATACAATGCTATACACAATATAACCCTCAATACGTAAGTTCCTAAAGAAGCCAAGGGCAGAGGCCATACCTGTGTTTCTCTTGTGTCTGTGAAGCCAGGACAAGGCTCTGTTCTACCCTAGGACCTCAGGATCTGGTAGGTGGGTTTCCATAGATGAAGATAAGGGTCTCATCCTGGATACACTGCATATGGCTGGAGCAATGAACATGGGGTGGAAGTTGGCCCTAGGGTCAGTCTTCTAGTCTTATCTTCCTGGGACTTCATATGCTGTTCAGATGTTCATTGCTGCTCTTTGGTTTGCATGCTCTGAATTTTAAGGACAGCTTAGCCTGTAAGCTGAGGCCATTTCTTTTCTCTCTGGAAAACTTTGATCTTGAACTTTATCTCACAATAGCTTGAAGTCTCTTTTCAAAATAAACACCACCTGGGAGTACACACAAAGTCAATATTAGTAAATCGTTAATGGTTGGACACAAATTTTTTACTTTCATCAGCCAAAATACAGGGTAGAAAATCAACCACAATCATATGATACAGCCACCAGCTTCTTGCTAAGAAAAACTAAATCTCCACTGGCTGTAGTCACGGACAAGCAAGGTCAGGAATTAGAAGAATACTGAAGGTAGAACCAGGAAGGCACAAGTTCTACCATCCCAGATTTCCTTGTGACACTTGGCAGCTTTGGATTTAAGCAGGGCTTCCAGACTACAGTATGTTCTTGTTTTTGTTTTCATGGAAGAAGGAATGATATGAGAAACATAAGAAATGAGAGCTGTGGGAAGTCATCACTGTCAATCAGCAAGCCAGGACTTGCTTTTTGCTGGTGGCTTATATTTGCCTATATTCTGCCTTCCTCAGTGCTATCTGGCCCTTCTTGGGGCCATTGACCAGAAGTCAACTGCTTTTTAATTCCTTCTGGAAACAGTCTCAGTTTGACACCTTCTATGATTTTGCAATGTCCAAAGATAAGATCCAACATTGGTCCAGCACTGGAGGCCTTTAGAATCCCACTCCAAGTACTGCATTGTGGTGATGCAATGGAATCATCAGAAGCTTTGGCTTCAGGTGGACCTGAGTGTAAGTTGCTGGTCTGTCTGAAGCTGCATGATCCTGGGTGATTTTTTAAACCTGAAAGAGTTGCTTAACACTTCTGAGGCTCAATTTCCTTAATATAAAATAAAGATAATAGTACCAATGGGAGAATTAAATGAAAAACATAAGCAAAGTGCCCAAGACATAACAGATGTCCCCTAACAAGGAGTCAGTCCCCCTTCCTTTCATCTCTGGACCCTCTTCCATACACCTGTGCTGTAACCATACCAAAATCTTTTATGAATCTTTAAGTTCACATGTTCCTTCAGACTTCCGTTATGTTTGCATACATTTCCTTTACCTGAAATGCTGTTCTTTCTAAATTTTCATTCTGAGAACTACTGCATGCACATGAACACCCATCTCAAGTTCTATCTCCAAGATGAGGTCTTCCCCATGCATGCCTCAGATGTGTGTTCTCTTTTCATGGCTCTGTAGCAGTTGTGTTCCAAGTGGGAAATTTATAGCAAGACAGACCTACCTCAAGAAACAAGAAAAAAATCTCAAATAAATATTTTAACATTACACCTGAAGGGACTAGAAAAAGAAAAACAAAGCCTGAAGTTAGTAGAAGGAAGGAAATAATAAAGATCAGAACAGAAACCAATGAAATAGTGACTTAAAAATTTTTCTAAAAAATGAAACTAAGAGCTATGTTCTTTGAAAAGACAAGCAAAATTGATAAACCTTTATCTAGACTCATCAAGAAAAAAAAGAGTGAGGACACAAATAAAGAAAATCAGAAATGAAAGCGATGTGACAACTGACACCACATAAATACAAAGGATTATAAGAGAATACTATGACAAATTTTATGCCAACCCAGAGGAAATGGATAAATTCATAGAAACATATAGTTCTCCAAGACTGAAAAAGGAAGAAATGTAAAATCTGAATGGATCAGTTACTAGTAATGAAATTAACTCATTATAAAGAAGAACTCCCAACAAAATTCCAGGACCAGACGGCTTCACAAGTGAATTCTACCAAATATTTAAGGATGAGTTAACACCTGCTCTTCTCAAACTGTTCCAAAAAATATAACAGAAAGGAATGCTTCCATATTCATTCTATATGGCCAACATTATCCTCATACCAAAATCAGACAAAGCTAGTACAAAAAATAAAATTACAGGCCAATAGCCCTGATGAATATAGAAACAAAAATTCTCAACAATATTAGCAAACTGAATTCAACAATAAATTAAAAGGATAATTCATCATGACCAAGTGGGGTTTAGTCCAAGGATTCAAGGATCAATCCAAAAATCAATCAGCATTATACACCACATTAAAAATCATACAATCATCATAATAGATGCAGAGAAAGCATCTGACAAAATTAAAAATCCATTTATGGTAAAAACTCTCAACAAAGTGGATATAGAGGGAACATATCTCAGCATAATAAAAACTATGAAAAACTCACAGCTAATATTGTATTCAATGGTGAAAAGCCAAAAGCTCTTCCTCTAAAACCAGGATCAAGATAAGGATGCCCATTCTCACCACTATATTAAACATAGAACTGGAAGCTAGCCACCACAATCAGACAAGAAAAAGAAATAAAAGGCATTCAAATTGGTAAGGAAAAAGAGAAAACTCACTATTCACAGATGACATGATATTACATCAGAAAACCCTAAAGACTCTACTACTACTAGAACTGATAAATGAATTCAGTAAGGTTGCAGGATACAAAGTCAATATAGAGAAATCCATTGCATTTCTGTATACTAATAATGAAGAAGCAGAAGAGAAATTAAGAAACAATCCCATTTACAATTGCACCAAAAATAATAAATCCCTAGGAATAAACTTAAACAAGGAGACCTGTCCTCTGAAAACTGTAAGACATTATAGAAAGAAATTGAAGATGACACGAATAAATGTAAAGATAAACCATGATCATGGATTGGAAGAATTAATATTGTTATAAGGTCCATACTACCCAAAGCAATCCATGGATTCACTACAGTCCCTATCAAATTATCAGTAGCATTTTTCACAGAACTAGAATAAAGGATCCTAAAATTTGTATGGAATCACAAAAGACTTCAAATAGCCAAAACTGTCTTAAGAAAGAATGAATAGGGAGGCATCACACCCCCAGATTTCAAACTGTACTACAAAGCTACAGTAATCAAAGTAGTAAGGAATTGACAGAAAAATAGACATATAGGTCAATAGAACCGAATAGAAAGCCCAGAAATAAACCTACATTTATATAGTCAATCAATATATGACAAAGGAGGCAAGAATATACAATGTGGAAAAGACAGTCTCTTCAATAAATGGTGCTGGGAAAATTAGACAGCCACATGCAAAGGAATAAAACTTGACCACTTTAACACACCATATACAAAAATAAACTCAAAATGGATTCAAGACCTAAATGTAAAACCCAAAACCATAAAACTCCTAAAAGAAAACATTGGCAATAGCTCTTTTTTTTTCTTAAGATTTTATTTATTTATTTGACAGACAGAGATCACAAGTAGGCAGAGAGGCAGGCAGAGAGATTGGGGGAAGTAGGTTCCCCATCAACAGAAAGCCCAATTCGGGGCTCAATCCCAGGACCTAGGATCACGACCTGAGCCAAAGGCAGAGGCCTTAACCCACTGAGCCACCCAGGTGCCTTGGAAATAACTCTTGAACATAGGTCTTAGCAATATTTTTTTGGATCTGTCTCCTCAGGCAAGGACAATTAATGCAAAAATAAACAACTGGGACTACATTAAATTAAAAAACTTTCACACAGCAAAGGAAACCATCAACAAAATGAAAAGGCAACCTACTAAATAGGAAAGATAATTGGCAAATGATATATCTGATAATGGGTTGATATCCAAAATATATATAAAGAACTCACATGACTCAACAACAACAACAACAAAAATCCAATTTTTTAAAAATGAGCAGAGGGACTATACAGACATTTCTCCAAAGAAGACATGCAGATGACCAACAGATACATGGAAAGATGCTCAACATCACTAATCATCAGAGAAATCAAAATCACAACAAGATAGCACCTCACAGCTCTCAGAATGGCTTGTATCAAAAAGACAAAATGTAGTAAGTGTTGACAAGGAGAGTGCCTGGGTAGCTCAGTCAGTTAAGTGTCTGCCTTCAGCTGAATTCATGATCCCAGGGTCCTGGAACTGAGTCGAGTGTCAGGCTCTCTGCTCAGTGGGAAGTCTGCTTCTCCCTCTCCCTCTGATGCTCCCCTTGCTTGTATTCCCTCACTCTCTTTCTCTGCCAAATAAATAAATAAAATCTTTTTTAAAAAGATGGAGGTAATCGATTGATTAATGAATGAAGATGATGTAGTAGATTTATCTAATGAAATATTACTCAGGGCATAAAAAGGAAAGAAATCTGACACATGCTATTAAACAAATGAAATTTGAACACATTATGCTAAATGAAATAAGCCAGTTACAAAAAGACAAATACTGTATGAGTCCACTGATACGAGGTACCTATCGTAGTCAAAATCATAGAAACAGAAAGTAGAAGGGGTTGGTTGCCAGGAACTGGAAGGAGGGGAAATGGGGACCTGTCCCTTCCTGGGTACAGAGTTTCAGTTCAGGAAGATAAAAAATTCTGAAGATGGATGGTGAAAATCCTTAACAGGATTGAACTGTACACTTAAAAATAACTAAGGTGGTGAATTTTATAGTGTGTGTATTTTACTACAATTAGAAATAAAATAAATCAACAATCATCCAGGGGACACCGGTGTGTGGAGGAGGAGTTGTGGTCACCTTCTTATGGGCCACAGTCATCATGAGCCTTCAGTGGGGTCAGATCAGCTACCCAGAATCCCATGTCAGCATTGCTGGTTTCTGGTGTCTGACACTGAAGAGCCAGGCCCCTTCAGAAGCTCAGACCACTTTTGTGCCAGAGCCGTACCTGGGAAGTGTCTCACGCCACTGTGCACGAGTGGGGACCCAGCTGCTGTGACCTCAAAAGGCAAGAAAAGCAAAAGTGAGCAAACATAGAATATGTGGATGGGCCAGATGTGCTTTTTTGTGGGCAGAGGATATCTTAGTCTGTTTATCTTCTTGTCTCTTCTAATCAGACAATGCCTTTTCTGACTGTGCTGTTGGAAAAGTCTCCCCACCTGCTCACTATGATCTTAGAATCCAATTATTCAGCCATTGTTCCTCAGTCTCTCCTTGTGTTCTTTCCTCTTTCCTTGGGGTTGAGTCTGTGCTTAACTGTGTGTCCTGAGAGTCAATGATTAAGACTGCCTGTGTGAAGAAGGAAATGTTTTCCTTCTCTTGATAAAATTATCATGAAAGATGTTGGAACAAGGATATTTTGGTTCAAGTCTCAGATTTGCCACTTTTTAGTTCTGGGATGCTGAGCAAGTCACCCCATTATCAAAATTCTGTCAGTATGGGGCGCCTGGGTGGCTCAGTGGGTTAAAGCCTCTGCTTTCAGCTCAGGTCATGGTCTCAGGGTCCTGGGATCGAGCCCCGCATCGGGCTCTCTGCTCAGCGGGGAGCCTGCTTCCTCCTCTCTCTCTCTCTCTCTCTGCCTGCCTCTCTGCCTACTTGTGATCCCTGTCAAATAAATAAATAAAATATTAAAAAAAAAAATTCTGTCAGTATCTTTTTTCATTTTACTGGGTTTTGAATATCCTGTTAAGCATATTAGTGTTTTTGGTTCAGTTTAACAAGTGCTTAATGATCACCTACTATGTGACTGGGATCATCCAAGGGAAGATGTCCTCCCTTGGTTTCTTCACTCATTTGATAAATATGTTCTTACACACCTTCTATGTGCCAGAAAGCATGCTAGGTATTGAGGATACCCATGAAGAAGGCAGACATGTTTCTTGCCTCCCACAACTCCCAGTGGAGTAAAGCATTTAGAAAATGATAATGCAACAGTCTAAAAAGTGTGCCAGGGAAGTTACAGGGTGCTGTTGGGAGAACAAGAGATACCTGGCACCTGAGCCAGACTGGAAAAGTGAGAGAAGGCAGGTCAGCAGAAGTGATATCTTCACTGAGACCTAATGACAACTAGGAGATGACCAGCTGAGGGGGTATGATGTGGGATGGTGGTGTTATGTCACATTATGGCTGGAGCTTTATAGGGCCAACAGAGATTTAAGGCCAGAGACACAGGCAGGGGCCAGACCTCATGAGTCTTGTTAAGGAAACTGAGCAGGGTTAGTCAATGTTGATTTCTATTGCAACTCAAGAACCCTACCAGATTCAAATTGAACCACAGATCCGTACATCTCAATGCCAGCGAGCAGCTCCAGAGATAATTGATTTGGAACCAAGCCTTTGGGCAAGTAAAGTATTATTAGCCCTATTTTACGAATGGAGTGGATCGCTCAGGCTGAAGAAGCATAAGAAACCCATCCAGTGTCACAGTGAGAGAAGACGAGAACTCAGGCCTCCAGTCTCTCAATGGAGTGAGTCACTCCACTGCCACCATTTAGTTATCCCATGTGTTTTTCAGTATAATACCTCACTTTGACACAGAATCATTTTAGTAGAGATAGTAATACAGAATTTAAGCCTATGAGTTGAAAATAATAAGAAAAGAAAGCCATGTTCACTGATAGGAGAGGGAAAGTGCCAAATAGTACTTCTTCCAATATTTAGAACAACCCTTTGGAATTTTCTACATTACTCTCCCCACCTCCCCACCAGGTTAGAAAATAGTTCTCATCTTTCTTAAGAAACAAAACAAAGGAGCAAAGGGAAAGGGAAGGAAAAATAAAATAAGATAAAAACAGAAAAAAATGCAGTTCTGGAGGAAGACAACCATAAGAGACTCTTGACTGTAGGAAACGAACAAGGGTTGCTGGAAGGGAGGAGGGTGGAAGGATGGGGTAACTGGGTGATGGGGATTAAGGAGGGCATGTGATGTGATGAGCACTGGTTGTGACATGCAACTGATGAATCATCAAACTTTAAAACTGGTAATATACTATATGTTAACTAAATTGAATTTAAATAAAAAATTAAAACGAAATAATTCTGATCTTTCTTAACTTTCCTTTTCTTACAGTGAATTCCTCCTCATATCCAACAGATGCTTCTCTTGTGTTGAACCATCCAAAGAAAGTTAACCCTCAGGGACTTCAGCAGTTCAAACCAGGAACCGAGGGCCCTGGGATGGGTGGTTCTAGAAAAGCCTGGGTTGGGAGCCACCTTGTGGTCAGGGCACAGCAGAGCATGGCTATTTAAAGAGGCAAATGCTTTTGGTTTAAAAAAGGAACAAGCTGGGGGCACCTGGGTGGCTCAGTGGGTTAAAGCCTCTGCCTTCGGGGGCACCTGGGTGGCTCAGTGGGTTAAAGCCTCTGCCTTCGGCTCAGGTCATGATCCCAGGGTCCTGGGATCGAGCCCCACATCGGGCTCTCTGCTCCGCAGGGAGCCTGCTTCCTCCTCTCTCTCTCTCTGCCTGCTTGTGATCTCTGTCTGTCAAATAAATAAATAAAAAATCTTAAAAAAAAAAAAAAAAGCCTCTGCCTTCGGCTCAGGGATCGAGCCCCACATCAGGCTCTCTGCTTAGCAGGGAGCCTGCTTCCCTTTCTCTCTCTCTCTCTCTCTCTCTGCCTGCCTCTCTGCCTACTTGTGATCTCTGTCAAATAAATAAATAAAATCTTAAAAAAAAAAAAAAGGAACAAGCTGTATAGCTAAAACATTTCCCAAAGTGATAAAAATGTTCAGACCGAGTTGTATGGTTAATAGCAACTCCCAGGAAACCCTTTTTCAAGCAGAATTTATCTCTGGTCTCTGTTGAAGGCAAACAGTCTGGGTTTCTGCTAGAGCACTGTTCCTATGATTGAAAAAATCATGACTTAGGCCAGACTAACAGTTCTCAAAGTGTGGTCTGTGGGAGCAGGGAGGCCCAGGAGGTCCCCTTTTCCGACTACATATCTGGGGGAGGCTGAACTTTTCCATCTACGTCAACCAAAACAACATAGCACAACAGATTGAATGTGGGGGCAGAAATAAGAATCCAGCCGTCTTCTCTTAAACCAGATAATCAAGAGATTTGCAAAATATGAAACAATGATATTCACCCCAACACCATAACTTCCTCCCCTTTGGAAAAGATAGGTATTTTGCAGAAAGCATGTTGTTTATGTTAACATGTAATGATTTTTTAACTTTTTCAATTAATATTTTTAAAAATTTCTAAGTTTTAATTTCTATATGATAAATATTGATAGATACAACGCTTTTCCACTCCCTCACTCCACCGCACACAAAGTTCTGCGGGGTCCTCGCTAATTTTTTAGAGTGCTTAAGGGTCCTGAGCACAAAAAATGTGAGACCAGCTGGACTAGAGCAACATCGTGTCATCCTGAGCGTTCCAAACACCACAGAACACAGAGGTTCCGAGTGAGTGGTTCTGCACTTTTTGAGGCCCTGGCCCAAAACCACATAAACATGGAGCATCGGGTTAATCTGCTGTGGTCTTTCCACCAACCTATGCTTTGAAGGCCCAACATTTGACGTTTGGGTTGTTTCCTGTGAGACACCTCCGGTGTCCCTCAAGATGTTTGCCCCTCCCTGTCTCCGGCGCCGTTGGACACATGCTCCCACTTCACTGCCCCAGGAGACCAGCTGTGTGTGGACTCGATGGCCTCACGTGGCACCAGTGGGCCTTGCCTCACACCAGCACCCTGGGACTTCCAGCCCCTACACCGCACAACCCAGAAGAGCAGGGAAGTCAAACGCCTGGAGGGAGGCCTTTGACTAATGAGATTTAGGAGCAAGCAGACGCAATTTCCTTCCTCCCTACCTGCGGTGGATGTGCTGAGTGAAGTACGGGGCTTTCTAGAGACTGCCCGGGAGCTGGAGTGGTGGGGTGTGGTGGGGTGTGGTGGGTGTCAGTGGTCCCAGCTCCTCCACCATTCAAGGCTCCACTCAAAACTCTAGTTCTGTGAAGCCAGGCTGAGGCTGAGTTTACTATTTCACATTCTCAACATTCTCCATGTCCACCAAATGCAAATGACCCACAAAAGAGAGCAGTATTTTCCTTAGTTTGCCATTTTTTTACCCCAAGTGACAAAAATTAAAGTAGCAGCTTCTAACACTACTATCACCTGAGAACAAAGGTTTAAAGTTTCCCAAAGTGACATTCTTTTCTATTATGCAAAATATTATTGTTTACTGAGCTGGGTATTCAGGTTCTCTCAAAGATCTCAAAATGGAATGAATCTATCCTTAAAGGAATTTTTTTAAAAGATTTTATTTATTTAATTAATTTATTTATTTGAGAAAGAGAGCATGCACGCACAAGAGAGCATGCACACACAAGCAGGTGTGGGAGGGGCAGAGGAAGAGGGAGAAGCAGGCTCCCTGCTGAGCAGTAAGCCCAACTCCACACTCAATCCCAGGACCCTGGGATCATGACCTGAGCTGAAGGCTGCCGCTTAACCTGAGCCACCCAGGAACTCCAGGAATTCACTCTTTTTTAAGTTTTTATTTATCCCATTTACATTTTTAAAAAGATTTTATTTATTTATTTATTTGTCAGAGAGAGAGAGAACACAAGTAGGCAGAGTGGCAGGCAGAGGCAGAGAGAGAAACAAGCTCCCCACTGAGGAAGGAGCCTGATGTGGGGCTCGATCCCAGGACCCCGGGATCACGACCGGAGCTGAAGGCAGTGGCTTAACCCACTGAGCCACCCAGGCGTCTCCCATTTACATTTTTTTAAAACCTTGAGGTATAACATATAATTGTCATGTCACAAAAATTCACCCTTACAATATACCATTCACTGCTTTTAAGTAAGTTTTTCTAGTTGTGCAACCATTACCATAATCCAGCTTTAGGATATTTCCATCACCCTAATAAATTCCTTCACACCTATTCACCATCATCCAACACCTACCGCAATAGTTTTGTTCCATAGTTCACCCTTTCGCTTTTTCTTCCTCCTCCCTTTCATGTCCAGGTCCACTGTGTTCCAGTGAATGGTCAGTTCATGTGAGCAGCAAGCATGGCTGCAGGGCTATGGCCACTGGCAGAGCAATCTCTCTAAATCACCTCCAGGTCTGTGTCTCAGACACTCAACAGAGAGTCACAAGCCTACTCTCCTCTGTGGTTGAAGAGCCTTACTGATTGCCCATGGAGTAAAGTGCCCTTTCATCTGAGTTGGGTCAGCCTCTCCTTGTCAAATTGCTCTTTGCCAGTCCATCCCCTTCAGTAACAGTGGATGCCCTGGTGGGCTCAGCTGTCCAAAGAGTGCTTGCTAGCAGCCCTTGCTCAGTTCTCAAAAGGCCTACTTTTCCTTGGAAAACAATTCATTCCTTTCCCGCTTCTTCTTGCTCCTCGTTCCTCCTCTATTTTTCCTCCCTCTCTTTCCCCTCTCTACTTCCCTCCCTCCTTCAAAGAAGCTACACAGAGCATCCACTAATGCCAGGCCTGGTGCAGGAGACAAGAAAATGAAATAACTAAGGCACAGTCCTGCTATCTGGGAGCTTACACTGTAGGGAAGACAAACACATAGACAGTTACTTTTTAATTTTTTTTAAAGATTTTATTTATTTATTTGACAGAGAGAGAGAGCACAAGCAGGGAGAGCAACAGAGGGAGAGGGAGAGGCAGACTCCATGCTGAGCAGACAACACAGGGCTTGACCCCAGGACCCCGAGATCATGACCGGAGATGAAGGCAGATGCTTAACTGACCGAGCCACCTAGGTGCCCTGACAGTTACTTTTTTTAATGTGATAAATTCTGGGATAAAAATAATCAGGGTATTATGGAGATAATGAAAAACATTTTTAACATTTTGTGATTTCCCTTTTAGTTTTTATTGGAGAAATAAATGAATAAATTTTTAATGTACAGAAATTTAAAAACTTTTATAAGTCAATTGAGATGTTTAAATATGTGTTCTCATCTGTCCAGAAATTAAATATTAATCTTTTTTCACTTCAATATTGCCTTATTTTCATGTTTACATTTAACTCATTGATTCATCTAAAACATAGTCTCATGTATGATATGAGAAGACACTCCAACTTAATTTTTTTCTAAAAACTTATGTGTTTAGTATACAATGAGCAACTGCAAAGTGACAAGAAAAACAACAGCATCCTGACATGAAAAATGGGTGAAGAATATGAACAGGAAGTTCAAAGAAGGAAAATAAGGCACTAATAAATACATGACAAATACTCAACCAAATTGTCACCATTAATTGAACAAATGAAAATTAAAACACTAAGGTACCACTTTCCACCTATTGTTATGGCAAAGACTAAAAACAGTGGCATTCAGATTCTAGCATGGTTATATTGAAATGGACACTCCTGCCCTATTGATAAACATGGTTACAACTTCTATGGACACAGATTTGGTCATAATCCCAGGGTCCTGGGATGGAGCTCCGCGTCAGTCTCCCCACTCGGCAGGAAGCCTGCTTCTCCCTCTCCCACTCCCCTGCTTGTGTTCCTTCTCTCACTGTCTCTTTCCCTCTCTGTCAAATAAATAAATAAAAATCTTTAATAAAAAAAAATTCATGCACAAGGTAGTTATTTTAACACTTCTTTAGCAGTATTTTTGAAAAGCAATTATATGTCCAGTAATATGAGGACAAATGAAAATATTACGGTGTGAGTCTTTTGCCATATTGAAATTTCACGAATCTTTAGAAATCCTGTTTCCAAAGGGTTTTTAATGACAAGCTAAATAATCACTATATAATGTTAAGTCTTAAAAAGGCAGAATATGGGGCGCCAGGGTGACTCAGTGGGTTAAGCCTCTGCCTTCGCCTCAGGTCATGATCCTGGGGTCCTGGGATTGAGCCCCGCATCGGGCTCTCTGCTCAACAAGGAGCCTGCTTTCCCCTCTCTCTCTCTCTACCTGCCTCTCTGCCTACTTTTTATCTCTGTCTGTCAAACAAATAAATAAAATCTTTTTAAAAAATGCAGGATATTAAAGCTATAGATGTATACTGTGATCTTAATAATGGCATGTAGAGAAAAAAAGAGGAAGAAATATATCAAATTTTTCAATGTTTGAAAAGAAATATGACAAAGTTAAAAAATGGTTGTACCTTTGGGATGGTACAATTGTGGGTGTTTTTTTTTCTTCCTCCATCTTTATATTTTCTATCTATTTCTAGATTTTCTTTTTCATTTAAGATATTATTAATTTAGGGGCACCTGGGTGGCTTAGTTGGTTAAGCAGCTGCCTTTGGCTCAGGTCGTGGTCTTGAGGTCCTGGGATCAAGCCCCATGTCTTGCTCCCTGTTTGGTGGAAAGTATGCTTCTCCCTATCTCTCTGTGCTCTCTCTCTTGCTCTCACTCTCTCTCTCTCACTCTCATTTATTTGAGAGAGCAAGAAAGAGAGTGTGCATGCACAAGCCTGTTTCTCCCTGCTGAGCAGGGAGTCCCTGGATACCAGGACCCTGGAATCTGAGCCAGGCACCCCCAGGCACCCCACAGTATATTCTTATCACTAGGTTTTTTTGACGACCTCACTGATAATAGCAGAGTATATTGCAAATTTGCAGTGTTGTTTTGGCATGTCATTGCCTGAGATTTCTAAATCTTGGACAAGAGTTCAATGTTGTCTGTCGAACCAAAGCACAAGGTTGTGATCTATGAAGTTTGTCAATGCTGCCAGAAGACTGACCCTCAAGACAGTAATACAAGTAGAATTTAATAAAATTTTACTTATAAATGTGACATTACCAGTAGTAATACAGTTAATGCAGTAATTAATCATCCAAAAGGCATTTAGCCTTACTACATTATTATAAATCTTGTAATAATTTCTTTAAGACAAGGAGATAAGCCCAGTCTACTCAGAATGATAAACAACTAGGTATAAACTAGTGCATTGGAGTGTGTGACAATATGTTTGTCACACTCAAATTCTTATCCTTTGTTCCTTCCTGGGGAGAAGGTGTACATGAGTAGGGAATGGAGTGTCTCACTTCTGGGCCTCCAGCCTGCTCAAGGGAGGGGGAGGAAGTCCCTCAGCTGGTGAGGGATCTCTTTGAGGCATAAGTTGGCCTGGGATAGATCAAGTCTTCTGGCGGTCAGAGAAATGAATGTGTGAGACATTCATTTCTCTCATTTCTCTGAGTCACTGTGGGAAGAACTGGCTGAGGCTCCAGGCTGGCTCCTCAGAGTGGCTCTTGCTTAAGTCAAAGCATGTCATTTGGTCAGCTCCTGGTGTGTTTCAGATGCAAAGCCCTTCAGGTTCTTGAGTATTGTCCCTCTCTTTGCCCCCACATTCAAGACAGCAAGGACCCCTTCTGAAACAAACATCCTGGATCAGGTGCCAGGCTTTTGGTGACCCAACCCAGAAGTTTCTGATTTGTTCCTCCTCTTTCTCCATCTGTCCCATCCTTTTTTACCCACTATGCAAAAGCCCCTTTCTTCGTCTTCTTTCCCAGAAGACTTTAGATGATCCCTTAAAACCAGAACCCAAATCTTTAGCAACCCACACTGCCACAGGTTCCTCCTCGTGAGCAAGGATGGCTCAGACTTGTGGGCACATCACTTCCTTTATGATAGGTTGGTACTTAACCCAGGGTCACAAACTTGTGTGAAAGCATAGGTCCCCTCTGTGCCTGTCCAGGAGTTCCCTACTGAAGCCTGAAGTGCTCAGCTTGCCGCTGAAGTTTGGTCTGCAGCTCCCATTGCGAAGGCCACTGAAAGGGTTGGAACAACCACTGAGTATCTTAAGCTGTTCTCCCACAGGCTCTTAAACAGAAAATAGAAATAAGGGTAATAGAAAATAGTTTCTAAAAAACAGAAAAAGTCATATCCTTGTACACAAATCCTTTTTCATATCTCTATATCCTTAAGAACATTTTTAAGGCTCTCATCACATATTTTCAAATTGATTTCCCAGAAGGGTTGTGCCAATTTATATTCCCATGGAAGTGTTAATTTTAAAACATCTCTTGTAAATGCTAACTTTATCTTACTCTTTAAATATTTCATTTCTGCATTTTGAGTAAATACACATGATGTTTCATGTGGGTTTTTCTTTTCATTCTAGAATTGTAGCTGAGGCCCAAAGCCATGGGCAAAGGATGTTAAGAACTCCACATTCTATGTTCAGGGAGACTTCAAAACCCCTCTGGACCTCTGAGAAGTGCCTGGGGGCAGTCCACCTCATCACTAGTCAGCTCTCCAAACGAAGGTTGGAGTAAGAAGTTACTTCCCCAGTCAGCATAAACCTTTTGTTCACCTGTTGGACTTCAGTTCAACCAGAGTTTTGCTCATCAGGAAACGGTGTCATCTAAGCAGTGCAGAACAATGAGGAAGAGACGAAGGGTGAAAGAGGGAAGGCAAGAAGCAGTTCACAGTGATCACTTGGCTGGACTTCTCCCCTTCAGTGAAGTAAGACTATGTCAGTTGAGTGGATGACAGCTTAACCCGAGACGGCCTAGCTGCCCACTGGACCAGGCATAGGAGGTGTGGAGGACCAAGGAGAGCAGAAACTTGTACAAGAAGTTCAAGCAGGAGCTGGACTTCCCATGTCAGGGGCTTGTGCAGATTCAGTCCTCCCAGGGTGTGAACCTCTTGCCACAGAACCCCTCCCGTGCACCCATGCAGCTCCAGGATTTGGAGGGGCCACCTCGAAGAGCTCATGTCTATCAGCTTTGAGCAGAGAGACAGTGGTGACCACCAGAAGGGGGAACTTAGCATGAGGTAATGAAGTGAAACCCAAGCACCCCTCACCTGAATGAGCCCATTTCAATTTTAGTACTCAAGGGTCTCCAACATTCATAAATGTTTATAAGCTTCAGCTCTGAGTCCTGGATCTGCACCTAACAGGCAGTCACAGAAGGAAACCTCTGTCTCTTATACTCTTCTTTCTTTCTCCAACATCAGAGATGCCAGCAAAGAGAAAAGGTGGGGCTAATGTCCCCTTTACCCACTGCCCATCTAGACACAAAGACATTTCTCAGCATGCATTGAAAGTAAAGAGTTTGAACAAAATGTCTTCAAGGGACTGGCTACCCAGGGTGACAGGTAACTTGATTTTGGTCAAATTACTTGGGGGTGGGGGGAGGCAGGCATATATACATATATTTTATGTTATGTTCTAATGGATTGAAATCAACTAGATTGAAAAGTTATGAAAAGGTGGGATACTTGGGTGGCTCAGTTGGTTAAGTTTCAGACTCTTGTTTTTGGCTCAGGTCATGATCTCAGAGTTGTGAGATAGAGCCCAGCATCAGGCTTCTCGCTCAGCAGCAGACTCTGCTTGGGATTCTCTCTCTCTCCCTCTCCCTCTGTCCCCTCCCCCCACTCACACATGCATGCTCTCTCTCTCTCAAATAATAAATATTTAAAATCTTTTTTTAAAGTTATGAAATGGTATATAACCGTGGTTCTCAAACTGTGTGTTGAGGTGCCCAGTGCACAATCAGCTCCCAGGGTCAGCAGGGGCTATTTCAAAGTTTTCTCCTATTGAATTGACAAATTGATAGGAAAACAGAAGTGATGCCTGTTGGACACCACTCTACTAACTCAGGGTAGCTCATAGTTTGAATATTAGATCATACTACATTCCTTGCAATGACATATATCTTTGCAAAGCTGGGAATTTTGGGGAGTGCCATGATGAAAAGCAAGAATCTTGTGAAGATCAGTGTGGAATGGGAAATGAGTGGCAGCAGCATCCGGTCTTTTTCCAAGATTTGAGGAATTGTGCAGTGCCCAACAAACACACACATCCGTTGGCAATTGTGGTTACTTAAGGATAAAATAAAAATAGCATTTTTTCTTTCAATTTAAAAGAATTTTTTTTTCAAATGGCTACTGGGATTTTAGAACACAAATACTAAATTGCTTGGAACTAACTACATAATAAATGGCACTATTAGGTATTTCTTTTGGCAGGGGGGCACTGAGAAAATATCACTGAAACACTAGTGTACACAGACTAGAAGCTACAGTAGTAAGTAGGTCTCTCTCGCACCCAGAGAGGCAACCACAGATACTCATTTCTTGTATGTTCAAGAGATACTTAATATACATAATAATAATTAACTTTTATTTAACTTTTACTTCATGTCAAGGACTCTTCTAAGTCTTGTATTTATTAATGAGTTTAATCTTCTATGATGCAGGTACTATTATTACTCCTATTTTAAGGACACAAACACTCAGAGAGGCTAAGTAACTGCCCAAATCCCACACCCAAAAATGGCTTCAGGGTCAGAGCTCTTTGATCTACTCTATATTACCTTTGTGCCAAGTTTGGCTATTATCTTAAAGATTTTATTTTTAGGTAATCTTTACACCCAACCTGGGGCTAGAACTTACAACCCAAGATGAAGAGTTGCATGCTCCACCAACTGAGCCAGCCAGACACCCATCCCATGGATACTGTCTTTTTTTTTTTTTGGACATTATCTTTAAAAATATGTCAACTTGACAGGGAAAGAAAATACCAGTTGTTTGAGTATTTGTAAAGTTAAGCATTTTTTAATTTAACAGATTAAAATTAATTAATTAATTTAATTTAATGTCCAACATGGAGCCCAATGTGGGCATGAGCTCATGACCCTGTGATCATGACCTCTGCTGAGATCAAAGGTCAGACACTTAATCAACTGAGCTACCCAGGTGTCCTGTGAGCATTTTTTTTCATATGTTTACTGGTCATTTATATTTATTCTTTCTGTGACTTGCCTTCTATGTGAGCATTTTTAAACTTTAAAATGTCACCACTTTCTAGGGTGTCTGTAAAAACCTTAATGTGCTAATTACTTTGAAGTGCCCAATCAGGCAGAAATGCCAACTATTGTGCTAACTGGAATCTTCGGCTCCTCTATATTTCAGCAAGCCAAATTCATTTTTTTTCAAATTAGAAGTTTATTTTCTAGGGGCACCTGGCTGGCTCAGTTGGCAGAATATGCGACTCTTGACCTTGGGATTGTGAGTTTGAACCCCACATCAGGTATAGAGATTACTTAAAAAATAATAAAATCTTAAAAAATGGTTTAAAGGAACAGTTACTTTCCAGAGACAAAAATTAATCTTGAGTTTTTCCTTTGTCACTTCTAATTTAAAATGGTTATTTGAGAAAAATAGAAGAATCTCCCTACTTCATAAAAGAAACCTTAAAACATTTGTCTCTGACATTTAAAGATTGTGAGTGCTGCAGGAATCACTTAAGCCTACTTGTTTTTCTAAGAAGTGATTTTTTTTTTCAAAGTCTGAGGAAGAAATCAATGTTATGTGATATTTTCTTGTGTAAGTTTCGTTGGTATTTATAATTTATCTTTGCTGATTGTTCTTTATTTCTCCATGTGGGAATCTTGTTTCCATGTCTTAGTTGAACTGAAATGGTTTTAAATTGGTACTGTTGAGGCACAGATCTTTTTTTTTTTTTAAGTTTATTTATTTATTTATTAAAACTTAGTCATTTATTTATGAGAGAGAGAAAAAAAGATTGGGGGGAGGAGCAGAAGGAGAGGGACAAAGAGACTCTGCACAAATTGTAGAGCTTGATCTAAAGACCCTGAGATCATGACCTGAGCTGAAGGCAGATGCTTAAGCAACTGAGCAACCCAGGAGCCCCAGGTTTATTTATTTTAAGTGACCTCTACACTGGACTCAAACTTACTTACCTGAAGATCAAGAGTCACATGTTCTCCCAACGGAGCCAGCCAGGCACCCTAGATTGAGGCCTACATTTAGCAAATAGCAGCCCATCTGAGTTCCAGTAGAGAAAGCAAATGAGGACCTCAACAATTATTGATATATGTAAGGAATTGAGTCCTGAAGATAAAAATAATTAAAATTTTTTCTAAATATTATTTAAAAAATTTTTTAAAGATTTTATTTATTTATTTGACAGACAGAGATCACAAGTAGGCAGAGAGGCAGGCAGAGAAAGAGTGGGGGTGGGGTGGGAAGCAGGCTCCCTGCTGAGCAGGGGGGCTCAATCCCAGGACCCTGGGATCATAACCTGAGCCAAAGGCAGAGGCTTTAACCCGCTGAGCCACCCAGGCGCCCCCTAAATATTATTTTTAAACAGTCTAACAGACACCCCCCCCTTTAAAAAAAAAAAGCAGTCTAATGGACATTTCCTTTTATTATGTTACTAATTGGCCCAATTAACTAACCTGTAGCATTAACAATCACATATCAGTTGTGATCTAGACTTTCAAGAAAAGATTGTTCCAGAAAAGGGGGGGGGGGAGGAAAGACTGTTATCATAGAGATTTTTCAGGTAACTTCTTTTTTTTTTAAATCCATCTGCTTTGTAAAAATATAAAAGATTCCTTTTTCCAAATAATCTGTCTTTCCCAATTCAGTCTGTGGACTTTAGGAACCAGTAAAATAATGTAGGTGAGATCACCAGGTATATAAATTCTAGGAAAGAAACTATGATAATGCAGTTTATAGGTGGATCCATGAATTTTTTAAATTATCACTTATTTTTATTAAAAAAAAAACACCTAGAACCCACCTGTGAGATTTCAAGAAGGCTTTAGTATTTAGAATGAGAAATACTTTAAGGCTAGGGAAAGAAAATAAAATTGTTGCCCCAAATATAACTGCAGGTTTTCTTCCTAGTTAAATTAGTTGCCTTTCCCCCCAGGTTTTGAACTTAAAGAATTGCTGAACTAGAGATGAAGTTTCAATTAGAGGCAGCCTGGTATTTACCTCCTCCTGCAGCCTGGGAGATATCTACAAAGATTGTTAACGGTTTTGATAAGTAGGGATTCAGAACCAAAGTCTTTAGAATGCCCTAAATGGTATTTGGTTGTTTTGCTCTGTACTTTCGGCAAATAATTTTTCCAGAGATCATCTGAATTTTGTTGAGTAGATTTTTTTTTTTTTTTTGCTTGTTTCTCTTCTGGGCCATGGAGGTTTATACAAAATAAATACCTGTAAATAGAAACCTGTTACAAATCTTCTTTCTTCACAATAGGTTACATGATCACAGCTGAAACAAAAACAGAGATACTAATATAATAAGAATACTTGTAGAAATTCTTTTATGCAGATATATTTAGTGGTTTGATTTCCTTTACTCTAGAATATACAGATAACTGATACCCTTGCCTACTATCCACTAGGTAATTTATCCTGAATTCTATTTAGTATTTTAGTCCAGAAAGTACCATAGTTTCTCTGCGAGCCAAATCAAAGCAATAAACAGCAGAGGGAGCTGGTGAAGTGCCTTTGCAAGTAAGATCTGTGCTCACTCCAAGGGTACATGAAATTTTTTGGCATGACATTTTCATGGAGTGGAAAATAGGAATTCTTTATTAAACCACCTGCAAATTGCAATATTTTCTTTTAGGATTTTCTTTTATATCTATATATTCTAAGAAGGTGCTGTTGAACCTACATTGTCAGAAAAATACTGTGCAGATTTCTGTAATGTTAAGGCAAATTGGCATCATATCCCCCCCCCACACCACCAAAAAACCTACACAATTATTAAGGGAACTTTGAATGCCATGGCTTACTCTGTCCTTGAGCCATTATGGGCACCTAATGTTTGTTCATTTCAGAATGAATCAATAAAAACATACTGAGCAGCCTTATGTTCAATGTATGTATTGAGCATCACTTTGCACATACTGAAAGCTTAAAACTGAAGCTTGAATATAAAATCCATGGGTGTCTCTACATAAAGGTATCATAAGTTTTTTCAGGACAACAGTATAAGGCAGGTAGGCTTATCTGATTCTGTTCATAAGCTCAAAGTTGAAATTTGTAGGCATGCCTGGCCAGCTCAGTCAGTAGAACATGTGGCTCTTGATCTCAAGGTTGTGAGTTCAAGCCCCATGTTGGGTGTAGAGATTACTTAAAAGATTTTTTTTTAAGTTGAAATTTGTCATATTTACCCTCCAGAATTAGATGAACTTAGAACTTTGGAGAGAGAATTACTTTGAGATTACAGAAAGAACACACTTTTACTTCGAATAGGACTCCTCCTTTTAAGTAAATGTGTAGGGACTGAGTCAGGAGAGCTGGTTGGGGCCATCTTTGATAAGAGGTGGGCTTGAGCTCTGTTGGAATAAATAGAGTGAAAATCTTCACAGGAGGCAGAAAGGGTGTTACATGTGAGGGGAACAAGAGTCACAGGGTGGAGGCCCACATGCAAGTGGTGTGGCTGGTCTCTTGGACAGTGGGACCAGCCCGGCTGAGGTAGATCATGACTTCTGTAGTTCAAAACAAGCAAATGAGCTCTTGCCGAATACCACATTCCTTCGTACTAGACTCATCTGAGATGTATTCGCTAATGCAGCAGTCCTCAGAGGTTTTTTTTTTTTGGAATGCCTCCGCATTCTTAAAAAAGTATTCAAAAGGGTCCCTCCTGAAAACCAAGAGACCCTGTATCCATGGAAAACTTTGCTTACAAACTTTGTTGGCATCAGGCCCACAGTCACGAAACGGAGCTTTCCCCAGTGTGTAAAAAACCGGACTCAGAACACCCTGCAGTGTGTAACCCACTCTCCCAGGAACCACCGAAAAAGTTAATGAATGGAGAGAAAAATAGAAACAAAATGAGAGAAAACAGAAAATATCAGGAGGTTGATAACAACTGCTTTGTTGTTCAAAAAACCTTGCCATGGTTGTAGGTCCTTCTCAGCGCCTATGTGACCCGGAGGCTTTAAAAGGATCAGAATATTTAGGGGCTGCTCGGCTATATATTTAAATTTGCTGTGAATATGACACATTTAGGCTCCAGAGTCTCTCGGTGCCAGCGTTTGAGTCACCTGCTTCTGGTGTGAAGATGCTCTCCCGGCCCCCAGGTGTGGTGTTCGTATAGTGAGGCTGACTTGCATAAGCAGGGTGGCACCTGAGGTGGAGATTTGTACACCAGCGGGTCTCGTAATCACAAGCGATGGGGATTTGATGATGACAGTGGGCAGCAGTGGGAAAGAGTGGTCTTTCCCAAGCTTCTCTTTCACTTGGAAACACTTTAAATGTTCAATTCCTGGCAATTCCTTTATTTTTCATGAGAGCATATTAGACTATAATTTTTGTTTTATTTTAATCATTTGAAAATGTGGCATTTTAACTTTAAAAATTAAAATCATGTTCCCTTCAATAATCTGACATTAAAAAAATCAAGCATTAAACCAATTAAAATGAAAGGGGGCAAAACCCTTATTGATGAATCCAAAGAGCTTTTGTGTATGTGGATTATATTTATTGGTATCTACTATGTAAGAAATTAAAATTGAGAAATGATTATTATTGTTATTTTCTTTAGGGAAAGGAAGAGAGAGAGAGAGAGATTGGATGAGCAGGGGAGGAGGGGCAGAGGGAAAGGGCTCAGGGCTCGATCTCACCACCCTGTGATGGTGACCTGAGCTAAAATTAAGAGTTGGAAGCTTAACCAACTGAGCCACCCAGGAGCCCCAAAATTGAGATGTTAAAAAATACTAATTTATTTTTTTAAAAATACTAATTTATTTTTTATTTTTTAAAATAAATATTTTAAAACAAAACATTTAGTGAGGAGTGACATTGTTTTTTACATTTTTACAAGTTTCTTTAAGTCTGACATAAAGAAAAGAACTACATTTTCATATGTGTCCCTACATCCAATGCACAGGGATATCACATACTCAGCCCTTGGAAAACCTCACTGTTCACACTGACAGAAAAAGAGTAAAAAGGCAAATAATGTCTCAGTTTTATTATGAAAATAAATTTTTCCAATTATTTTGTTTAAGCAAAATCATCGAATTTCACATGAAAAATGGGATGTTTAGATTGATCTTCTAAAAAAGAAATTCAGGGGTGCCTGGGTGGCTCAGTCGTTAAGCGTCTGCCTTTGGCTCAGATCATGATCCCAGGGTCCTGGGATCCAGCCCCACCTTGGGCTCCTTGCTCAGCAGAGAGGCTGCTTCTCCCTCTCCCTTTCCCCATGCTTATGTTCCCTCTCCCTCTGTCTCTCTCTCTGTCAAATAATAAATAAAATCTAAACAAATACATACATACATACATACATACATACATACATACATACATACAATAAAAAAGAAATTCAATTATGGTTAAAAAAACCCCACAGGAACATAAAATTTACCATCTTAAGTATTTTAAGTATTCAGTTCAGCAGTGTTAAGTATGTTAAAAGTGTTAACAGTGTTGTGCAACAAATCTCTAGAACTTTCCAGTCTTAAAAAACAAACTCTATGCCCCCAACAGCCATCACTCTACTTTGTTTCTGTAAGTTTGACTACTTTAGGTACCTCCTATAAGTGGAATCATACTGTATTTGTCTTTTTCTTTTCTTTATTTTTTAAAAGATTTTATTTATCTGTTTTAGAGAAGGAGAGACAGAGAGAGAGATACCATGAGCAGGGGGAGTGGCAGAGGAGGAGGGAGAGGGAGGAAATCTCAAGCTGACCTCATGGTGAGCACAAAGATTGTGCGATCACGATCTAAGCTGAAATCAAGAGTCAGATGTTTAACTGACTGAGCCACACAAGCACCTCAGTATTTGTCTTTTTCTAACTGGCTAATTTCACCTGGTACAATGTCTTCAAGGTTCATCCATGTTATAGCATGTATCAGAATTTGCATCTGTTTGTTTGTTTGAGTTATGTATTTACTTCAGAGAGAGTGCACTAGTGGAGGAAGAAGAAGAGGGGAAGCAGACTCCCCACTGAGCAAGGAGCCCTATAGGGGGCTAATCTCCAGACCCAGGGATTATGACCTGAGCCAAAACTAAGAGTCAGATGCTCAACCAACTGAGTCACCTAGGTGCGTGCCAGAATTTTCACACTTTTAAAGGAGGATTAATATTTCATTTTATGTCTGTACTACATTTTGTTTATCCACGCATACACTTTCTTTCAAGAGTTTTTACGCTTTTAGGCCTTCAATCCATTTTAAGTTAATTTTTGTATATGGTGTAAGAAAGTCCAACCTAATTCTTTTTTGTCCCCAGCTTTATTGAGGTATAATTGACTTATAAAATTGTGCAAGTTGAAGATGTACAACATGGTGATTTTATATATATGTATGTTTATATGTATATATATTTTGCAAAATGATTACTACAATAAAGTTACTTAACACGTCCATCCCTCACATAGTTACAATTTGTGTGTGTGTGTGTGTGTGTGCAACTCAACTTCCCTTTTTTTTTTTTTTGCACGTTTTTCCATCCAGTTTACCCAACTTCCGTTTGTTGAAAACACTGTCCTTTCCCCATTGAAGGATCTTGGCACTCTTGTCAGAAATCATTTGGGGCGCCTGGGTGACTCAATCAGTTGAGCATCCTATTCCTGGTTTTGGCTCAGGTCCTGATCTTAGGGTCATGAGCCTGAGCCCAGCATCAGGCTCTGGATCCTGCCTGAGATTCTCTTTCCCTCTCCCTCTGCCTCTCCCCCTCCACCTGCTTGCACTCTCTCTCTCAAAAAAAAAAAAAAAAAAATCATTTGATCACCTATATGAAGGTTCATTCCTGGGATCTCTACTCTATTGTCTTCATTTACATGTCTTTGTGCTTGTAGCAGTGTTTTGATTATTATAGCTTTGTGATTAAGTTTTGAAATCAGGAATTGCTTTGCTCTTCTTTTTTAAGACTGTTTTGGCTATTTGGGATCCCTTGTGATTCCAGGGGACTTTTAGAATGGGTTTTTCTATTTCTACAAAAAAAGTATTATTGGGATTTTGATAGGGATTACATTAAATCTGTACATCATCTGGGTATTACTGACAACTTAACAATAATAGGACTTCCAATCCATGAACATTCCCATTTATCCGTGTCTCCTTTCTTTCAGCAGTGTTTTGTGGTGTTTAGTGTATAAATTTTTCACTTCCTTGGTTAGGTTTACTCCTAATTACCTTTTTCTTATTGATGTTATTGTAAATAAGGTTATTTTCTTAATTTCCTTTTTAGATAGTTCAGTTAGTACATAGCAATGCAACTGGGTTTTTTTGTTGACCTTATATCCTGCAACTTTGCCGAATCTTTAGGATTTTCTATATCTGACATCATGACATCTGTACACAGAGATAATTTTACTTCTTTCTCACCAATTTGGGTGAAATCCCAGTTCTGCTATTTCTGAGGCAAGTAACTAAGGTGCTTTATGCCTCAATTTCCTCATCTGAAATTTGTGAAAATAATAGCATAATTATTATATCACAGAGTTATTGGGAGGATTGAATGAGTTAATAGATGAAAACAGCTTAAAAAATAGCTTAGTGTCCTTCATGTAGTAATAGTGTGTAAACATTAACCACCATTTTGTAATATTCTTAAATTGATTGGAATGTTTACTATTTTACAATGTGCAAATTCTTATATATTTAAATAATCCATATGAGACACCAACTGTGTGTCCTACAATTCAATTCTTTTTTTAAAAGATTTTGAGAGAGAGAGTGAATGAGAGAGAGAGAGAGTGAGAGAGAGCATGAGTGAGCAGAGGGAGGAGAGGGAGAAGCAGGCTCCCCACCGAGGAGGGAAGCTGATGTGGGGATTGATCCCCGGATCCTAGGATCATGACCTGAGCCGAAGGCAGACGTTTAAGAACTGAGCCACCCAGGCACCTCTACAATTCTATTCTGATATTAACTATTCAGAATTAGTGCAGACCCCACAAATCAAGGACTCAATCCCATAAGACTGCCTCTACTTTAGATGCCTGTTTCTAGTCTTAGGAACAACCCATACTTTTGACCCACAGGGATTCCCACAACCCTCTGCTCAGATTCAATCATTTGCTAGAATGGCTCACAGATCTCAGAAAAACACTTTACTTACATTTACCAGTTTATTATAAAGGATACAAGTGAACAGCCAGATGAAGAGGTACATAGGACAAGGTCTGGAAGGTCTCTATCGCAGGAACCTCTGTCCCTGTGGAGATGGGGTGTGTCACTGCAGGTGGATATATTCACCAACTTGGAAGCTCAGCAAATCTCATTGTTAAAAAAGTTTTTATAGTGTTCAATATCCAGCACCCCTTTTCCTCCCTGGAGGTTGAAGATAGGTCCAAAACCAAAAGAACCAAAGGTTCTTAACCTTTGCGCCTTTAGGTGACCAGCCCCATCACGGGGCCATCTGGGGGCCCCACCCTTTCACCTTATTAGCATAAACTCAGGTGTGCTTGGAGGAGGCTTGTTATGATTAAGGGAAGACGTTCTGTCACTGAAGAAATCCAAGGGTTTTAGGAGCTTCTTGCCAGGAATGAGGGCAAAGCCCAAATGTATTCTTTATTGTACTACAGTTGGAAAGAAGTAAGAGAAAATGAATTTATTAATGGCTGTTATTTTAAATAGCCTTATCTCAAACTTTTCGGAAGCAAAGACCATGACTTCAATTTTAATTGTCCTATAATGTCAACCATTGTGCCAAACAAGTAATCAATTGATAATAGAATACCTTGCATTCATGGAATGCTTCATAGCTTTATAAGTCATCTCAAATGTATTATCTTCTTTGAAGCTCACACACTTGTAATGGTCAACATTATACAGATGATCAAACTGAGGTCCTGAGATGTTAAGTTACTTAGCCAGTAAACATATCTTAGAAGAAGCAGAGATAAAATACAAACTCAGTTCTTCTGATTTAAATTCCAGCCTTTGTTTACTTCACCACAAAAGATACTAAACTATAAGACTTGTTCTACCTGGGTTGGTCCTAGATCATTTAATTTCTCTGGGTCTTATTTTCTTTATCTGAGAAATGATCATTAAAGGATTTTCATTTCCAAATCTTAAGATTCTATTATCTCTAAATTCTCTTCTGGTTTTAAAGTAACACTTAATATCATTTAAAATACCACAACAGTTGGTTTTTCCTTTGTACTGAAATGTCAACAGTGGAGATAATAACCATATTTCCACTTTAGAAATATTCCTGGAAAGCCACTAATTTAGGAAAGACACAACATTTAGTAACACTGGTAAATCCCACTGGTTTCCATTAAAAAAAAAAAAAAGCAAACACCAAACACTTGTGTCTCTAAGAAAAAGTATGTAATACACTTTACTAATTAGTTTTGGTGAAGAATAAGTAGGGATAATTTTGACTCCCATGACATCATACTTGTTAAAGGAGTACTCTAAAAGTAGAGGGGATGTATTTGTGAAATATTCTTGATTTCAGGAACATTTCAACCAGACATCTACTTCTTCTTAGACCATTAACATTTCTCTCTTAGAAATTATTTGAATCTAAAAAAAAAAAAAAAAAGAAATTATTTGAATCTGCACAACTTTCTTCTCCTTTTTTATTACAGGATATGAAAAGCTTGTGGTAGGCTGGAATACTACTTCTTAATTCTCCGCAAGAGAGCATTATTATTGACTAAATAAAGAAATAACAAGAGCCAGGCATTGGAGGGGATGTTAAGCTAGTAGGTAAATTCTACTGTTTTCCAACATTGAGATTCTACAATTTCATTTTTTACCCCACCCTAAAATTCATGGTTCCCAGTAATATGAGATGTCTATAATCCATTTTATAAAGCCTCTAAATTCAATATACTAATTTGAAAAGAAGCCTACTCATCTCCACATTTGATAAAATACTTTTTTCCCTCCTTTAAAAAAGTGTCTCCATGCAAATTTCTTATGTAATTACACAAAACAAATGCTTTAGAACACAAGGCTTGGGACGCCTGGGTAGCTCAGTTGGTTAAGCAGCTGCCTTGGGCTCGGGTCGTGATCCCAGCGTCCTGGGATCGAGTCCCACATTGGGCTCCTTGCTCATCAGGGAGCCTGCTTCTCCCTCTGCCTCTGCCTCCATTCTGTCTGCCTGTGCTCGCTCTCTCTCCCTCTCTCTGACAAATAAATAAAATCTTAAAAAAAAAAAAGAATGCAAGGCTCAATCTGAAGCATTATAGGCCTCAAACATTTAATGTCACAAACTACTCATTTGCCTACACTTTGCAGATAGATCCCTGATGTACAGTAATTACTCTTACAGTGACATTCTGTAATCCTTTTTTGGACTGCTATACTTAGTCAAATATTTATTGAATGCCTACTATATGTCATGCACTATGTTAATCATTTAGTTTCACACAATTCTTAAAATAAAAAAGGCCATTCACTGCCTTTTGGTTAACTTTACCCTTTTGTAATGAAATAAAAGCTACTTCCTTTATTTCTCAAGCAATAAAAACCTCATTAATTCACTTTCTCAACTCCCAAATTGCAGATATCAAATACAAGAAATGTGCTTTTTTTTTTTTTTAACAACCTGTTTTCCAATGGCGAAAATAATGCAATTCTGTTGCAGTGACATTAAAAACACAACACAACACAACACCCTGGGGTGCGGCTCAGTTGGGTAAACCTCTGCCATCTACCTTTGGCTCAGGTCACGATCCTAGGGTACTGGAGCCTGCTTCTTCCTCTGGCCCTCATTCATGCTTGCTCTTCCTCAAATAAACAAAATCTTAAAAAAAAAAAAAAAAAAATCTCAGGGCGCCTGGGTGGCTCAGTCCGTTAAGGGGCTGCCTTAAGCCCAGGTCATGATCCCAGGGTCCTGGGAAGGAGCCTCACATCCGGCTTCCTGCTCAGAGAGCTCCCTCTCTCCACCTGCCGCTCTCCCATTTGGGCGCTCTCTATCTCTCTGTCAAATAAATAAATAAAATCTTTAAAAAAAAAAAAGAATCTCAAAAGTACGGTTTACTTATAACTAGGAAGAATAAATACAGAAAGATTTCAACTGAGGAAAACTTAAAAACACTGAAATGAATTTGACTTTCTGCACAGTCCCAGGAAGCAGACCAGCACCAAAAGATCAAAGTCATAGGAAAGTAGATATCAGCTCAAAACAAAATAACCCCCTCTTCTGAACAACTTTTCTAATAGTTAAAGCTGGTTTGAATACTGAAATAGCTGCTCTCAGGACTACTTGCTTGGATGTTGTAAAGGAGACTGAAGCACAAGAGGGAAAGTTATATTACTATATAAAGTACCCGTCAACATGGATTCCGTAACTAACATTGCCATTACAACTTCCTTAAACCCGACAAAACGGGTGAATATGAGTTCTTTCTGAATTCAAGAAGCAGGGTATTCAAGGTTAGGATTCCTGCTATTTTACTTTCCCGTATGACATTGCCCTTGAAAAGAGCTCGCAATGATCTCCCGTCCAAATAAATTTGGAGGAATCTCCTGCAGGACCTCCCATTAGGAAAAACGAACCTTACGAACCTTTCTATCCTGGAATGCTCCCCCCACCCCGCCCTTTCTTTTTGGCAAGGAGGGACAGAGAATTAGGACTCGGAGGACAGAGATGTTCTCAAAGGCGGCGCACTCTTAGGAGAGGAAGTGGGGAGAGCAATTCCAAGTGAGATCCTACACTGCGTGGAGCGTGATAGGGTCGGGATGAAAGGAGTGAAGGGTAGAGAACAGAGAGCGTGCCGCCGTCACGTAATAATGCCCGGTGATGGAGCGGGGTGTGTTCACGGTGGAGGGAACCCAGCCGCTCGTGGGCACAGGGGCTGGAGCAGCGGAGAGGCCGAGAGGCCCGGGCGCCGGACAGCACGCATGCGCGGGCCCGGAACCGCGGCCGTCACGGTCTGGGTCAACCGCCCGAGTCTTGCCTGGCGCCGGTCTGCGGGCGCCTTCCGCTCCAGCGAGGCGGCCAGGCACAGCCTCTTCTCTTCCCCGCCGCCCAGAACCCGACGGCCAGGCCAGGCCCACGGGGCCATAGCACCGGCGTCGACGGCGGCTGAGACGGCCTCTGGGAGCGCGTGAGGCTCCGGGGTCGCTGCGGCGATTGGCCGGCCGCGGCGCCCGCTCCCATAATGCAGCGCATGGCGCGTCATTGAAGAGAGACCATGATGGCGGCGGCGCTTGGGCCCCCAGAAGTGATCGCTCAGCTGGAGAACGCGGCCAAAGTTCTGATGGTGAGTACACCGCGACCCCCGCACCCGAGTATCTGCGAGACCCTGGCTGGCACTGCCGTGCCAGGCGTTCCCGTCCGCCGGGCTGGCGACCGGCGAGGGCCTCCAGGGAGCCCTGGAAGTGGAGGAGGTGGCGGTGGCGTGGCGCAGGATTCTCCATCCTACTTTCCTTCCCTCTTGGTTTCCCCTTCTTCCTGGGGCTGTCCACTTCCCCTAGGTGTCTGGCACTCCGGTCGGGCGACAGAATAGGGTGCTGAAGGAAAGAGGGTTTCCTGTGCCACGGTCTTCACGGTATACCCTGTCCCGCAGACTGGGTCGAGAGTGAGGCGCGGGAGTGAGGTCCGGGTCATCTCCGCAGGGCTTTGGTTGGGGGCAGTGTGTGCGCCGCTGAGGAGTTGCTGCCAGGAAGGAAGGAAGGAAGGGATGGCTCAGCCCAGGTGCTGTTAGCAGCCCTTGTTTCCTTCGAGGATGTGGGTCCTCAAGCTCTTTCTCCGACCTGCAACCACCTCTGGGGTAACCGCAGCCGCCAGCACGTGGAAGGACCGGCAGGAGGAAGGAGGGGAATCTTTGGGACCAAGGTCATTGGGGCAAAACTTTATTAAGTACCAAGTTTCCTGTGGGTCGCGCATTGAGAGTCTAAGGGGCTCCTTGACTTAGTTCTTAACACTATTCAGTGAACAGTTTGATGAGTATGTTATTTGCCCAGGGAGTTTAAGAAGGCTGAGTTAAAGGATTAAAAAAAGTATTCCACGCAGGGAGTAGAAGTAAGGATAAACTATATTCAGTTACTCAGTAAACTGTATTTTCTGGCTTGGTTTTGTTTTTGTAAATTTTGGTTTCCGTGTCCGTAGATTTATTTATTTATTTATTTATTTATTTTTTGAAGTTTAAGGCTCGGTTGTTTGCTTGGATTGATCCAGCCTTTCTAAGAATCGAATATCGAATACAGCTAGCTTCTTTGTTTTATTTTATTGATTGATTAATTGAACTTCTTTTTCCTTTTTGGTTCGGTGCTTGGATTATATGTTCGAGCATCACGTTTAAAAGTATTTGAACTAATTCTAGCATAGTATGTAGTACCACTTATCAAGTTTTGTTTTCACACACAACATCAGATAGCTTAGGAAATTTAACTAACGAAATTGAGAAGTCTAATAAAAGCAGGGTTTTCTTGCTTCCTTATGAGCAAATCTAAGTGAATCGTTTTGTCACAAAACTGAGTAAGTTTTCAGACTCTTCCAAGTCCAGAAAAAACTAGCTAGTGTTCTCCTTAATACAGTTTCTTAAAATCCCTGACGTGGTATTTCCTGAAATCTCTGAAAAATTTCTGGGAGCCAGGGACCCTATTTTCATTAGACATACTGGAAGCAGTATGTGACCCCAAAAAACACTGCCTTTGTTCTTACATTAATAAGATAAAATTAGTGTCCTTCATTACTGGCCTGAGTACTAATTAGCACTTGAGTTTTCCAGTACCAGTGCCGTCCCTCTTCCTTGGCAAAGCTGTTTTATCATCTGTAAGGGAGTAGCTGAGAAGAATAGCAATAAGTTCTGTTTATTGAGTGCATACTACATCCAGATACTATGTGTGATGGTTTTACATACTTTATTAATCCCTACAACAGCTTTACAAGGTTGAAAGAGAGTTTATGTGGCCCAGATTACATAATTACTAAGTTGATGATTTAGGTTCAGAACTCAGATCTGCCTGACTCTAAAGCTGGGTCTGTTTCTACTGTACCTCACCACTTCTTAGATATGTTGTGTAGATATCCATTTACATACTTTTTATTTAATCATTCTAGAGGGTAGTATTAAAAAAAGTTATTAAAAGTAGGAAATTTGTTTTTAGAAGTTTCCACTTTATATTCACAAATGCGGACTACAAATGTGTAGGAGTAACAATCACTGCATTATTTCTGAGTATGAAAGCTATATTCCAATTTATTAGTAATAACAGCTCACATTTATTAAATGCTTATTGTGTGTGGAGCACTATGCCAGGTGCTTTTACATATGTTAACTTATTTAATTCTTACTAACTATAAGGTGGTAATTTTTTTTTTTTTTTAAGATTTTATTTATCTGCTTGACAGAGATCACAAGTACGCAGAGAGGCAGGCGGGGGGTGGGGGGGAAGCAGGCTCCCTTCCGAGCAGAGAGCCGGACTCAGGGCTCCATCCCAGGATCCTGGGATCATGACCTGATTCGAAGGCAGAGGCTTTAACCCACTGAGCCACCCAGGAGCCCCTGTGAGGTGGTAATTCTTAACTTTCATTTTCATTTTATAGACTAAGGGGCAAAAACACGTAAATGCTAAGTAATTTACCCAAATTTGCAAGCAAAGTAGTAGAGTGGGGACGCCAACTCAGTTTGTGGCTCTTAACCTAAAGGGTAGTAGGACTAGAAAGCAAATAAATTAATTAATTAATTTGGGGATAGTTAGGATTGTTAAATCTTCAACTATTAAGCATTAGAATATTTTTTAAAAGGTTGAATGATTTTAGCATTTATCCATCTGTGGGTCAGATGGATAGCCATCTGAGGAAATCTCATTTATAGGAAGTTGCTGTATGTTTTAATTGTTATTGTGTTTTGGGATTCAAAGTAATTAATGATATCTTTCACAATAGTTTTGCTTAATTTTTCCATTTGGTATCCATATATTTTATGAAATTTGGCATAGAGTTTTAGTGTGCAGAATAAACTCAAGACCCTCTTTTAGTACAGAGGTCTTAGTCCACAACGGATATT
The DNA here is from genome assembly GCF_902655055.1 of Lutra lutra. Taxonomy (NCBI): domain Eukaryota; kingdom Metazoa; phylum Chordata; class Mammalia; order Carnivora; family Mustelidae; genus Lutra; species Lutra lutra. Next base: position 119,218,225 of record NC_062280.1, on the reverse strand, counting down.
AGAAGGAAATTGTAAGCAAATTTTTTGATGAAAGCATACATATTTGGAAATAGGGTTTATAGTTTTATCAGCATTTCTAAGGAAGTAGAGACCCTGAAAAATAAGAACCTAGTCTAAGCATTCTCCCTTCCATTCTACAGATGGGGAAACTGAGGTTCAAAGAGGTAGAAGTGACTTGCCGAAGGTAGGTCACAGAACAAATTAGTGAGAAGAGTGATCCAGAACCTAGATCACCAGACTCCTATTTCGGAACTTTAAAAATTTTTTTGCTCACCCATGTTGTTTATCAAAGTCAATATATTATAATACTGTAAATGTTACATTTTATTGCTTGATGGGAAATTTTGAAATGTGTTTTTGGATATTGCAGTTGCTTCATTGTAAATATCTATATTCAATCCTATTTAGGTTATTGGGTAAATTGCCAAATAGTGTATTAGACCTTTATAGTGGAAAAGATATTTATTGATTTTATAGATCGCAACATAAATGGTGATTATCCCCCCGCCTCAAGTTGTAATAGGGAGTATTTTCTGTAAATGCTTGCAAATGCTGGTTAATCTTCTGATTCAAGACAGTGAGGATACCTGCTAGAAAATAAATTTGAAGGTGAACAAGCTAGAATGAGGATGGACTTTTGTAGGTTAGCAGTTGTGCAAGTGAAGTTATCTATTTTGAAAGCATTGTGCAGATGGAAAGTTATTTAAATAGGTCCTGAACATTTCTTCTGCAAAGAAGATTCCATTTATTGGCTTTTGGTTAAGACACCTAACCCTAAATTTTTGAGAGTATGTTAGATATATACTAAAGTAAAGTTGACCACACTTCAGTGCTAACAAACAATCTTATCAGTGAGAATCTTCTTTCTGACTGCTTGAATTTAGTAGGTTACATTACAGACCTGAAAATTTGGTGTTGTAGACACATATTCTGTTATTTAAAATTATAGCAGTAATACTGGAACATATTATTTTAAAATACAGTGACAGCACACAAATACACAGAATAAAAAGTGAATCTCTCTCTTCTTCCTTTCCCCACTCTCAGTACCCCCTCCCTAAGCAGTCTGTATTAAGTTTCAATATACCTTTCTTCCTGTGTTTTTATAATACACATTATATAGTTTTCTTTTTTTCACATGAATGAAAGTACTATAAATATCCTTAATTTAGGAAATCTTGCAGATACCTTTCTCAATAGTAAGAAATTCAAGCTGTGCAGAAAGGTGTATAGGGGAAAGTAAAAGTTCCCTAAGCTCCCATTTGCTTTTCAGACATGACTGTTTCTTGAGTACACATATTAAAAATCTCTAAACAGGGTGCCTGGGGGGCACAGTTGGTTAAGTGTCCTACTCATGATTTCAGCTCAGGTCATGATCTCAGGATCGTGAGATCGAGCCCTGAGTTCATCTCCTTGCCCAGCGCAGAGTTGGCTTGAGATTCTCTCTCTCGCCTCTGCCCCACTTGTATGTGTGTGCGTGTGTGTGTGTGTGTGTGTGTGTGTGTGGGCATGTGTGCTTGCTCATGCCCTCTCAAATAAATAAATCTTTTTTTTTTTTTTTAAAGATTTTATCTATTTATTTGACAGAGAGAGATCACAAGCAGGCAGAGAGGCAGGCAGAGAGAGAGGAGGAAGCAGGCTCCCTGCTGAGCAGAGAGCCCGATGCGGGGCTCGATCCCAGGACCCTGAGATCATGATCTGAGCCGAAGGCAGCGGCTTAACCCACTGAGCCACCCAGGCGCCCCTCAAATAAATAAATCTTAAAAAAAAAAATCTTTAAGCATATAAGAGCACGCATAACATTTTTATTTTTTATTTTATTTTTTCATTTATTGGGTTTCTTTTTATTTTATTTTTTCATTTGTTTAGTTTCTCTTAGTAGATAATTATAAATCAGTAGGACCAGCACAAAACTGACACAGCCTCTACAATGCTGATAGCAATTTTACATTTATAAACACATCAACACAGAGAGTATGTAGGCTAACAAAACCATGTCTGAACCTCACAGAGATGGTCCTTCCCTCGCAACTGGGACCAAGGGGTGACAGGGACCTTATTCTGAGGCTGCATAACTGCCCCCGCCGCCAAGAAGTACACACATAATTTTTCAAATGTATTTTTTTACATCAATGAAATTGTATAAGCCATATCTTCCTGTGCTTTTCTTTATTTATCTCCTTGTGGATGAATTGTAAATGGAGTTTGTTTCCATTTTGTGTGTGTGTGTGTGTGTGTGTGTGTGAGAGAGAGAGAGAGAGAGAGAGAGAATAGGTATAAAATGTAGGATGTCTTGATTTTAGAGACATAATGGAAAAGTTTAGTGTCCTTTTAGTATTAATATCATATTTGAACAATAAACCTGAAAAATGCTTTATTTTTTAAAATTTCCTTGGTATTGTTTTCCTGGCTTGCTCGAGCTGTTAGGAATTGTCCTTTGTGTGTGTGGTGCCAACATGTTGCAGAGTCCATATGTTAACTGATACTTCAAAGAAAAATAATTTACTGTAGTTGTTTTAAAACTAAAATTGATTTAATACATGTAAATGCAGCTTTAATGAGAGTGATTTTATGATTGGTTTTCATGGTTTTTATTGTAGTGGAATCTGGCTACTATTTTGAAAGCATCTGTAAAATTGTAGTGAGATATAAAAAATTCCTATTCATTCTTCCATCAATTCTGTGAAGCAAATAGAAGAGATATTAAATTTTATAAAGAAGTTCTGAGATTCAGAGATGGTAAGTGATTTGCCTGTGGTCCCATAGCTGGTTTGGATTTGGAGTTAAGTCTGGTCATTCATTCATTCTAGAGCATTTCTTCCATATGTATTTGCTAGGCATAATGCTATGTACGCTAAGGAGATAGGAGAAAGACCTTGTTTTGAGCTATTCTAATGGGGGAGAAAGGCAAAACTATTAGTTGTTAGGTGGCATTATGGAAGTATATACTAGTGCTCTGAGAGTACAGAGGAGGGACATCTATCTCAGACTGAGTTGGGGACGTAGAAAGGGCTTCTAGGTGATCCTTAAGGAACAGGTGATCTTTAAGCTGAGTAGTCAATGAAGGACAAGTTGGAATTTTCCAGTTGGGTGAGGGGTGAGGGTAGAGGAACATATTTGTATAAAGGCCCAAGAGAACCAAATGCCATGCTTGGGGAATATTTGAGCATTTATTTATTTATTTAAGATTTATTTATTTTAGAGAGAGCATGAATAAGGGGAGGGGCAGAGGGGGAAGGAAAGAAGCACAGTCCCGGCTGAGTGCGGAGCCCCGTGAGGCAAGTCTGGATCCCATGACCCCAAGATCATGACCTGAGTCGAAACCAAGAGTTGGATGCTCAACTCCCAGGCACCCCTTGTGCATTTATTTAGTAGATATTTCCTGACCCCTCCTGTGTTTAAGGTACAATGCTTTTATTTTTTTGTAACCAATCATGAACATGTCATAAATTTAAGAATTTTGATTGTAGCATTTACTTTTCTTATTGGAAAGATGCATTATATTGAGTAAGCATTTTTCTTTCTTTTTTTAAAAGATTTTATTTATTTGAGATAGAGATAGCGAGAGAGAGCACAAGCTGGAAAGGGGAGGGAGAAGCAGGCTCTCCACTGAGCAGGGAGCCCAATGCTGGGCTTGATGCCAGGACTACGGGATCATGACCTGAGCCGAAGGCAAACACTTAAGCAACTGAGCCACCCAGGAGCCCCCATTTTAATTTATTTCACTTTTGTCTGTTAGTCTCTGTTGTGGCACTAGTAATTTTTTCCCAAAAATTAGTTAGTGGAGAATTTTTATTTAAAGTTCAATTAAAGCGCTCGCTTCGGCAGCACATATACTAAAGTTCAATTAAATATGTATTTTACATTTGGACTCATAACTCTACTAATTGAAACATGGCCAGTGATCCAGAGAAATGTGAAAAGACCTTTGAAAAAGGCAGTTGATAAAATTTAACAGCCTTGGGCACCTGGGTAGCTCAGTGGATTAAAGCCTCTGTCTTTGGCTCAGGTCATGATCCCAGGATCCTGGGATCGAGCCCCGCATCAGGCTCTCTGTTCAGCGGGGAACCTGCTTCCTCCTCTCTCTCTGCCTGCTTCTTTGCCTACTTGTGATCTCTGTCTGTCAAAAAAAAAAAAAAAAAAAATTTAATAGCCTTAAAATTGAACAGCCTTAAAAATTCAGTAAACTAGGAATTGACTTAAAAAATACAATAAAGTTATTTCAGACCACTAGTAAATGGTGATATTCTTAAGAGTGAAATAGGGAGTTGTAATATAATTATTATTTAACACTTGGAGGGCCTAGCTGATACATAAGAAAAAGGAGTAAGTGCAAATATTGGAAAGGAAAGTAAAAAAGATAGTTTTTTGCAGGTGATATCCAGAAAAAGAAATCCAAGGAAATTAAACTATTAGAACTATTAGAGTATGGGGATGCCTGGGTGGCTCCGTTGATTAAGCAGCTGCCTTCAGCTCAGGTCATGATCCCAGGGTCCTGGGATCAGAGTCTCTCATCTGGCTACTTCCTCAGCAGGAAGCCTACTTCTCCCTCTGCCTGCACTGCCTGCCACTTCCCTTGCTTGTGCTCTCTCTCTGACAAAGAAAGAAAATCTTAAAAAAAAAAAAAAAAAGAAACTCTTAATAGTTGTTTGGTAATGTGACCAGATATAAGAGAAATAAACCAATTGTGAGATTTCTTTTATATCAACAATAATCAAGTTAAAATTGGGGAAAAAAAGACCTCATTCCTTCAGTTATAAAAACTGTGGGAATAAATTATAGGACACTATTAAACATTAAACACTATTAAACATGCAACTTTTTTTTTTTAAAGATTTTATTTATTTATTTGTCAGAGAGAGCGAGGGAGAGAGAGCGAGCACAGGCAGACAGAATGGCAGGCAGAGGCAGAGGGAGAAGCAGGTTCCCTGACGAGCAAGGAGCCCGATGTGGGACTCGATCCCAGGACACCGGGATCATGACCTGAGCCGAAGGCAGCTGCTTAACCAACTGAGCGACCCAGGCGTCCCAACATGCAACTTTTTATGAAGAAAACTAAATAGCTTATTTGAAGAATACAAAAGAAAATCTGAATTAGATGAAGGCTATGTTCATCATTTCAAAGAATTAATTTGGTAAGGTGGCAATTCCTCCCTTGTTGATCTAGAAGTTGAATGTAATGTCAATCAAAATCTCTTTTTCCTCTTTACCCTTTTTTGAGGTGGGAGAAAAATGTGACTAATTAATTAGAAAATATATCTGGAAGAACAGTTGTATGAGAATAACATTTTTTAAAAAGGAAAATGAAGGGTTGGGGGGACTTGATGTACAGTTAACTAAGATTTATTCAAAAGCTACAGTAATTGAGGGGCACCTGGCTGACTCAGTGGATGGAGCCTGTGACTCTTGATCTCTAGGTCGTGAGTTCAAGACCCATGTTGGGTGTAGAGATTACTTAAAATCTTTAAGAAAATAAAAGAAATAAATAAACAATTTTTAAAAAGTTACAGTAATTGAAACTTTGTAGTGCTAGCATGGGAAAAGAATAGAAAATTGAAATATTGGTCTAAAAACAGAACTTTGATTAAAATGATATTTCACATTGTGAAGGTAACATAAGAAAAAAACTATGCTTTAATGCTAGCAGAGGTATAAAAAGTTACAACTTTTAGGGGTGCCTGGGTGGCTCAGTGGGTTAAAGCCTCTGCTTTGGCTCAGGTCATGATCTCAGGGTCCTGGGATCCAGCCCACATCAGGCTCTCTGCTTAGCAGGAAGCCTGCTTCCTCCTCGCTCTCTCCACCTACTTGTAATCTCTGTCTGTCAAATAAATAAATAAAATCTTTAAAAAAAAAAGTTACAACTTTTTGGTAGATCGTTGAATCTCAAGAAATGTAGGTCTAATATATTGTAGTGTTACTTTTTTATAGAAAGATCAAAATGGACATGGAAAGAACCTCAAATTGGGGGTAAAAAATGAAGGACAGAATATATGACCTTGTTTTTGCTTTCTAAATAAAATCTCTGCATATATTTGTATATGTATAGAAGCAGAATTGGAAGATACATTCTAAATTTTTAAGAATGGGGGTCTAGAGAATGGGATTGGGAGTGGGAAGAGTCCTTTCTACATTTCAGTATAGTCTGAATTTTTTACAACATAAAACATCAGATCACACATAATTAATATGTCATTCTGATAAATTTGAATGTTGCATGTATTTTTAAAATCTGTGATTACTTTCTTGACTATTCTGTATTTATCTCAAATTAAAAGCTATCTCATGGCTGAGGCTGAATAGAAACCACATTTGTAAGTCAGGTCCCATTTCTGCGGTTTTCTTTAATCAATGCTAGTTAAGGATAATCTTACTAGCAAATAAAAGGGAAAAAAAGGATTTTGAGAAAGAGCTATTAGAAAATCAATAAACTTTATTTTGGAGATGGGATATGGATTTATTCTCATGCCAAGTTCTATTCACTTATAGTCGTGGGAAAAATTAGGCCCATTATAAAATGACAAAGAATATTCTAGAGTAGGGACTTTCAAAGTTTAGAAGGTGCATAATCATTCTTAGGGTGTTTTTTGTCTTTTTTAAAGATTTTTATTTGATAAAGAGATTGAGAGCAAGAGAGGGAACACAAGCGGGGGAGTGGGAGAGGGAGAGGCAGGCTTCCTGCTGAGCAGGGAGCCCTATTCGGGGCTCCATCCCAGGACTCTGGGATCATGAGCTGAGCTGAAGGTAGACGCTTAACCGACTGAGCCACCCAGGCACCCCTAGGTTTATTGTTAAAACTAGAATGCTGTCTTCTGTGTAAGGGTTCTGATTTACTAGGCTGTGTCTCATTTCACTCTCCTATCTTTTTTTTTTTTTTTTTAAGATTTTATTTATTTATTTGACAGAGATCACAAGTAGGCAGAGAGGCATGCAGAGAGAGAGAGAGGAAGGGAAGCAGGCTCCCCGCCTATGCGGGGCTCGATCCCAGGACTCTGAGATCATGACCCCAGCTGAAGGCATAGGCTTTAACCCACTGAGCCACCCAGGCGCCCCTCACTCTCCTATCTTTAATGGCTTCCATAATAGGGTTCTGAAAGCTCAGCGTGGTTGTTGGCCCTGGCCTCATCTTCCAGCCATAAGCCAGATCCTGTCTACTTTTTTTTTTTGTTTCCCAGCCAGGGATGGCTACATAATTTGTGGGGCCTCATGTAAAATGAAAATGTGGGGCTCCTTGTTCAAAAGGCAGGGAAGAGGTCCCATTAGAGGCTTTAAAATATAACGCTCTTTCCTTTATATTTTATACTTACAAAATGTAATAGGAGTAATAATGTTTTCTGGGTAACAGCAAACTTATAAATTGTAAAAGTATTTTCGTTTAATTTTATGTGGAATTGTGATTGGTCATAAGATATTTTTGGCTTTTCTACAAATTTATTAGGTCATCAAAACTTTTACTTTTAGCCAGTTTATTTTCAGTTGCTATAATTGAAAGTGATGTCATTCGCTCTTGGCAAATGCAAGATTGTTAATTTTTTAAAATATTCTATTTATTTATTTATTTATTTATTTTAAAAAAGATTTTATTTATTTATTTGACAGACAGAGATCACAAGTAGGCAGAGAGTGAGAGGGAGAGAAGCAGGCTCCCTGCTGAGCAGAGTGCCCGATGCTCGATCCCGATCCCGGGACCTTGGGATCATGACCTGAGCCAAAGACAGAGGCTTTAACCCACTGAGCCACCCAGGTGCCCCAAGATTGTAAATTTTTGATAATTATTTTGAGTAGGATCTTTTTATTGTTGCAGCTATTACTAGAGTTTAATTTTATAGGCTGTGACAACTTTGGGATACATTTCTGATTAATTATAAATACAAATTTTAGCTGATGATTCTTACAGAACTTTTTTTTTCTTTAAAGATTTTATTTATTTCTTTGACAGAGACACAGCAAGAGAAGGGTACACAAGCAGGGGGAGTGGGGGAGGGGAGCAGGGGGAAGCCTGTTCTCCCACTGAGCAGGGAGCCCGATGCGGGGCTCAATACCAGGACCCTGGGATCATGACCTGAGCCTAAGGCAGGTGCTTAAAAACTGAGCCACCCAGGTGCCCCAGAACTTTTTTTTTTTTTTTTAAAGACTTGGTACTGAATTTAGTTTTAGATGTAACTTTAGACAATATTTTAATGTTTCTTTTGACAGTTCTTGTTACTTGTAGAAGTTATAGAAGAAACCAAAAGTAGCTTGCTTAATGGTTTATTTATGATTAAATTTATATACAATGAAAGATGTGTTTTTATGCATCCTGCCATAATATCCTTCAGTTATAAAAGAAAAATAAAATTGTCTTTCTGATTAATACATGGTCTGTCCAGAGCTTTATACTAAAACAGTGTCTTTTCTGTTGAATGCAATGATTTCTAAATTTAATTTTTATTTCCAAGCCTGGAGATGCTTGCTTTGGTGTAGAAATTTTGAAAACCAGAGACTCTAAACTCTGAAGGATTCTAACAACTCCCTGAAATGCTTTATTGCAGTGTCTGTTTGTATAATTTTCTTCTGTAATTTGCTGACAAAGTTTACTCCTTGAGTTCTTGTCAGTGCTTAGACTGGAAGGTTATTGTTTGTGTAAGTATCTTAGGGCCAGGGTTGGGTCATGAGCAGGCAAGTGACTTCCCATGGTGGTAGGTCCTGGAGCTGCTGCTAGTTGGGCCCAGCTTTGTCCATAGCCAGTTGGGGCTTGTGGCACTCCATACTGTCTTGAGGCATGTGCATGTGTCCCAGGCTACCATCCTGTCTTCACAGCTCCTACACATGCTCTCTTGACCCATTGGGCTTCACCTGCAAAACATAAGTTCAAAAATAAAATTATTAAGAATTTCAAAATGGCAGCAGCAGAGTATTCATGTTAAACATAGATCACACACTCTTGAAGCTGGCCTTAGGCTACAGCTTGCCAGGCATTTTGAGTTGCTCCCTTCTTCTGGAACCTTACATGTATGTATTCCCTTCTCTTGAACATCGTTCTCCCCATTCTGCCTAGTTAATGTTAACTCTTCAGATCTTAATGTAGTTGTTTACTTTATCAAAGAAACCTGACCACTCTTAGGTTAAATTGTTTTTTTCATAACATCGTCTACTTTAGTAATACTTATTTATACCTGCCATTTTATGGTATTTATTTGATTGTATGACTGACTCATCTACTGGATTGTAAGCTCCATGAGGACAGGGGTTCTATTTCTTTTTGGTTGTCATTGGCTCACTATTGTGTCTGAAGCATCTAGCACATTGCTTGACATATAGTAGGCATTTGGTAGTAATTTATGGACTGAAATACAGGAACAGATTACTATAGGGGAAGGCCTAGAGTATAGTGGTAGGTTTCAGAGACAGATTATGCAGGTTTGAATTGAGGTTTTATTGATGCTTGCTTTTTGCAAGGTTTTGAGTAAGTTTTTATCTTTCCAGCTTCTTAAAACCCTTCTTCTACAGCTTTTTTTCTGTCTCAGCCATATCAGCCCTCTTTTCAGTCTTTCATTTTCCTGTTCTTCATCCTGCCCCAGGACCTTTCATATACTTTTTCCTCTGCCTAGGATGTTCTTCACTTTCACCTAATCCTTAAAGTCTCTCCACAGTCACTTTGAGGAAAGCCTTTCTTAGCTTTCCTAAAAGGTGAGAGTCATCTGTCCTACACTTAGATAACTGTGTAGTTCTTTCATAACACCTACCATATTTGAAATTTTACATTTATTTGTGTGATTAACGAATACACGTTGGTCTCCCTAGACTCTAATATGTATTAGTTCAAGGGCCTTGTTTACACATACTATTTGCTCAGTAGTATTTTTTGAGTGAAAAAAAAATGCATGAATAAACGAGGGAGTACTATGAGATGAACCTAGAGAAATAGGCAGGGACTGGGTTATCATAGGCCCTTATTTGCCATAATAATTTAGCTTGAATTCACCCAGTAGTGATGACTTGACAGACCTCTGGTTTGATATGTGAAAATCTGACTGAGGGAAGCAAGATGGGAGGTAGAAAGACCAGTTAGGAGGCTGTTGAAGTTATTCAGCAAAGACTTGATGAAATTCTGAACAAAGGGTATGGAGGGGATAAATTAATATTTTTTAAAAAGTTCTAATGCCACAGTGACTCTAATGGGAAAGGAGAATGACTACATATTTGGGGGAAGCAGGGAATACCTTACAGTGGCTTGTAGAAGCTCAAAATTTCTCAACTTTTTTCTTAAAATGGTCAGTGGAAATTTCATTCTAATTAGTAATAATCCACATTTTAATATAAAATTATTTGACCCCAATCTTTGAATAAGATTAATAATGTTAAAAAGTTGGCCTGTCTTTGTTCTTTGGTTTTGTGGCAGGGGTTAGAGAAACAATTAGAAAACAGCAGTAGTATGGTAGTGAGCTACTCAGATGAGATATTAGAAAAACCACTCTGTTGCTTATGTTAGTAAGCACATACGGAAAATTATTGAAATTTAGAAATTGAAAGGCAGTATAACAAAGAGGTTGTAGAGCCAGACTACTTGGATTCTTCTTGGCTTCCAACCAGCTGTGTGACATTTGGCCAGTCAATAACATTGCATCAAAGCACATAAATCAAGGCAACCTTAGGGTAAGCACTTAATAAGTATTTGTTGAGTTAATTAAATTTCTTATAGAGTAGTGCTGATAGAACTTTCTGGTTGATGGAAATATTCTCTATGTACACTTTCCAGTATAATAGCTGGTAGCAGCATGTGACTGTTGAGCACTTGAAATGGGCTAGTGCAGTGGAGCCACTAAAATTTTAATTTTAGTTAACTTAAATAGCCACACGTGGGTAGTGGCTGCCATATTGGGCAGCATAGATCTAGAGTGTGGCTGGGTGTCGCTTTGCATTCAACTTCTGATTGGTAAATATTGATTCCAGATTTCAAATAATTCTTGGAGTCTGTCATTACTTCTGGTTGTTGCATTCCTACTGTTAAAATGCAATGTACACTGATTTAGATATCAACTGCTGCATCTTTAATAGATTTTACCTTGTGTCTGGGTGGCTCAGTCAGTTGGGTGTCTGCCTTTGGTTCAGGTCATGATCCCAGGGTCTCTGGAGCCTGCTTCTCCCTCTCCCTCTGCCTGCAGCTCCCTTTGCTAGATGTGTGCATTCTCTCTCTCTGTGTCAAATAAAATAAAATCTTTAAAAAATACGTAGATTTTACCTTGTTATCCTGATTCTTGCACTAGAATCATCAAAACACATATTTTTGGAAACGTTAGTGGTACATAACATTGATGAAGAGAAGATGGCCAAATTCTTTGCTTCATAATTATAATTTTCCTGTTTAGGTTTATAAACAGCAATTAGAATGATCAAAACAATGAATTTTTCATCACCTTTATATATATACCTGCCTTTTAACAATTGTCCACTTATGAACTCTATCTTTTTTTTTTTTAAATGCAGACCTCATAAAAGGTAAGAATAAAAAATAGTGTCACATATCCACCTAGCAATTTTTTTTTTGTTACAGAATATTGGGTAATGAGGTAGTTCTTCTGTAATGACTGGATGAGAATACCATCATTTCCTTTTGTCCTTGGAAGTATATGGTTCATTTACTGATTCTTATGTTTGAGAGAATTAGGGCAAGGTTTCTCATTCTTGCCATTATTGATATTATTGTGGTCTGGCATGTGCGTCCTGGGAAGTTTGGCAGCATCTTTATCCTTGATCCATAGTTACCAGTAGCACTTCCCAGTTATGGCAACCAAAGATGTCTCTAGACACTGCCAGCCGGCCCTTGGAGGATAAAAATTGCCTTAGTTGAGAGCCAGTGATGTAGAATATCATCATCTGTAGACTCAGGGTCTGAGATTACGTTTATATGATCAATTTTATCATCATAGAGTCTATCTGTTAGAATTTTCTGCAGTGATAGGATTTGCTTTGCCTGATCAGCTAGCCACTAGCAACATTTGGCTATTAAGCATTTGAAATGTAGCTGGTGCAACTGAGGAACTAAATTTTTAATTTAAGTTAATTTAATCTAATTTAAACAACCACACGTGGCTAGTGGCTACTGTATTGGACAGTACAGGCCTAGAGTGCTGTTCTTGTGTCTCTTCTGTTCTGTTGATGAAGCTGTTCTGTGCATCATCTTCTGATTCACCTCATAATTGTGTCTTGTCTGTTTCTTTCTCGTTTTGGGTGGAAATTTAAAAATTCTGAATTCTCAGGACTATTGAATGTAATGTTAAAACAAGACTTATGAATATGGTGTTTCCATATTTCTTTTATATGTTCTTGAAAGGTCATGCTATATCTTGAGCAGTGTAGTAAAAGAAAAATTGAGGCTAATGTAATAGGGTTGATTTGTTTTGCTATTGGATTACTTTTCTAGGTTATTTCATCATTTCTTGTTTTTAATTTTGTTGTTAGTTTAGCCATAGTATATGGTTGGGAATATAGTATAGTACATATAGTATAGTTGGGAATAGTTGCTGAGTTCTGATGAAATAGTCCTTAGAATGGTGAAATGGGGGCACCTGGGTGGCTCAGTGGGTTAAAGCCTCTGCCTTTGGCTCAGATCATGATCTCAGGGTCTTGGGATCAAGTCTGTCATCGTGCTCTCTGCTCAGCAGGGAGCCTGCTTCTCTCTCTCTCTCTCTCTCTGCCTGCCTCTTTGCCTACTTGCGATCTCAATCTCTGTCAAATAAATAAATAAAACCTTAAAAAAAAAAGAATGGTGAAATGGTAAAATGTTTCAAGATCTAAGAAAATATTATTATTAAGATTCCATTTTGAATCCTAGACTTATAAAAGGGTCTGGTGGGTTCATAAATGAGTTCAAAATCAGAATGAGTTTTATTCTGTTTTTTAAAAAGTAATTTTTCTCTTTAGTCTTTGAAATATCTCTAAAACAAACAAACAAACAAACAAAAATCAGGGTGCCTGGGTAGCTCAGTCAGTTAAGTGTCAGTCTTTTGATTTCATGTCAGTTTATGATCTCAGGTCCTAAGATCTAGCTTTTATTGGGCTCCTCGCTGTTCATGGAGCCTGCTTGAGATTCTCTCTTTCCCTTTGCTCCTTCCCATCAGGCATGCACTCACTCACTCTCTGTCTCTCTTGCTCTCTCTCCCCCCTCTTAAAAAAAAAGAAAAAAGAGAGAGAGCAGAAATCACAAAATACCAAGCATTGCAAATAGTTATTAAAAAAAAAAAAAAGACAAATTTGCTAATTAAGGATAAAAACTCCAAAAATTGAGTCCACGAGACCCTGATGGTATACTGACACTTATGGATAGTCAAAGGGAGTGCCTTCATTGTCTCAACATTATTGTGATGTTTGCTCTGTTTTTGGGGGGAATTCTTTTTTTTTTTTTTTTTCAATCTGGTTAAGGAAGTTTCCATTCCTATTTTGCCAAAAGTTTAGTCATGGATCTTATTAAACATGTTTCTGCATTTTTTTAAATAAATACCTTTCTCCTTTAATATGTTAATGTGGTGAAAGACATTAGTTTTCTGATGTTAATCCAACTTTGCAGTCCTGTGGTAAACTAAGTTCGTCATATTGTACATTATTTTTATTTTAAAAAATCCATCGTTAAAAAATCCACTGTTGTATTTGGTATGTGAACTGTCTTAAGATTTTTGCATCTCTGTTCATGAGTAAGCTTGGCCTGTAATTTTCTTACACTGTTTTCATCTGGTTTTGGTATCAGCATATTTGTGATGATATGCTGACTTCCTAAAATAGGTTGAAGAATGTTCCCTCTTTTGTATTCTCTTGAAATCTGTGTAAGATTGGAAAGATTTATTCCCTGCTGTTTGGTAAAATCTGGATTAGGGGCTTAAAGAAAAACATTTAAAACTGATTCAATTTATTTAATAGTTGCAGGACTGTTTAAGTTTTCTATTTCTTCGTAAGTTAGTTTTGTTTTATTTTTCTAAGAATTTGTCCATATTACATAAGCTATGTTTATCAGCATGATGTTATTCTTCTGGTATCTCTTTATTATTCAAGACCTTTGTAGTTACAGTTTCTTTAATCTTGCCTGCTTTAATTCTTGTGTCTCTTCACCCCTCTTGCCAGAGTTTTATTAGTTTTATTAGTCCTTCCAAAGAAGCAACTCTGGGCTTTTTTTGTTTCTATTTATTGTATATATGATTTCTGTTTCATCATTTTTTGCTCTTTGTTATTTTCTTCATTCTATTCTTTTTGGGTAGGTTCTGTCATTTTCCTAAGTTCTTAGGTTAGAGATTTAGCTTACTTGTTTTAACCTTCTAAAATTTCCAATGTAAGCATTTAAGGCTATGCATTTTCCTCTTTTACTTGATTTGCATATCACAGATTTTTGATATGAAGTATTTTGGGTCATTGTTTTCTATTATTGTTTCTTCTTTCATCCTTAAGTTTTTCTTTTCTTTTCTTTTCTTTTTTTTTTTTTTTTTTTTTTTCTTTTAAGGTTTATTTATTTGAGAGGGAGGGGAATGGCTGCAGACTGAGAGGAGGAATCCTCAAGCAGACTCCTGGCTGAGTGGAGGCCTGATTAGCGCTTAATCCCAAAACCCTGAGATTATCACCTGATCCGAAATCAAGGGTCAGACACTTAACTGACTGGGTCACTAGGTACCCTGTCTTTGAATTTTTTTAGTTTTCATTTTTAGTCAGGTTCTAACTTAATTGCTTTGTGATAATGTGTTACGTATGTATCAGTTATTTAAAATTTGTTTGAATATGCCTTATAGCCTAGTATGTTGTCAGTTTTTATTCAGCATGTATTTGAAAAGAATATGTGATACCCAGTTAAGGGCCAAGGTGTTTATGCTTCTTAAATTAAGCTTGTTAAATCTTTTTGTCTCCATAAGCTAGCAGTTACAGACAGAGATATATTAATGGATTTGTTGGTAGTCCTCTCATTTTTGCTTTCTATATATATTGGAGGCTGTGTATTTACATACCACTTCAGTTAACCCTTTAATGATTATTAGATGACCCACTTCTTTTTAGTAATATTTTACTTTAAATTGTTTTTTTTTCCCTGTTGTTATCATAGTTATATCAATTTCATTAACTTCTGATGATAATTTGCTTGGCATGCTTTTTTCCCAGCCTTTTCTTTTCAGCCTTTTTATGCCCTTGGGTGTTTTGTATGCACGAAGTTGGGTTTCCTTTTTATCTAGATTGAGAATCTCAGGGTTTTTTTTTTTTTTAATCTACAGTTAGTTTATTTATATTTATTTGTGATTACTGATAAGTTATATATTTTTGTTATTTTGTGTATGTGTATATGGTTCTTCCTTTTGCTTTCTTTTGGGGTTTGATAATCTTTTGTTTCTCATTCCATAGTTTGGGTGTTGTAATGTATATATTTTCTATTTTCTTGACCATGGCAGATATTTTATTTTATTTTATTATTATTATTTTTTAAAGATTTTATTTATTTATTTGACAGAGAGAAATCACAAGTAAGCAGAGAGGCAGGCAGAGAGAGAGAGGAGGAAACAGGCTCCCTGCTGAGCAGAAAGCCCGATGTGGGGCTCGAACCCAGGACCTGGGATCATGACCTGAGCCGAAGGCAGCGGCTTAACCCACTGAGCCACCCAGGCGCCCCAAGATATTTTAGTATGCATACTCAGTTTAAAGTTAATCTGTGTATGTTGTCCCAGAACAGTGCAAGAACTTAGAACTACCTCTCCTGATTTATGTTCTGTATATTGTCCAAAATCTTAAGCACCTTTTAAAATTTCATAAATTAATCATTTAAAAAATATCAGTATTCAGATTTAGTCCTGTAATTAATTTCTTTGTCCATAGTCCTTTGCATTCAAGGCTTTCCATCTGGGATTCCTTTCCTTCTTGGAGTATATCCTTCAGAATTTCCTAAAGAGTGTTTCCATAGTTAAGAGTTTTTATTTAGCTTTTATTTGCAGGAAAATGTCTTCAATTTCATCTTAATCCTTGAAAGATGTTTCCTGGATCTGCATTTCTAAGTTAATAGTTACTTTTTGTTAGTACTCTGTAACTGTTACTCTGTTTTCTCTCTAGTCTAGTTTTTCCTTGCTTTAAGAAATCATTTTCTATCTGTTACTTCTTTGAAGATAATTTATCTTTCCTTTTTGGGTGTCTTTCAGATCTTCTCTTTAATTTTTGGATTCTTCAGTTTCACTGTGGTATCAGTAATACGATTTTTTTTTCTTTTTTATTCTGTTTGGATTCATTGGGCTTTCTTACTTTGAGTTTTAGTGTTTCTCATAAATTTTGAAATTTACTTATCAATTTGGAATACTTCCTGCCATTATTTTTTGAATCTTTATTTTTCTCATCCTTACTGGATGGTGTGTCAGTGAAGATCCTGGCAAAGGAACACTAAAAGGAGTAATTGAACAGTCTTGCATTGGGGTAAGGTCTAAGGGAACCGCAGTGGATAGGGAAGCTTTTGTTGGGGCCTGAATGTGCAGGGAGGGAGAGTGAAGAATTTGAGAGAGCCGAAGCTGTAGGAGAGAGCAGCCTGACTGGAGTTGTGGCTTTTGGTGAAGAAAAGGTGCCACACACTGGGGCAAAGGGAAGAGGGTGAGGAAGCCTAGATGATATGGTTTCGTGTAGGTTAGTTTCCTGGGGCTCTAACCTTTACTTTGTCCTCCAAGACTTTTAATGTTTGTGGCTCTCTGCATTCTGAGTAATTTTTTGTATCTGTTTTCAGTTTTCTCCTCAGTGTGTCTTACATGCCTTTTATTTATATATATATATATATATATATTTTTTTTTTTTAAAGATTTTATTTATTTATTTGACAGAGAGAGAGAGAGGTCACAAGTAGGCAGAGAGGCGGGCAGAGAGAGAGAGGGGAAGCAGGTTCCCCATTGAGCAGAGAGCCCGATGCGGGCCTCAATCCCAGGACTCTGAGATCCTGACCTGAGCCAAAGGCAGAGGCTTAACCCACTGAGCCACCCAGGTGCCCTCTTACGTGCCTTTTAATCGATCCATTGAGTTTTTAACATTTTCTGAGGCATATTAACATACAATAAAATTCACAAATCTTGGGTGTCTAGTTTGACGAGTTTGGGCTGTTGTATATACTCCCTGTAACTACCATCTAAGCGAGTTATATGTTTATAAAATATTAAATTTTTCTTGTTATGTTGTTCCTAAGAGATCTGTTGTGTTATCTTGCTCCTTACTTTTACCATTTTTAAGTACTTTCGTATAGTTGTACAGCCTTCACCACTATCTCCAGAATTTTTCCATTATCCCAAACTGAAACTCTTTATTCATCAAATAATAATTCCCCATTTCTCCCCTCACCCCACCCAAGGCAAGCACTATTCTACTTTCTTTCTCTTTGAGTTAACTGTTTTAGATACCTTGTATAAGTGGAATTATATGGCATTCTTCTCATTTCTTGCTTATTTCATGCAGCAGATTGTTTCCAAGATACATTCCTGTTGTAGCATGTATCAAAAATTCATTCCTTTTTAAGGCTGAATATATGCCATTATATGTGTATATATACTACCTTTTGTTTATTTATTGCTCCATCAGTGGACATGTGGTTGTTTCCACCTTTTGGCTTTTGGGAGTAATACTGCTATGGACATTGGTATATGGTCTGTTTGAGCCCTGCTTTTCATTCTTTTGAGTATATACCTAGAGGTGGAATGCTGTCTTGTGTGCTAGTTCTGTGTTAAATTTTTGAGGAACTGCCATACTGTGTTTCATAGTAGCTGCATTAAAAAAACCTACATGTTGGGGTGCCTGGGTGGCTCAGTCAGTTAAACACCTGCCTTCGGCTCAGGTCATGATCCCAGGGTCCTGAGGTCAAGCCCTGCATCCAGCTCCTTGCTCCATGGGGAGCCTGCTTCTCCCTCTGCCTGCCACTCCTCTTGCTTGTGCGGGCACACACTCACACGCTTTCGCTTTCTCTCTCTCTCTGTCAAATAAATAAATAAGTAAAATCTTAAAAAAACAAACAAACAAACCAAACCTACATGTTTTACATTCCCACCAGTAATGGACAAGGGTTCCAGTTTCTCCACATCTTTGTCAACAACTGTTCCTTGCTTTCCTTCCTTCCTTCCTTTCTGTCTTTCTGTCTTTGTCATTCTCCTAGATGTAAAGTACAATCTCATTGTAGTTTTGATTTGCATTTCCCTAATGAGTGATGTTGGGAATCTTTTTATGTGCTTACTTGCTGTTTGTATGTCTTTGGAGAAATGTATATTCCTGGGGTGCCTGGGTAGTTCCGTCAGTTAAGTATCTGCTTTCTGGTCAGGTCATGATCTCAAGGTCTTCGAATTGAGCCCCGCATCAGGCTCTCTGCTCAGCAGGGCATCTGCTTCTCCCTCTCCCTCCATGCTTCCTCTCCCTTTCTCATTTAAAAAAAAAAAAAAAAAAAAATCTTGAATATAAAAGAAATATATATTCGAGTTCTTTGCTCATTTTTAAATTGAGTTCTTTGGTTCTCTGTTGTTGAGTTTTAGGAATCCTTTATAGATTCTGGCTGTTACTCCCTTATCATATATATGATTGGTAAAAATTTTTCCCGTTCTGTGAATTGATTTTTTGTTCTGTTGATAGTATCATTTGATATGCAAAGGTTTTTGTTTTTGTTAGGCTTGCCTCATATAGTTCTAAGTTCTTTTAAACATTTTGTACTGTGTTTCAGAACGTTTCCAATATTTAAGAGTTTTGTTGGATTGTTTAATTTATTATTCTGCATACTCATGGTGACATGTTTTCTCACGTGTTTAAAAGTTTTTGAATATTAGCTCTTGGAGGTGTTTCTGGAAAAGTCTGAAACCTGAATTATAGTGCATGACCAACACAGGACTACTTTAAATTTATTGGCTTGAAGTTTTTGGGCCACATGGGTCCTGTTGAAATGAAGCAGAAACTTGTTTGAAGGCTTGTTCATGGTTATCAGTTGTAGTAATTTTCTACTTTTACCTATCACTAAGATCCAGACTAGGAAGTTTCTTTCTCCCTCTCTTCTTCCTCCCTCTCTGTTTTTCTTTTTGTTTTTAATGGTTTACCTGTACTAAATTTTATGTTTACCTGTACTCAGGTTTTTGTTTTTTAATGGTTTACCTGTACTCAGTTTTATGTGGAGGGATGTCCTGTTAGTTCCCATTTTAGGAGGTTCCTGATTATATCTTGTGTCTTTTTTACCTTTGGGCAGCCATCAGAATGGAAACTCAAGGTCACCTGGGATTGGCAGATGTCTCGGGTAAATGCATAAGTGCCGTCTTTAATCTTTGGATCCCTGCTTTGGTTTCCTTTTAGCTTCTGAGGATTTCTTAATTTGTTGTAAGCTCCGCAGTACATTAGAAATGTAGAAATACTTCATCCATCATTTTTATTTGGTTTTAGCTGGAGAGGAGTTCAGAGTATCTTGAACTGTTGGGAAAGGAAGGCTCCCTCATTTTAAAAATGCAGTGTTTCAAATAAATGGAGAAATATGAGCAATTTAAATCATAACCATGTACCCATCTCCTGGGTTAACAAATGTTAATATAGCCATTTTACATATAATCTTAAAAATAATCTGTTACAGATATAATTGAAGCCTCCTTTGAGTCCCTTTTAGATACTGTTCTCCAGCCTCTGCTTCTTCATCCCCAAAGATAATCATAATTTTAAAATTGTTTGTCCTTACCATCCATGTTTTTACACTTTGCCCACAAAGAAAAATAAAAACCACCATAATTTAGAGTTTCTGAAATTTTATATAGATGATATGTTATATATATTCTGTCATTTGCTTTCTTCATTCAGAGTAATTTTCAGATTTTATCCACTTTGGTAAATATAGCTCCAATTCAGTCTTTAACTGCCATATAAACCACTATATGACAGTACTATAATGTATTTCCGATTGATGTAATTCAAATTGTTACTCCTTTTTGTTTATTATGATAGTGCCTTAGGAACTTTGTGTGATCTTATATGTGTGTGGGAGAGGTTCTCTAGGGAATAAATGCCTGGGAATGAACTTTTGCATACCTTGCTGTTCAGGGCCACCAACTTTTTCTAGGTAATTCTAAATTCCAAATGAATGTTTCATTTTAGATTATCATAAGCTTATAGCTGTGTACACTACTCCCAAACTTCCAAACTCTTGTTTTTGTACTATTTTTTTAATCTGCATCATTTTACATTGATGTAATAATATCATCAGAAATAATTGCTTATTCTTTTAATTTGCATTTCAGTGGTTTCTAGTGAGGTTGAGTATGTTTCATGTTCATTAACCATTTTTGCTTTCTTTGTGAAATATCTGGCTTGTTGTTCATTGGCCACTTTTCTGTTGCATTATGTAACTGTTTGGATTGGATTAGACAACATGTAATATGAGCAGGAGGGGCAGAGGGAGAGGGAGAGAATCCCAAGCAGACTCCACACTGAGCACGGAGCCTGAGGTGGGGCTCAGTTACACATGACCTGAGCCAAAACCAAGAGTCGGACAGCCAACCAACTGTGCTGACCAGGCGCCCCTCTCCTATTGTTTCTTCTTGTGTTTTGTCATTAGTTTTTTAAAGTTTTGCTTTTTGTGTATAAATCTTAAATCCACTAAGAATTTATTACTGTGTATGAGGAAATAATCTGATCTTTTGTTTTTGCTTGTAAGTAGCCAACTTTCCTGTGCCATTTATTGTATAGTCTAGCCTTTCCTCACTAATTTGTCATATGTCATGGGTCCGTTTCTTGGAATTCTCTGCTCCCTTGTTTTTTTTCCTGTTCTACTACTATTTTTAAAAATTATTATAATGCCTTTATAGGTGTTTATATTTGGATGTCTAAGACTCCCTTGTGTTTTTAAGTTTTTATTTAAATTCCGGTTAACATACAGTGTAATATTAATTTCATGTGTACAGTTTAGTGATTTAGTACTTCATACAACACCTCATGCTTATCAGAAGTGCACCCCTTAGTCCCCATCACCTATTTCACCCATCCCCCTTTCTCATTCTTTCTCCATATTTTAAAGTCTTTTGAACCTCAAAGTGTTATTTATTTATTATTACCTGTAATATTTTATTAGTTTCAGGTATACAGTATAATGACTTAGTATTTCTCTTGCGAAATGATCACAGTTAATTAATACATGTCACCATACATAGCTACTAAATCTTTTTCTTAAGATGAGAACTTTTAAGATCTATTCTCTTAGTAACTTTCAAATATACAATATTATTAATATAGTTACCATCCTGTACATAGCATCCCCATAGCTTACTTATTTTATAACTGGAAGTTTGTGCCTTTTCACCCCCTTCACCCATTTCATCCTTCTCTTCCTCACAGCCACCAATCTGATCTCGTATCTATGAAGAGCTGTTTTTTGTTAGAGACAACATATAAGTGAGATCATTCTCTTTAAATAAATGTCTTTCTCTCTCACTTCACTTAGGCATACTGCTTTCAAGGTCCTTTTCCCTAGTTAATTTGACTCTTTTGGGCCTTTTTCTTACATGTTTTGGGATCACCTTGTCATATTCTGAGATGAACCATAAGGTTCATTGGTATTTAAATTGGAATTGTATTAATTATTATAGGTTAATTTGAGGAGACTCATATGTGTATTTTTAACTGCAGTTCTCTTACCAATTATAAGATGTATTCATCAGCGTCATTAGATGGGAACCGTGACTTGCCTGGAGAGATCCTTGACTAGAAGTTTCCCAAATACTATGCTACAGAGATAGGATTAGAAACCTGGTATCCCATTCTTTTAATTAAAGGGGACTCTAAGATTGTTTAAAAGGATTTTTAAGGTAGGGTAAACCTGTTTGTAAGCAGAAAGCATGGGTGCCATTGCTTAGCATAACTTTAAGATAAAAAGAGAGAAGAGAGGAGGGAGGAAATGAGGTGATAGGTGAGCAGGGAGCCAGTGGGGCAGGAATGGGAGGAGGATTTAGATTTCAGAGAAAGTTGAGGGGGAGGGAATATTTTGTTAGAAATTGGAGAAGGTGATAGGAGAACAGTCCTTTTGAAAAGGAAGATACATAAAGGAGCTAATCATACAGGAAGGCTTTCACTTTGGGAAAGAAAAAGAAAGATCATTTTCTGAGAGATTGGAGTACTGGGTATCATGAGATGAGAGGTTTAAGAGAAAAACAGATTTGAAAGGACAGTTTTTGGGAATGTGCTAGGAAATCACAAGAGATTAATTAGGGCACATCTCTCAAATGTGTTTAGCTGGAAAGTTCCAGTGTCTGGAATTTAGTCTTTGTGGAACACTGTGAAATATTGATATGATAATATCATTATGTGTTATGGTTTTAAATTTAGGTAGGAGCATTGGTAGGTTCCAAAGGTTTAAGGAAAGATTATAGATAGAAAACTAAAAATTGAACAAATTCTTAACTTAAGGTCTTCAGGGAATGAATGAAAAATTGCCAGTAAACATGTTTTTAGGTAGTACATCTGTGATTTTCTTTTTTTTAGTGTATGTGCTGCCAGAGGGAGCACCATCTGTGATTTTCTAATTTGAACATTAAGCCATTCTCCCTCTCTAAAAAAAAGAACAATTAGAGCTACGAAAATTCTTATTATGAGCTCTATGACATAACTTCCACTTTTGTTTTCTACTTTTGTAGCTTGTTTCCTTTCTACAAGTTGTGCTTGATTTTTCAATCTTTGACCATTTTTTAAACACAGTTCTATAAATGTTGGTATTTATAGTAAGCCAAGAATATTACTCAGATTTCTTTAATAGCTATCTCATAGAAATTAGCTCAACCATATCTCCTCCTTGGTACTAAAAAAGAGTCAAATAATGGGCTTTGGTATCACACAAACGTAAGGTGAAATTCTGGTTATGATATTTGATCTTGGGTATGTGACGATCTGCAAATATAAGTTTCTCCATATGTAAAAGAGAGAAAATAATTTGTACAGGGATGTTGCTGTGATTAAATAAGAGCGTATGTATGTAACCTAGCAGTCTGCATGAGGAATTAATTAATGCTTTTGTTGTTAACCAGAATAAAAGTTACTGTAGCTGCCCAGGGAAAGAAAAAGTCTGAAGGTCTCATAGGATTTAGCAAGTGGGATTTTTTGAGGATAGATTAGCATGATGACAGAGAAACCAGAATGCAGTTAGTGGCAGAAGTGATAGACTGTCATAATTATTTGAGTGATTACTTGATCAATGTCTGTCTTTTCTAAGACTCAGAATTCTGTAAGGGCAAGGGTAATTTTCCCTGTTTTTACACACTCAGCTTCTGGCATGGTGCTTGAAGTTTAGTTAGCCTCAGTAAATACTTTTTGAATAGAAATTATTTAGGTACTTTGGTTTTCCCAACCCCCTCCCCCCAAACCCCTCTTATTAAATATGTCATTAATCCATTTATTAATGTATTTTGAGTTCTAGCTTCAGATGCCCTTGGCTGTGTGCTACCAATGGTGTTTTCTCAGGGTTTTTTGTAAATTGAAGGTGGCCTGGATAGGCTAATGGAATGGTGCAGGCTGGGTGAGAAACACCAGTATATTGAGTTAGGGATTTGTGAGCTTCAGGTTTCTTGCTAGCGTGACTCCCTAGAAAAACCTCTCAATTTTTTCCTGATGTTGACTTTGTTGTCCTGAAGAAACCCAGAATTGCTCACCTGCTGTTTCCTCTTACCATTACTGTACTCTGCTACCACCTAACTATTTCTTTCAGCTCTTCTGATTCATTTGATCACACCTTGGAAGTGTGAGCTTTTTTAAAGTTTTTACTATTTATTAGTGACAATGAAAGAACATTAATAGACAATACAAAAAGACTCTTTTATTTTACTATTATTATTTCTTTACTGAAAGTTTACAAGCTATGTAAAACATTCTAATACCTGCATTGGGTGCTAGAGGAGGACTTTTAGGGGGAATTTACTTCCTTTCTATATCCATGCTTTAAACACAGTAAGTCTTACATGGTACTGAGCCACCTAAGTGTAGTTTCTGTTAAAGAGTTAGGGCGCTAGGTTCAGTTTCCACCTCTGTTTCCTCTGACCGTGAGCAGATTGATTACTCCATTCCTCAGTTTCCTCATCTGTAAAATGGGGATAATGATAGTTTGTACCTCATAAGGCTGTTATTAGGGTTAATGAGATTATATATGTACGTTCCCATCCATCTATTTGAAAATAATGCTTTGCAATGCTGAGTACTCAGTCTTGTGTTGCCTCTCCTTTTGGTATGTGCAAGGCTCTAGGAATTTAGAGATGAGTAAAATAAAGTTTCTGGTGTCAGAAAAGTCAGAGAAAAGGAAAGAGGGGTAAGCAAATACTTGGAGTACATTATGGTAAGTTGGGTAGTAGAGATACACCTGTAGTGTATCCTACAAGGTGAAAGAGACACATCATTTTGTGTACAGGCTGACTAGGGAGAGATCAGAAAAAGCTGATGAAGGAGAGACTGAAG
Source organism: Lutra lutra (assembly GCF_902655055.1). Classification (NCBI taxonomy): domain Eukaryota; kingdom Metazoa; phylum Chordata; class Mammalia; order Carnivora; family Mustelidae; genus Lutra; species Lutra lutra. Next base: position 119,193,823 of record NC_062280.1, on the reverse strand, counting down.
CAGAATTTGAAGGATGAGTTCTGATTTCTTTCTTTTTTTTTAAATTTTATTTTATTTTTTCAGTGTTCCAAGAGAGTTCTGATTTCTAAAGAGGAAGGAGTTTATAGGTGGAGGTTCTATAGGTCATACTATGTAGGGACTTTGGAGGGAAAAATGAATATTTTTGGTTTAGGCTCCCTACCTGCTGAATCTTTAGGGGCTGGGAATCTGTTTTGTGTTTTGTTTTGTTTTGTTTTGTTTTGTTTTTAACAAAAAAGCTTTTCAGCACTCAGTGATGCATATAACTTGCTATTTGGAAAACACTGCCAAGTCATTTTCAAAAAGAATTAAAAGTTTTGGTTTTGGGAAACTAAAGTGAACACCATATTGCCTTTTAATGAATCAGTTGATGCTTTTATTGTTTGTATGATAATGTTCAGGTGATTGAGATAAACCAACTTTTAGATTATACTTCACTACTTAGGAAATCTGATACTTATAAATGAAATAGTTAAGTTATATTGAGACCTGTACTTTACTAGAGTGTCTAAAGGTCATTAGCCTTAGGAACTATTTTTGTTTGTAGAGTAACTGGCATGATTATTTGCAAAATTGTATATGTACTGCTTTCCAAGGGTGATGAGATGAATGTTTAAATGAGTTACCTGGGCAATCCATAGTTGTTGATTTGTATTCATAGCAGTATAACATGTTGCAGTGATGTTTAATAATATGCCTGTGTTTCTGGGGTATAGTCAGCAGATATTAATGAAAATATATCTTGCAAAAACACAAACTTGTTGAATTTAAAAAGACAGTGAGAGGGGCGCCTGGGTGGCTCAGTGGGTTAAGCCGCTGCCTTCGGCTCAGGTCATGATCTCAGAGTCCTGGGATCGAGCCCCGCATCGGGCTCTCTGCTCAGCAGGGAGCCTGCTTCCTCCTCTCTCTCTGCCTGCCTCTCTGCCTGCTTGTGATCTCTCTGTCAAATAAATAAATAAAATCTTAAAAAAAAAAAAGACAGTGAGAATGAAGAATTTGCAAATGGAAGGACAAAAATATTTATATTTAGCATAGCTTTCACAGTATTTTATTAATAAAGCCTTTTTTCAAAAAACATATTAAGGAATTTAACACAATTCTTTAATGAAAATATTTTCATTTTTATTAGAGAGCTGTAGAGGGTGCTGTATCATTGGGAATAGTATCTGAACTGGTTTTAGCTAATTATAAGAATTCCTTTAGGCCAGACTATCAAAGTTGGTTAATTTCTCATAGATACACATTTCTGCTCACTATTTTAACTAAAATTATAGTGACTAATGTGCTGTAGTTTATAATAATGATCTAACATACTTTGTTGCAAAATTTTTTTATCTTCCAGATTATTTGAATATAGTTGAAATTTTGATCTCCCCATTTTGTATTGGTTACAGTAGCAAAGGTTTATTTTCCTACCATCTACCCTGACTCTCCCCGCCCAAATTGAGAATTCTGGTATTTAATTGGTAGACTTATTTAAGCAATCTCTTCTCTTCAGATGGGTCCCGATGAGTCAAAGATAACCACACCATATAATGAGAATATATATATTTTAGGTTCAAAAGAATATTTATTTTTAGAGGAGAGAACAAAATGGAATTTTAGAACAAAATGGAATTTAAAAACCTGACAGACTGTACAAGTGGTTTTTGTTAAGCCAGAATTCTGGCTTTTTCTGATTTATTTATTATTCAGATAGGAATTTTATAAATCCCAACTTCACTGTTGCCTAATTTTTCTGGTTTAATGGTGATTTTAGAAAGCTTGAGGTAGAATTATCTGGTAATAACTTTTATTTTAAAGGATTGCTGTTAGAAAACAAATTTTTAGTAACTTAAGATTCATTTTCACCAGTGCGGAAGAATTTAGAGATTATTTGAACTTAATGAAGTGATATATTTTGGAATAAAAAGCAGTAAGTTAGCTATGTTTAAAAGATAAGGAAAATGTTAGGTAAGTATCTGTCTTCTAAAATGTAGGCAACTTTAAAGGGTTCTCATCCAAACTTTGCCAGGAATTTCTTCCTTTTTCCTGAAACCATATTTTAAATATTTATTAAGAAGTTTTATACTATAGTTTCTTTAAAATAATAAGCAGGAATTTGTCCTTTCATTACCTCCAACCCCCCCCAAGTGAAAATATTTTCTCTTTCTGTGGGTTAAAGGTTTGCTGCTGTTCAAGCTTTCTTATTAAACAAGTGTACTCTGTTTTTTTGTTTTGTTTTGCTTTTGTTTTTTTAACTCTCAAGGCACCACCTTCCATGGTTAATAATGAACAACGCCAGCATGCAGAGCACATATTCTTATCATTTAGGAAATCAAAATCACCATTTGCAGTTTGCAAGCATATTTTGGGTAAGTATTCATTTTAAAAATATTTTTGCAGAATCAGATCTCGTTTTTCTGTCTTGAATGTTTTTAAATTTTAAATTCCTTTTAAAGCAAGCAGGTTTGTATAGTTAAAATTTTCCATTAATAATGATTATTGAAGTGGCTTTAAAGATATTTCATAAAGCCAGACAGAGAAATTTGTTTTTACTTTGAATTTTCTTCCCCTGAATATAGTATTCAGTAATTTATTATTCAATAATTTATTCAGTAATATTTATTATTGACCATAACACGAAGGCTGTTAATGGTGGGGGGGGAAGCTAACAGTTTTTCAGTTGTTCAAGCGTGCTATCACTTATCATAGGAAATGTACTATAATATAGCTTACCCTAGTGTTTTAAAATTATGATTGTTTTGTAGGTTTCAACAGTTTTTCTTTTAGTTTTTTTTTCAGAAAAATTTTTTTTAACCATGTAGCTTATACTCAGCTTTCCTAGCAAATATTAGTCAGTTCTATGTAGGTTATCACTGTATATTTTTAAATGAAGTATTTTTACTCTTGTAAAAATGTTTTAAGGGTACCTGTTATCTGACATATGTACAGAAATGATGTCTTTCCTTTAAAAATAATCACAAAAGTTAAAACTCTTGTCCAAAAATGGCATTTTCTAAAATATATACACACAGTTTTCTTCCTCTTACATGTTTTTCAAAAACAGTAAGAAATAATTTCATTGGTTATTGTTATTTTATAACTTAATTATTGTTGGCTCTTTTTCTTAATTGGAGCTATTTTTTGTAACCCATATTTGAGGCTCTGAGTTAATCCTTGACTACAAAGTTGATTAGTTGTGTATTAAGACCTAAAATTTATGACCTTTTATTCTTGTGCTTTTAGAAAGACTCATCTGTTAGCCACCAGCACTCTGGTTTCTAGATTGAAATAGCCTGTAATTAAAATTATGTTAATAATGCTTTACATAAAGGGCTTATAAATAAGTTGTCAGATTGGAGTAGAAAGAGTATTGCTGTAGGTATGGTGAGATCTGGATACCAATGGTGCCTGCTGCATGGTATCAACTTAAGGAAGTCATTTAGCCCGTTTTTCATCTGTAAGAGGAGAACATTGGTACCCTTTTCCTTCATGGACTTGGTTGCCTTAAGCTGTTATGAGGCACAAATGTAGTAACATTTAAAACCGCTTTCTAAACAGTCACATAAGTGACCCCATTTCCTGATTTCAGAAGGCATTTAAAAAATATGATAACCTTAAAAAAGTGCTCTGTTCTCTTTTTGCAAGGAGCTAGCAGTGGTGGTGAAGGTGGCTCTGTCTCATTCAGGAGTTAGATCTTACCATTAGAGGGACAGTTTTAATAACCACCTTTTAAATTCTAAATGAGGCAGTTTTTTTTGTTTGTTTGTATGTTTTTTTTTAAATGGTCAATTTTTATACTTTGGGGTGAATTTGTTTCTGGCACTAAGAAAATTTGTTACCATATGTCCATGGAGAATATTTGATTTCATGTTAAATTATAAGAAGCAAAACTAAAATCACTATTAAGAATTTAAGGGAGGCTTCATCTTTACTGCCTTGAGTGTCCAGCATTTAGAAATTTGATTTAGAAAGCCATCGTATTAAACTAGTCACCTAAAATAATTTGAGTCTGGTTTTTATGGCTTATGCCTTAACTACATTAATTAGGATTCCATCATTTTCATCTGACTTTCTATTGTAATTCAGTTGTCATTCTGTACTAGTTGGGAAATGGTTGATCTAAGTTTTAAGTATTTTATTAGAGTGTATTTGTTTATACAACTCTTTCCTTTTTAGAGTATGTATATTTTATGAAGTACTATTGCTTTGTTATGATTTGAGCTTGTTTTAGAATACTTTTGTTTTCCTGATAAAAATTTCTGAAGAATAGTATTGCTAGTTCTGGCTGTGCTTTTAAAATCAGTTTGGGTTTTGAGACATTAACTATTTAAAAGGTTGAGTGCATGTATTATAAGCATAATCTAATCATTAATGTACTGCAAAGTCCTGTGTTACATTAATGTTTACATCTAAACTTCACAGAAAATCTTTCAACTCCTTACTCAGTTGCCACCAGCACAGAAGGGTTAATTCCTCTAAGAAGACTTCTCATACAAGTGGCAGTCAATCGCAATTCAGAATTTTCACATTCTTATTTAGGGATAATATGTCATTTTTATACAGTGGGTGATATTCTGATGAAGGGGAGACTTTCTCTTTGATGCTTCCCTTTTCTGGCCTCTTAAAATTCTTCCTTCCCACTTAAGTTTTATGTTGCTTGTTTCTCCCCATTTCTTTCTCTTCTACACTTTTATTTTTATTCTAGGTTTACTTTTCCACTCTTCTCTGTGTGTGTGTGTGTGCACACGCGCATGTGCGTGTTCATGTTGCATGCCTGTGCATTTTGTCAGAAGACTTTAAGACTTCAGAAGTCTGGCACTTAAGGTTTTGCTAGTTTGGTCTGGTCGAATGTGCGTTCACAAATCCTGCAAGTTCTGTTCTTATTTAAGAAATACCTCCAACCAGTGAGAGATTGGTTCAACGCTTCTGGGACTAACTTTGTAGCATTCTTCTATCCTTCCCTCAGAGAGAAATGGATTTCTTTAATTTCTTATCTCAGAAGTGGTTGAAACAAAACAAAGTGAAACCCTGGACTTACTGTTGATTGGTGTGCCTATGTATCATTAAGCAGACTCTGGAGCTTCTATTGCCTGTGCTTTAGACAGAAATCTGGCCAGAGGTAATTGTCTATAGTAGCTGAATATCTCAGACTTGACTATTATGGTTTTAGTATTCCTCTGAAAATATTTTTGATCAGAATGTAGTGCTCTGCCTCTCATTATTTACTTCAGTTTATTTCACCTCTCATTATTTACTTTAACTTTTGTCTTCATGGTTCTGTGTAGTTTCAGATGGCTGACATGATAGAAATTAATTTTATTTACATATTTATTAAAGTTACTGTGGTTGGGAAGTGAAAGCTTCCTGCCGAAGTGGCCCAAAATAATTTATTATCTAGACAGTGTCCTGGTCAGTGGAGAATCATCCTAAAAGTATCAGAAATTCTAAGTAAATTGTGATTTCCTCATGAAGACTTTGCAATTTCGAGCATCTTTAGAGCAGAGAGCAAGAATAAGAGCTTGTTTGTCCAGGTGAAGTCCTAATCTTCTGCTGGTAGCTTCTAGAGTTCCATAGAGCTTCTGCACATTTATATTACATGTAAGTACAGTTTATGAAGGCTAATCATAAGTTTTACGAGAAGGTATAATTCATTAGGTTAGGAAAATTCCTCCTTTTAAATTTGGAATTCGGCTTTCTTTTTTTCAGATCCTCCATTCTTAGAGACAGCTTCTTATGGGAATAGTAGTTTAGCTATGCCTATTTAATATCAAACAGGGGTATCTAAGAGTTATCTTGGAAACTTCTGAATGTCATTCACCTTCTGCAGTTATTTCCTCCCCCAATCCTTGCAAAAAAGGAGGAGGAGGCAGGAGAAGTGGATTGGATATAAGCACAAACAGTTAGAAATAAGCATGTTTCATTGCTTATGAAAACAAGAAGGTACTTGTTTGGTCTTCTCTTCATTGGCATATGCCTTTAGGGGCAGGTTAGTATCACTCAAGAAACATTTACCAGCCATGCTTATTGAATTTCTTCTCTTAATCTCTTGGTTCATCAACACTTCTTTAGCTGTAAAATGCAGAAAATGAATTAGATGATCTTTGGAATTGTATTTCCAAAATTCTGTGAGTCCGTAAGATTTTGCTTCTTTGTTAAAACTCATAGTTAAGGATTTCAGGTTTCTTGTCCTTAAAATTTTTACCATTGCAATAGAAAATGAAATTAGGCCATCAATCATCATTCAATTTCAGGAAGAGGTTTATAATAAGAGATTACTTAACTTACCTTTATGAAGCAGTACCTTATTTCTCCTTAAGTGATCTAAATAGATAGAGCTAGTTTCTGTTTCAAATCCTCTTTGAATAAAACATGGTTTGTTTATTTTTTACTCCTGGAACTTTAAACATCTTTTTATAATAGGTTTACATTTTTGGAAGCTGTTGCTTTATTTATTGATAATTTTTTAAGGTTTCTAAATTTTTGTGAGTTCTGATTATCATCTCAATTAGAATTCATGTTAAGATAGCATGGAATAATCAAACTTAAAAAGAAGAAAGTCCGAATTGGTTCCTCTTATTAGTTTTTATAGGTTCAAAACTCACATGTAGTAGTCTAAATTGATAGGAATTTATGTAGGGTATACCTTTTCTCATGCATTTTTATAGCTTATTGTGTCAAGATCACTTACAAGATTTTTAAATGACCTAATCTTGAGTAGGAGAGAAAATGATGTGCCTGACTATATCTTCATGCTCTTCTAATAAATTCTTGAAGGTGCCATTCTATGCCTAGAGTTAATTTCCCATGGCTTTCAGATACTCATGTCTAGTGATCTTGGCAAATAACCTGCAATCTAATCATAGACTTTTCATGGATTTCACATGATGGTTATTTTTTAGGACTTCACAATATTTTCTACTTTTTCTTGACTTCATTTTGACTGTTTCTCCCTTTTGATAATGCTGTTTGGAAACCGATTGTAGTGGTATTGGTGAATGAAAGAAAAAATAGAAGATTAAAATATTTCTTATGGATGTTAATTTTCTATTTTTTCTTTCCCTCCTGATTCAGTTTTTAGTTCAGAAACTATAACTTGCTAGTTAAGGCTGGGTTTTTCTAAGTGTAGCTTTGGAATTTTACTCAGTTTGAACAATATTGCAATCAGAAAATTCACAAGAACTTCTCACCTTGTGTAAATGTGACTCATTTTTCTTTTCTTTTCTTTTCTTTTCTTTTTTTTTTTTTTTTTTAACATTTTGAGAAAAGTAACCTGAATGTGATAGTGTTTATTTCTGAACTTGCTATTGGAGATGGGCCATCCTGCTGAAAGCTCAGTCACTTAACAAATATTTTAACAGCATGGCTCATCACAAATAGTGATGTTCAAAGACTAGTTTAAGATATTTTGCAGATACAAAGCTCTATTTTGCACAGGGTGAGAATCTCTTAGGAAATTTTCTGATTGCTTTATATTTTTATTTTTATTTTTTTTAAAGCTGTGTTATTTTTTAGTTCTTCATGCTTTGGAAGTAACAGTTGAAGAGAGGTGAGGAAAGTTTGTGAAAATTGTGATCGGTGATTAGCTGCCACCTGCCTGGGGTGTCTTCTGAGAGGAACTAACCTCTTTGTGGTGCTAGAGCAAGGTCACTGGATTAAAAAAAGAACAGGTAACCATCTTATTCCTTGTCTGAAAAGTTCTGTTTTTAAATTAATAAATGCAAAATGTTCAAAGGAAGATGAATGGCTGTTTAAAGAAAGTTTCTAATTTTCTCCTCAGAAACAAGTAAAGTGGACTATGTCCTCTTTCAAGCTGCCACAGCCATAATGGAAGCAGTTGTCCGAGAGTGGATTCTCTTGGAAAAAGGTAGCATCGAGTCACTGCGAACATTCCTTTTAACATATGTCTTACAAAGGCCTAAGTAAGTATGTGGTGGAGGTACTGCTAAAATACTTCTACTGTGCTTCTCTCTCTGTTTTTTTAATGATAGATGTTTATAGTTAAGCTCTGCTTGGAACTCATATTTTAAAACTCACATGGTTGTGAGTTGTTTTTGGTACTTAATGAAATACTACTTTTTCTTTACGCTTACAGTACTAGGTTTTGTTTCTTTGAAAAGATGATGCTGGATGTTAGGGATTTTTTTTTTTTTTTAAGAATTTATTTATTCATTTGACAGAGAGACACAGCAAGAGAGGGAACACAAGCAGGGGAAGTGGGAGAGGGAGAAGCAGGAGGCTTCCTGCTGAGCAGGGAGCCCGATGTGGGGCCCAATCCCAGGCTCATGACCTGAGCCGAAGGCAGAACCTTAACGACTGAGCTACCCAGGTGCCCTGGGTGTTAGGTTTTTTTAGGTGTTGGTTTAGTTCCAAAGATTTTGATTATAAATAAAAGTTGATCTTGGACTCAAATGAAAATACTTTGTATTTACTTGTTCTTTTGGTACTTGGTAAGTATTATAAGACATAGGTGAGTATCCTAAGACAGGTGAAGAGGGAACCATCTGTGTTATGTATATATGTACATAGAAATGCACATTAATAAGGCTGTAGAAGAGAAAGCACCAAATTTTAATAGTTTCTTTTGGAAAATGGATCAGTTTTAAGAAATGGGGTAAAAGTAAGTTTTCTTTTTGTATCATACACATTCTGTCATTTGAATATTTTATAAGATTTGTACATTCTTTGCCTATATGATTTTTTAATATGATGAAAATTGTCAGTCACACTATTTGGGGGAGAAATTCATTTACCAGGGTGCCTGGGTGGGCTGTTAGGTTAAGCGTCCGACTTGATTTCAGTTCAGGTTTTGATCTCAAGGTCATGAGTTCAAGGCCCTCATTGGGCTCCATGCTGGGCATGGAGCCTACTTAAAAAAAAAAAAAAAAAAAAAAAAAACGAAGAAGAAAAAAGAATTCATTTACTATTTACCTTTTTTTTTTTAAGTCCCCCAAACACCAAGTTGTCTTTTGAGAAGAGGCAGTGCACATTGTATGTATGCCATTTGCGTAATTGGACAATTGAATTCGAGGAAAGTGTTATGTAATCAGAAATGTTGGTAATTAGGAATTTCGATTAGTGGCATTAAACATACATAAAGCTTTAAAAGTAGAACATACATTTGTTCCTACTGATTGTTCACTTCCAGTCTCTGAATTCATAATATTTAATAATAATTACTGGCACAAATTTAGCACACAGTTAAATGCTGGTTGCTTTACATATGCAAGAATGCATGAGAGAAAAAAGGCAAGATTTACTTAGCTTATAAACATTACAGGTAATGTTTTCTATAGATGAGTGGATATAGATGTGTGTAAAGGGAGAGTTTGGCTTGTTTTTCCCAGTTTTAATAGCATAAGGAAAAATTGACCAGTTTTCAAACCTTTCTCTTCTTCTTCACACTGGTTTTCTTTATTTAAATTTTAATTTGTGTGATATGATGAGGCCATTTGGGTGTGATATGATATTGTCTTGCCCTGGGGCTGCGCATTGATCCCACCCTCCCCACTTGGGAACCACTGAAATCTGGAGAGTTTGTAAAACTTTAATGTGTGGTAGACTTAGAGAGAGAGAGAGAGAGAGAGAGAGAGAGAGTGTGTGTGTGTGTGTGTGTGTACATGTGCTCACATGTGATCTCTTGTATTATCCAAGAATAATCTCATTCTTATTTTTTTCAAAAGGAATTTATTTATTTATTTGAGAGAGGGTGAGAGAGAGAACAAGCACAGTGGCAGAGGGAGAGCAGACTGCCCACTGAAGCCCGCTGAGAGCTCGTTGGAGGGCCTGATCCCAGAACCCTGAGATCATGACCTGAGCCGAAGGCAGACACTCAACTGACTGAGCCACCCAGGCGGCCCCCGAATAATCTCATTCTTAAATAATTTTTATTAGTTCAGAAGCTATTTTGGAGCTGATTGTAGGGTTCTACATTGAAATGGTTCACTTATATATTTTCTCCCAAACTGTTTAAAAACAAAACTCTTAGCAAAATTGTAAGAAGAGTACAGTAAACACACACATACTCTTTCTAGTGGAGATTCAGTTAACATTTTGTCACATTTGATTTCTCTTATATATGTGCATTTCCCCCCCCAGACCACCTGAAAGTATGCCACAGAAATCGTGATACTTCATCTTTAAATATTTGAGCATCTCTCCTGAGAGCATAATCTCAATACTCTTGATATAATTTACATATCTGTATTAATCTAATGTAATTCTGATTCTACATTTTCATTTCCCCAGTTGTCTGAATTATGTTATTGATATCCTTTCTTCCTTTATGTTACTTATTTGGTCCAGAATTTAACCACAGATTATATGTATTTAGTTGTCATGTCTCTTCAGTCTCTTTTAATCTGGAATAATGCTACCCTTCTTTTGTTTCTCATGACACAGCCATTTTTGTCTCCTAGATTTTCTTACAGTATGGACTCAAGTCAAATGAAAACCATTGGTATACTGCATAGGTAGAATACTGTGAATATTGTGTTCATAATGTTACATACTTCTCATTTGGTGCACAGAGTTTTTTTCTCTTTTTTTCCTCCTAATTGGGATAGCATTTGCATAGAGTAAAATGGAAGGTACACTTGACAGTATAGCAGAGTGGTTCAGAAAGGGACTGATTTCCACTTCTGCCACTCTCTGTGCACTGGCAGATTACCCTCTTTGTGCATTAGTTTTTTTTAATTGTTGTTTAATTAACTATTAGAGTTAATATTATTTTACTCAAAAGATAGTTGCGAGGATTAAATGTATGTATTTTTGTGAAGGTGGTTTATAGGAAGCCTTGCATACTGTAAGGATCAACAAATGTTAACCATTATTATTTATTTTCCTATTAACTTACAATTTTTGCCAATGGACTTCCTTAAAACTAGCTTTATGGGGGCTCCTGGATTGCTCAGTTGTTGAGCATCTGACTCTTGGTTTTGACTCAGCTCATGATCTCAGGGTTGAGGGATCAAGCCCTGCATCAGGGTCCCTGCTCAATAGGGAGTCCGCTTGGAGATTCTTTCCCTCTATCCCTCCCCGCAATTATGCACACACACATGCACCCCCCCAAATAAATAAAATCAGCTTTATGTACATTTCCTAGGAGTAATCAGTGTATTTGAAATTATTGTGTTGCTCCAAAAGTACAGAAATTCACTTTGATCAATTCATATTCTTCCACATAGTAGGATCTCTGCATTTATTTGTTTAATGAATACTTCAAGTCTGTATTTTGAAGGAATGCTTTTCACTTCAGTCTTGACAGGGAGACATGTTTGTTTGTAAATGCCCATCATGTGTTGGGGGAGCCCTCCTTAGTAATGGCCCACCATGTTCAGGGAATGTTTTTGGAGAAAGTGGCATCACAGTCTTGGCAGAGGACATCAACATTTAGAGGCCAGGAAGTGCATGTGCATTGTGCCAGGAACTGAAAGAAGCTCAGTATTTCTGCAGTTTGGAGTGTGTGTGGGTGGGGGGAGATTTGAGAGGGCAGCAGATACCTGACCATGAAGGGTCCCAATCGGGACACTTTCCAGGGTTAAAGAAAACACTATTTGTAAGTAATGATGTGAGACAACAGGTAAATTGGGAGTGTCCAAAGAAAGCTGGGCAGGATCCCACTGCTTGTAAGCCATGTTAAGGAATTTGGAGTTTATCCCAAGGGCACATGGTTGTCGTATCCTATGGCATCCTAGAGTCTGGATTACAAAGTTGAGAGTTAGTTTTCTGAACCTTACCTTTAAGAAGAGATTGCAAAAAGACAGTTCTCTGTTTCCTTGTGGTCTAATAGACTTTGTAGAATGCCTCCACTTGGGATCAGTCAGTGCTTCTGCCATCACACTGAGGAGCACAGTTTAGATAGGAAATTTTAAAAAGTTTTAAAAAAATTTGTATGTGTCCATAATATATCATGAGCAGCTAGCATGTTGCCTTTTCATATTATAGGGAATGAATTTAAGATTATACTACTGGTTGGAGATGGATATAGATCAGAATTTCTTTTAATTGACAGAATCATAAGCTGGCTCTTAGTGAACTGACTCGCATCTATTGAACACTGCCTAAAGCAGCTAACACTTATCCAGCACTTAGGATGCACTGGACATAGTTTTAAGAACATTTAATCCTAGTGACAACCCTGTTCTGTTTATCCCCTTTGAACAGATGAGAAAGCTTGAGGCTCTGAAGCTGTCTTGCTCAGGGTCACATAGCCCGTAAAATAATGAGTGCAGATTCAAATCCAGACCTTACGGCTTTGGACACTGCATAACCAGTAGACTCTAGTACCCTCATATATAAGCAGTGCTATTAGTAGCTTCAGACATAGTGAGAAATTTGGGAGTATTTTTATAGTAGATTCACGTAAAGATTTTTCACAATGATTTTTATGTTTTACAGCCTCCAAAAGTATGTTCGGGAACAGATTCTATTAGCAGTAGCAGTAATTGTAAAACGAGGATCCTTAGATAAATCAATTGACTGCAAAAGCATTTTTCATGAAGTCAGCCAGTTGATAAGTAGTGGCAATCCCACTGTGGTAAGTACGCTTCTGTATTTATAAATATTTAAAATTTTTATTTTGTATGACACAACAGTAATGAAATCTGCATTAAAGAACAAGTGCACAGTCTAAAAATCAAGCGATTTTCATTTGTTCATATTTTCTTTTAGTCCTTTATGTTTATATACTATCGATATAGAGTACTTTGCTTTTTCCTTTGACTCTGTTTTTCCGTGTTGGCATTGTTCATAATCATCATTTTAATGGTATAAAATACTATAAGCCGTTACACTGTAATATTCTTATATGTTTCTTTTCTGTTGAGCGTTTTTGCTCATTTAATAAACTGTTGACAACTACTAATGATAATAGAAATGTTTGAATAAAATATAAAATAATATGTAATGTAACAAAAATTATTTAAATGTTGCTGTACTAATGAATCAAGGTATGCTTTGACCACCAGGTGTTAATTGAACACATCTGAGAACCCTTTTTCTTGACTGAATTACTCTGGGAAACGTGTTTTTTTTTTCCCCCTTTCAGTATTTTGTCTGCCTTTTGAGAACTAGTCATGCCTAGAGAGTGACTGGTGGTAGCCTCCTGTCAGAGGCAGGAGGAGTTGGAGTTGGTGTTAGTGATCAGCTGTGATCTGTGGTTAGAACTTTTGACTGTTATCAGCTGAAGGATATTATGGAGTTGGGTTTGGTAATACCTGGCTCTTGTGATTTTCATGTGTAAATCTTGAAATGTTTTGGGTGGTTTTTCATTTTACCAATATCTTTAATCATTTGGAAGATACCTATGTGAGGCTATACACCTTAGAACTTCTTATGAATTACTTTACATCTTCTGTGGCCCCTCAGGGAGCGGTACAATTTAATAATGTATTTGATGTATGAGGTTAGGGTATAGGTACATTTTTGGAGGACTCTTACATTGTCACTTACTTTCCATAGTATCTTGGATCTCCTGCCCCTCACACCTCTTACCATAAGCAGATGCGCACTCTTCTCTTTGCTCTAGTCATCTGTCCCCCACTCTGGCTTGGATCACCAGCCTGATAAGCAGGGTCTCAACTGAAGGACTGCAAAAGGAAGTTGTCAGGACTTTGGAACTTCCTCTACATGCCCAAAGTATATTTTGTTTTTCCTTTGGAATACACCAGTGGTTGTATGTCTGTTCTTTTTCCTTATCAACTTTATTGAGGAATAATTTACTTAATGTTACCTTATCCATTTAAAAGGTACACTTCCAGGGGCACCCGGGTGGCTCAGTGGGTTAAAGCCTCTGCTTTCAGCTCAAGTCATGATCCCAGGGTCCTGGGATCGAGCCCCGCCTGGGCTCTCTGCTCAGCAGGGAGCCTGCTTCCTCCTCTCTCTCTCTCTGCCTGCCTTTCTGCCTGCTTGTGATCTCTGCCTGTCAAATAAATAAAATCTTTAAAAAAATAAGTAAATAAAATGTACACTTCCATACTTGTGACAGTTGTGTATGAACTACCATCACAGAACAGATACAGAACAATTTTGGTTGTGTACGTATCATGTTCTTTGCCATTTTTGCCGCAGATTTCTTAAAGTACTGCTCTCCAGTAGAACTTTCTGTGTTGATGCAAATGTTCTGGGTCTCTACTCCAATATGTAGCCACTATACCAGACACATGTGGCTTTTGAGCATTTGAATTGTGGCTGATGTGACTGAGGAACTGAATTTTTATTTTTTATTAATTGAAATTCAAATAGTTAAACAGAGCTTGTGGCAACCATATTGGACAGTAGTAGTTCTAGAGACTTAGATAATCCAAAGGTCTAATTTTATTTTTTTTTTTCTACTTAATCTTAGTATAGGAAAGTTTAATTGCTTACATAAAACTGACAACTTCAGAAATGTGCATGTGTGAATCATTACATTTTAGGAGTCATTTTGGCTTTGTTTTATGTAGTGCAAAGCTCTCTTGAAAACAGTCCTCAAGATTCTGTTTAAAATTTTTAGACAGGGGCGCCTGGGTGGCTCAGTGGGTTAAGCCGCTGCCTTCGGCTCAGGTCATGATCTCAGGGTCCTGGGATCGAGCCCCGCATCGGGCTCTCTGCTCGGCAGGGAGCCTGCTTCCTCCTCTCTCTCTACCTGCCTCTCTGCCTGCTTGTGATCTCTCTCTGTCAAATAAATAAATAAAATCTTTAAAAAAAAAATTTAGATAAAAATGATTGGGAAGCTACTTTTTAACTGTGTTAATCTTTATACTTTCAGAATCTTCTGTTGGTAGACATGGTCTCCATTTTTGATGATGAGCTTTGCTTCTGTTATGTTGATGCCTCAGGGTTGCCTACATTAGTTGTGTAATGGTAATCTTGTTTTTTGTGTGGATTTTTGTTCACATTTGTTGCCTAACTAATGGCCATGTGTGCAATCCAGTGGTGGCGGTCATTGATAGCTGATGGGAAAGCAACTAGCTATAAGTGGTAGGGAAGGGGTATGTTCACTCCAATGTTTATAGCAGCATTATCGACAATAGCCAGACTATGGAAAGAGTCCAAATGTCCATCAACTGACGAATGGATTAAGATGGGGGTGTGTGTGTGTCACAATGGTATATTACTCAGCCATCAAAAAGAATGAAATCTTGGCGTTTGCAGTGACATAGATGGAGCTAGAGTGTAATTATGCTAAGCAAAAAAGTCAGAGAAAGATTTCACTCATATTTCACTCATATGTGGAATTTAGGAAACAAAACATGAATATTTGGGAAGGGGGAAAAAGAGAGGGAAGCAAACCATAAGAGACTCTTTTTTTTTTTTTTAAAGATTTCATTTATTTGAGAGCGAGACAGTGAGAGAGAGCATGAGAGGGGAGAAGGCCAGAGGGAGCAGACTCCCCATGGAGCAGGGAGCCTGATGCGGGACTCAATCCCAGGATTCTGAGATCATGACCTGAGCCAAAGGCAGTCACTTAACCAACTGAGCCACCCAGGTGCCCCCCATAAGAGACTCTTAACAATAGAGAATAAATATGGTTGATGGAGGGAGGTGGGTGGGGGGTGAGCTAAATGGGTGATGGGTATTAAGGAGGGCAGTTGTTATGATGAGCACTGGGTGTTAATGTAAGTGATGAATCACTGAATTCTCCCAAAACCGATATTATTCCACTATATGTTAACTAACTAGAATTTAAATAAAAATTTAGAAGGAAAAATAAAGTAGTAGGGAAAAGGTTTGGAACTAAAGCTACTGCTTAGAAATGTTATCCTAGACCCTGCTGCTCTGAATCAAGTTACTCTTCATATTTTTAGATTCTACTTGAGGATGTATTGTTTCATTTGCTAATCTGCAGTAAAGGAGCCCAGCTCATTGTGATTGACCAGGATTTAACCTTCAGGAAATTAACTAGTAATTCTGGGATCTATATGTTTATGACTAATGCTTTTTCCCTTGTTGATTTGGTGGTCATGTTAGCTAGGATTTCAGTGTTAAGGTAGAATTTCTGTATCCTGTCCTCATCCCCCACGAGTAGCTTTTTGGCTCCGGATACTGAAGGCACAGGAATTGCGTTCTCTTTCTTTCCCCTTGGGTAATTTAACCCACCACAAAAAGTAGTCCCAATGCAACCTGGCATTTGGATCTTTTTGAGCCACTGAAATAACTGATGTTCTAAGAATGATTGGAACAGATGTAACTGTTGAGTTAGAGAAGATTTTGCTCTGTTCACAGTGTTTGCACTCTGAGAATAGTGGGTAAATTTAATATCCTCATGAAATATTCCAAAACAAAGTTTGTTTGTTTTTTTTAAGTTGAATTTCTACTAACAAGATTAAGAACTTATAGTAGTAGGGAGTGAGTAATGGAAGGTAGAATTTGGTTTCAGGATTGCTGGATGAATTTACTTCAGTGACCACACTGGAACATTAAACTAGAAAAGTACCCCTACAATTACACGACAAGTTAAATACCCGTCATGACACCATGTGGCCATCCCGATTTGTCCTTGCCTGGTAGTTTAAAACTAGCTCATTTGGCAGGTCTATAAAAATGAGGTTAAGACCAGTACAACATTTTAATATATTTTCTTCTCTTTATTTTCTTCTGAGACTAAGAATTTGTGGGAATGCTGTAAGAATTTACTTAACATTTTCTTAATCTCAGAGACAGAATTATCAGTGAGAGGGAGGGTAAAGTAGAATGTTAAAATCAGAACACTGAAACTTTCTTCATGAGAGTAATTTTAAGAGCTATTTGAAAAGAAGAGCTAACAGACTGATCGTTTTCTATAGATAAAAAAGAGTTGATCTCATGAATTATTTAGTTTACTAACTTTCCCATCATACCTCTTCTAGAATAATGTTCCCATCAACCTTCACTGGTCAGAAACTGAATGTAGTCTGGCTTTCCCACGTCCCTTTTATATTTTGTGGTGGTCCATCCCCTTTACTAAAGTACATGTTCAAATAAGTTTTGGGGCAGTATAGTATAATAGAACACTGATTCTGATTTTGGATTCACATTTAGGCTCAAATCACAGCTCTTCCATTTACTGTCTTACCAAGTTGTACAAATTATTTACCATCTCTAGGCCTTGATTTACTAATACTGTGTGTAAAATAAATGTGATAATGTCCATTTCTGGGACTCCCCAGGCAAGGAAAGACGATGTTAAGTAAATTAGTAAGCATTCAACAAATGTATGTTTTATCTTCCTAGTGATCTAACACCTTTGCTTATAGAACTTTGGGACATATGCTCTAATAGATTATCTCTTTTAATGGCAGTAATTTTTTTTAAAGATTTTATTTATCTGACAGACAGAGATCACAGGTAGGCAGAGAGGCAAGCAGAGAGAGAGGAGCTGAGCAGAGAGCCCTATCCGGGGCTCCATCCCAGGACTCTGGGATCATGACTTGAGCCGAAGGCAGAGGCTTTAACCCACCGAGCCACCCAGGCACCCCGGAAATAATATTTCTTAAGTGTTGAAATTAGAAGAAAATATTTGTCCTTTTATTCATGAGTGGAAACTAATTGTATATTTTTAAAAATTATATATTTAAAAAAAATCCAGCGTAATAACTTTCCTTTAAATGCTTTTAGGAGGTTTCTTACAGTGTTCGTTCTTTTACAGATAGTAGTAAAGTATTTCCTAAGGAGATTATATTTTTTAAATACAGTCCATTTTCCAGGTGTCATGATGTATTCTCAGAGTAATTGTGTTGGTACAATTATTAAATAATACGTTGTTTCCTGCATGTCTTTGTGGACAGGCTCTTTTCCTTCTGTGGTTATAAAGGTTGTCGTGGTTACTTCATCTTGGTTTGTAATTGTATCAGACTCACTCTACTAATTTGAAAGGGATAGGCCTGGAGACTTCAGTTCCTAAGGAAATTAGCTAAATTTTTTTTATTTTAAATTAATATTTAAGCTAAATATTTCACCTATTTAATGTTTATTTCCTTTGAAAGTAGTAAGCATATGTTAAATCACTTTTGAAGCTGTTTAATTTAGCATTTAAGCCTCCTGTCTTCCTCTTTGCCATGCTAGAGAGAAGTGGGTGAGAAATTCACTTATCTACAGCAGTGCTGCCCCTGGATTTGATAGCCAACCTAATCTCTCTTATCATAAGTCTCATTGATGTTTGCTTAGAAGAGCAGCTGGAAGTCTGCTTTATGTATGGCAAGGTTTCATAAAGTTTATTCTTGGTAATAAATCTCCTGGGGTAAGAGCCAGGCTATTATAAGAGACAATCCTCTCTCTGAACAAGAGTATTTTATTTTGTCAGCTGGAGTTAGTATTTGAATATCTTGTGCTTATGACAGTAAGCTGGTGAGTAAGGCAAGCTGTCTCTGAAGGGTATTTTTACACCATCATGAAATTATTGGCTTTCACTGGAAATGAGAATGCTGCTGTAGGATTGTGATGTGAAGACAACAGTTACTTAAGTTGTTAGTGAACTTAACTTGTGAATTTTTAGTAGTTCAGTGAAAGAAAACATATTAAAACTCATTTATAATGTTAAGACCTCATTGAATTTCTTCTATTGTACATATTTAAATTTTCTTTTTGAAATTTATTAACTGCTAAAAAATGGTGAACACATCATGTATTCGTTTTCCACTTGCCTTTTGTTAATATGGTATTAGGTGTAGAAGCAAATGTTGATTCATCAGTTCAGCTAAGATTTACTGAGCATCTGCTATATTGCTTTAATGCTTTAGTTATAGCTTTCTTTTTTTAACTGTTATCTTGTAGTTTTAATTTGATGGAATGTACTTAATAATCAAGAAATTGAACAAAAAAAGCCAAAATAGGTATTTTTTATGATAATAAAAATACTGTTGTTGTTTTACCTTATCAAATCATAAGCTGCGGGTGCCTGAGTGGCTCAGTGGGTTAAGCTGCTGCCTTCAGCTCAGGTCATGGGTTGCGGGATCTCGTCCCGCATCAGGCTCCCTGCTCAGCAGGGAGCCTGCTTCCCTTCCTTTCTCTCTGTTTGCCTCTCTGCCTACTTGTGATCTCTCTCTGTCAAATAAATAAATAAAATCTTAAAAAAAAAAAAAGATTTTTTTAAAAGATTTTTTTTAAATCAGATTTTCTGATTTCTTTGTCAAAACAGGAAGATCCTTGTACTAGACTCCCTAAAGAGTCCCATAGAGTATTTTAATTTAGAGTTTATTTTAGACATAGTTTTTAAAAATTTTATTATTTGGTTTCTAACTTGCTGAAAACAAAAATGATCAATTTAAGACTACGTGTTAGTGCTAGTCAAATTGCCAGCAGCAATGAGTGATAAGACACAACAAAGGATGGTGGAGAAAAACTGGGGCAAACATAAATCAAAAAGCATTGAGTCGTGTCACTTGGTCAAAGGATGTAAAGCATCATATGTTTTAATAGATTCCAAGTATTCTCTTTATTACAACATCTTATAATAATTGCCTTAGAAATAATTCATTTGAAAAAATTTATGTGAAGGAAGTCGCATTAAAAATGTTTGTTGGCTGCATAAGATACTAACTTAATTCTCTATGATCTTGGATAAATGAGACATTACTGTGTTAACCTCATGCTGCTAATATTTGTACAAGTGATATTTTATACTGGTCTAATCACTGCTAATTTTAGTTTGACAGTCTTATAGTATACTAATCAGTTTACTTTGATCTGTTTTCATTGAAATTCACCACTTTAAATTATTTACAACAGCTTTTGTTTCTGACCCTCTTAAATATCAGAGTCCCTGTCTCTGGTACAGAAATAATATCTAGCCCTGACTGTGACAAAGGGCGGAGAGGCAGCACTTGAAAGTACTGGTCATTAGAGTGAGGTTAAGAGATAATACCCCTGGGATGACGATTGAGACCTGAAAGTCTGAAACAGGCAGACAGGAATCTTCTACATGTGTAAGAAAAGCAAAAACTCGTGATCTCTCAGAGGCAGATTTTATGCTTTTCCCCTGCTTTCCTCTTTCTTTGTCCTGAGAAGGAGTTGTCCTCTTTTTCCCATAGGATATCACATTTGGCTTGCTTCCCTAGTTATCTTCATAACAGTGCACTGCAGCTGCTGTGAAGGTAACTTGATTTTAATGAGATTAAATTGATAATCAAATACCGAAAATGAGCAGTCATGTTAGGAAATGAGTCCTGGACACAATGTGATAATGTGAGCTGTGAATAGGGAAAAATAATTGTTTTGATAATGTATAGAAGTGCTTTGCCTTCTTGCACTACAATCAATGCTTAATTATTCATTGTTCTTGAGGAATTTTTATTAATCTGGCATCTTTGAACCCTAGTGGTGTGGAATATTGCATGTTTATAATGTTAATCTCAAATCCTTACAGGGCTTCCAAATTAAGGAGCAATTAAACTGATATCTTTTAATGACGAGACTATCTTACTGAATTTTAGTTCTTTGAAAACTGGTAATTTTAGGTTAACACCAGAATATTTGGTTTCTGATAATACTTGTAACCATGCTGCATAATACATTTTTATGTCTTTCTTACATCTTTTATTAGTAATTTGAAAAGAACTTACTTTAAAAAATTTTGTCTTTTTATTTCATAAGTATAAAGTGGAAAAAGGAATACAAAACAATACATACAGGTGATAGTAATGATATATAAATGATGTATGCCTATGAATGAAAAAATTAGAAAACTGAACAGATGTTCAGAGTAGTAACCTCTCTATGGTAGGATTGTGAGCAGTTTTCCTTTGTGCTTTTCTGTACTTTCTAGTTTTTCTAAGATTAAGATATAGTATTTTTATAGGAAGAAGTTAAAAACAATATTATGTTAAGAGAATTGAGTCTATAATAAGACTCTGTTTTGTTTTTAATTATCATTTGTTAAGAATGTAATTTTCTGGGGCGCCTGGGTGTCTCAGTGTCTGCCTTTGGCTCAGGTCATGATCTTAGGGCCCTGGGATTAAGCCCAGTGCCCTGTGTTGGGCTCCCTGCTCAGCAGGGAGTCTGCTTCTGCCTCTCCCTCTGCTCCCCTTCCCCACCCCGCTTGTGCTCTCTTTTCGTGCTCTCTCTCTCTCTCTCTCAAAAAAAAAAAAAAAAAAAAAAAAAACCTTAAAAAAAAAAAGAATGCACTTTCCTTTATGGGTGAAATTTACTTCAGTAACATGAAAGTTTGCTCTTTTGGAGAGATAATCTTTATTGCTGCTTATGAAGCCATCCTATCCCCCTGTGGCTCCTTGTTTATCTGGTGATGTTTGTAGTTAAAGGAGACTTTTATTTTTAAAAAATTCTCTTTGGGGCACCTGAGTGGCTCAGTTGGTTAAGCATCTGACTCTTGATCTCAGCTCAGGTCTTGGCCTCAGGGTCATGGGTTCAGGTTCCTAGTTGGGCTCCATGCTGAGTGTGGCACCTACTTTAAAAAATGATAAAAATTCCTTCCTTTTTCCAGGTAACATTAGCTTCATAAAGTCTTCAGCTTTCATTGTTTTACCTCTCTTCTTCACTCATTTTTTCATATCTTGACTTCAGACACATGCATGTACTCTTAAGAAATGTTTATTTCACATAAAAATAAAGCTTCATTGTGAGTACAGGTTGTTTCATTAATTAGAGTTGCATTACTGAGAATTTGAATGTGGAAATCATTTTTAAAATAAGCCATTTTGTGGTGAATAGAGGTTGACATTAATATTTTGGGAATTTATAAATTACTTGTGTATACTTTTATAGATAATAATTTAAGAATGATAAATTTGTTTAATGAGGGCTTCTGGGTTCATAATGTTCTATTCACTGAAGTCTTATTTAGAAAGGATGAGAGAAAAACCAAGGTTAAAAGACATAAAATATAGGATGCTATAAAATGTTTACAGAATCAGAGGATCTTGTTGTCTTAGATTTCTGTGTGCTAACTTTTTGCTTTGAATTTTATTAATTTGAACTTAATACCTACTTTCTCTACTAAAGCCTAGCTATATTAAAAACTATGTTGATAGTTGGTCCCAGTGTTATTTAAATGTATCTGTGAGGTTTTGGTTCCTTGCATTTTAATTATTTAACCATTTTAAAAGAAACCTATTTTTTAATTTTTTTTTATTTATTTATTTTTTTTTAAAGATTTTATTTATTTATTTGACAGAGAGAGAGAAACCTATTTTTTAAAATACGATTTTCTTAACTGGAAAAAAAAATGATGGGATTGTAACTAGTGAGTTTCCAAGAGTCTGTTAATATGTAAAATGAATTGAGTATGTAACAGACTGTTTTTTCTATGAGAGGTTTTTAGTGCTTCGTTTTTCAGACCAGGTTTCTTTCTCCATGTGCCTGTGGCAGTTAAGCTTACACAATTCTCTTGATGATTTGGGGACATTTTTATATTTAATGTATTTTAAAGTAAAATTAAAAAGAGTGAGTGTGCACGTGTGTGTTTGTGTGTGTGTGTATGTGTGTTTAAACCAGGCATATTAAGAGTACTTTTACCATTGTTGAAAGCAGCTTGGTCTGTACCCCCAGATTCTTGAAGGAATTTGCATGTATTCTTTATTGTTAGGGCTTCCTGGTGTGGCAAAGTCTAAGAAACTGCTTGAATGGATGGGCTGGTGGTGCCATCCATAAATAGTAGTTATACAGTCATGCTTATTTTAATTGAGATTAAGAGACAAATATGAATTTAATTCTTTTTTACAGTTTTTAGAAGAAAGTTTCAGACATCTGCAAAATTAGACATGTAGTATATTGGTCATCCGTGTAACCACCATTGAGCTTCAGCAATATCACCTCATGCCATTCTTTAGGAATTTAATTTTATGTATATTTGCTCAGATTTGCCAAGATAAGCATCTGTAAGGTCAAGGTACTGACATCAGAAGCATTTCTGAACAAAGATGTTGCAGTTGGTGGGTGGGTATGACTGTGTTCAGCTGTTGTATAAGCTTGCATAAATAGTATCATCTTGACTTTAATCTTTCGGTTGTTCAGAGGTAGTGTGCATATTTCTGCTTAACCCCTGGAAACTTGCCAAAATAATTTGTATCCTCTCCATCCTTGTTACCTTGACCCTAAATAGTTTATGAGTAAAAACAGTAAATTGATGTTAGGAGCCTGTTGGACTAGAAGAGATTATGCTGAGTGAAATAAATCAAGTAGATAGTCAGTTATCACATGGTTTCACTTACTTGTGGAGCATAAGGAATAACACGGAAGACATTGGGAGATGGAGAGAAGTGAGTGGGGGGAAATTGGAGGGGGAGACAAATCAAGAGAGACTGTGGACTCTGAGAAACAAACTGAGGGTTTGGGAGGGGAGGGAGGGTGGGGGGTTGGGTGAGCCTGGTGGTGGGTATTATGGAGAGCACGTATTGCACGGAGCACTGGGTGTCGTGCATAAACAATGAATTTTGGAACGCTGTAAAAAATTAAATTAAAAAAAAAATCACTAGAAACTTGTTTAGCATACAAAGGAATAAAACTCTTACCAAAGAACTCTAATGTTTAGTCCAAGTCACAAAAAGAGTTTTTAGAATTTGACCATATTGTTCTACTATAGGGGATAAATACTTTGAGAAACTTCTGAGAGACCAAAAGTTCTCAGAAGCTATCCCTTCCAGCACCCTGGTCCACCATTGTTTCCTCCAACCAAATATTACACTTCTTGTGATGGCCTAAATTTTTGCAAAAACAAAACAAAAAAGGGAACATCTTCATTTTCAATTAAAAAAACTTCTGAGAATTACCTCGTTAATGTTTTGGATGCTGTAAAATCTGTTTTGCTTTACAAACATGAGAACATAGACTCAGACAGACCTGAATTCAGATCTCAGCTGGCCTTAATTACTTATCCTCTCCAAATCTCACTTGTTCAAATGTAAAATGGGGATATGGATTGTTGTGTGAGGTAAATGAAATAATACATTTAACTTTGGTTATCTTGAGGTGTAATTTGCTCTCTATGATTGAATAGATGTATGTCCTGAGTTAAGTCATGGATGGATTTGTATAGCTGAAATTGGGGAAGTACTATTTATAATTACTAGGGTACTTACAAAGGAGAGCTAATTTTTACTTTGTCATAACTAGTTTTCTGACTAGTAGGTGTAAGATCGAAAGATATAATAGAAGATCTAGAGATATAATGGAAGATCTAAAGATAGAAAATTCTCTCTGAGCAAATACTGTATTGGAACAAAGCATTGGAAAAAAAACATGCCTTACGGTTGTTTCTTACCAAATAATTACAGCAAACTCTGGCCTGTTCTATTCTAACTGCACTATTGAGTGAATTCTCAAGTTCAAGTAAAACTAGCAACATTGGACTCAGTATGGAATTCCATGGTAACTGCAAAAGAGTTTTTCAGGTACTGGTATTTTTATGTTTTATTAGATTGTTAACATTTTACCATCTGTTCCTAATGGAGTGAGAACATTTATTTTATCTAATTGAATGGTGGCCTGTACTTGAAGATTTGTGTTGTGATTTCATAGCATTTAGTAAAGGATAAAGATAAGATAGGATAAAGATTTGGCAAACATAGTTGACAATTTTAGATTTCTTGTTTAATTCTAGTCTTTAAACAAAAAGGAAATACCACTCCAAAGATCCTTAGATTATTTATTTTGTTCTTATTGCATTTAGATGTAACTAATTCAATTGTTAGGACTTTGCTGGCCTTAAAATAGGCCTGGCAGAATGCCAATGAGGGCCATGTATTTAAAATGTTATTGCAGATGGTGTGGGCTCTTTGTCTCATATGTATTGTTTGGCTCTGAAGTAAAGTTATGTGAAGGCATTGGCTTAAATCCGAGGGCTCTGCACTAAAGCAACTGACCCATCCAGCTCTCTAGTAGTTGTCAAAGACTGGGCTTCTTTATGGAGTAGCATTTATATTATAGTAGATGCATTCAAACGGGTGTTACTTGAAAGCATACTTGTGATATAAATTATGAGCAGGCCTAAAAATGGAAAATGTTCTTAAAAAGGTAATGTTTTTCCTTGAAATTTTTAAGGTTTTTGTTTATTTCATTTTATGGTTCTTAAATGGTATACATTTTGAATAAGCTTTTGATTGAAAAATACATGTGATTTATTTATTATAGGAAGAAGACCTTCGTCAGATCTTCATGTTAACGGTTGAAGTTCTTCAGGAGTTCAGCAGGCGGGAAAACCTCAATGCTCAGATGTCTTCGGTATTTCAGCGTTACCTTGCACTCGCCAATCAAGTCTTGAGCTGGAACTTTCTTCCTCCAAATTATATCCTTTTAACAACTGAAGAATTTATTTGTGGTACTTTTCATAGATGACTTAATTTTGGCTAAAAGCACTTCATCTCTGCAGGTTTGTAAAGCATGTTGTTGAAAAAAATGAGCTTTTTTCGAAATGGAATTAATTTTTTTTTCATTTTCCAATACACAGTGCAGTGGACTACTTAGAAGTTTTAAAATTTCATTTATAACTTTGTACAAGAGAGTCAAATAAATGGAAGCATTTAGTGGATAAGGGTGTTATTGCTAAGGAATAGCAGTGTTCCTTAGGAAGGAAAAGGAAGGTGGGAAGCAAATTTTTGTCAAGAAACTGAATCATTTCCTCCATCTAACGTGATTACATTGGATTTTTTTGGCTGACTTTCCTTAAGACTAAATTGGCATTCTCTAATTTGATCTTTATGGATGCAGATGTAAATATTAAGGTAGTGGTATGTATATTCTGTGAAGACCTTTTTTAATGTAAAAATATTAAACTTTTATTTCTAGATAGTTATGAATAATACAAAATAAGTTTAAATGGGTTATGTTGTAGGTACGTGTGTGCTTTTTAAAAAATCAGTTATTGAAGTTGAAAAATTTGTCTTTCTGAGTTTAAGGTTTATGATTTGCTTTCTAGAACATTTGCTGCCTATTGATAGATTGAAAGCAGTAATAGCTGGTGTCTCTTCATCTTTATCATAATTGAATCAGACAAATCTAGGTTCAGTTCTTAGTTGATGTTAAGCAAATTACTTAACATCACTGAGACTTGGTTTTTCCAGATATTAAATGGGGATATGGATTGCTGAGTGAATTGAATGTAGCAATACACTTAAATCACTCAGGAGTTAGCTACTATTTATTGAGCTTTTAATAGTTTACTTAAATGAAGAAGCTCATCAGCTGTCTGTGTTATGCTCCTTTTTCTTGCCCTAATATATAAGAAATTTAATTTAACTTCTACATGTCTTTAATCAGTCTTTTCTTGGGGGCATGAGTATGGGGGATTAGGGAATCTATTAAGGAGAAAAAGACAGATGACAAGCATATAGGAAATATATATTCGGCCATACCAGAAATTTAAGATGAGACTCATCTTTATTCCAACAGAGCCAACAGTTGCTACATTCATATACTAGAAATTATCTACTGTTTTTGCCTGGTAAAATTGTGGGATTTTTAAAGGGGCTGAGTGGGGTTAGGTACAACATTATCTTCTATTTTCAAGTTAATACACTTCTGTAGAAAACTAACTGAAATGCTGTATAGGGTATTGAGTCTCTGACTCAGACCTTGAGTTCTCCAGTTTTCTGTCCTCAAGGTAGACATGGTGAACTGCTCTGTGGGGCAGAGCGTACAGGGATGTTAATCACTTTCTGCTTTTATCCGTGTTCTCTAATCATCTTTCTACTCATTATTAATTTTATATCTTCAGTATATTCTTTTTGGTTATTAAAAGGCACATATTTTCTTAGGTTTGCTTTTTTAAAAATTTCCCCTATGAGTGTTGCAATATAATTTTTGCTCC